>NC_072795.1:145007500-145307500 GCF_028583425.1 Eublepharis macularius | reverse complement strand
GCTATTTCCTGCTCTCAACGTGACTTTTTTCTACACACAGAGAAAACTTAACACCTCAAGAAGGTGCCAAAAGGGCTTTGTGGACTTTCCAAGGGAAAGAATGGCTTTTGCGTTGTTTGATTAAAGAAAAAGTCATGAAATAAACCAACTGCACCTGAACCAGGACACCAACTCCTCTGTGCAGTCCAGGATTCTGATTTCCACAAAATAATTGAAAATCAAAACTGATGACACACTTAGTTTAGAGGAATAAAACCATAAAGGCTGAGCAAACCATGAATTACACCTCAGTCTTGTTCTCCTTGGCCTTGGGGGCCTTGGAGGCAAGTACCTACTCAAGCTGGCAATAATATCTTCCTCAATGACTTGTGGCAAGGGCTCAGGCTGGTGCTAGATGAATAGTGGGGCACTAGGGCCTAGGCAGAGGCTTGGCCCAGGCGATGGCGGGATGGAGTTGGGTTAGAAACAGCGGGCTAGTCATCAATAGAATATTATGATAAACATCCTGAGAAAGAGGTGGTTTTTTTCTTTGTGGATGCAGAGAAAGCCTTTGAGAATTTGAATGGGGATTTTATGTTTTTAATAATGGAAAAAATGAATTTTGGGAAAGGATTTATAAAAGCTATAAAGGCAGTATATCGAGACCAGCAAGTGGCACTTTGTGTGAATGATGATATGACCGACAAATTTAAAGTAAGAAAAGGACATGTGGCTTTCCAGCAAAGCTTACCTTTGCCCTTCGAATGTAACCCAAAAGAAGGATTGCAATACGCCATGGGTAATATTTCATAGAGACATGGGTGGCCTAACTTCCACATCCTTCAAACTGCAGAATTGGGGGTGAGAGGAAAATTATACAGTTATAAGCTGCTTCCTGCTCTAAACGGGACTTTTTTCTACACACAGAGAAAACTTAACACCTCAAGAAGGTACCAAAAGGGATTGTGGACTTTCCAAGGGAAAGAATGACTTTGATATTTTTAGAAAGCTGTTGCCCCTTCAACAGAGGCTTCATGTGCAGAAATGGTGATGCTTTTCATGTCATGGCGGTAAACGTTACTGGGTAAGTAAGATTCCCTTGAGCCTCTGTACACATGCATTTCTAGGTCACCAAGAGAGACATGTGGCTTTCCAGGCAAGCTTACCTTTGCCCTTGGATATTATCCCGAAAGCGGGACTGCAAGACGCCTTGGGTAGTCTTCCGTAGTGACTTGCGTGGCGTGACTTCCACGACCGTCAAACTGCAGAATTGGGGGTGAGAGGAAAATTACAGTTATAAGCTATTTCCTGCTCTCAACGTGACTTTTTTCTACACACAGAGAAAACTTAATACCTCAAGAAGGTACCGAAAGGGCTTTGCGGACTTTCCAAGGGAAAGAATGGCTTTTGCGTTGTTTGATTAAAGAAAAAGTCATGAAATAAACCAACTGCACCTGAACTAGGACACCAGCTCCTCTGTGCAGTCCAGGCCTCTGATTTCCACAAAATAATTGAAAATCAAAACTGATGACACACTTTGTTTAGAGGAATAAAACCATAAATGCTGAGCAAACCATGAATTACACCTCAGTCTTGTTCTCCTTGGCCTTGGGGGCCTTGGAGACAAGTACCTACTCAAGCTGGCAATAATATCTTCCTCAGTGACTTGTGGCAAGGGCTCAGGCTGGTGCTAGATGAATAGTGGGGCACTAGGGCCTAGGCAGAGGCTTGGCCCAGGCGATGGCGGGATGGAGTTGGGTTACAAACAGCGAGCTAGACATCGATATAATATTATGATAAACATCCTGAGAAAGAGGTGGGTTTTTTCTTTGTGGATGCAGAGAAAGCCTTTGAGAATTTGAATGGGGATTTTATGTTTTTAATAATGGAAAAAATGAATTTTGGGAAAGGATTTATAAAAGCTATAAAGGCAGTATATCGAGATCAGCAAGTGGCACTGTGTGTGAATGATGATACGACCGACAAATTTAAAGTAAGAAAAGGACATGTGGTTTTCCAGCAAAGCTTACCTTTGCCCTTCGAATGTATCCCAAAAGAAGGATTGTAATACGCCGTGGGTAATATTTCGTAGAGACACGGGTGGCCTAACTTCCACATCCTTCAAACTGCAGAATTGGGGGTGAGAGGAAAATTACAGTTATAAGCTGCTTCCTGCTCTAAACGGGACTTTTTTCTACACACAGAGAAAACAACACCTCAAGAAGGTACCAAAAGGGATTGTGGACTTTCCAAGGGAAAGAATGACTTTGACATTATTATAAAGCTGTTGCCCCTTCAACAGAGGCTTCATGTGCAGAAATGGTGATGCTTTTCATGTCATGGCGGTAAACGTTACTGGGTAAGTAAGATTCCCTTGAGCCTCTGTACACATGCATTTCTAGGTCACCAAGAGAGACATGTGGCTTTCCAGGCAAGCTTACCTTTGCCCTTGGATATTATCCCGAAAGCGGGACTGCAAGACGCCTTGGGTAATCTTCCGTAGAGACTTGCGTGGCGTGACTTCCACGAATGTCAAACTGCAGAATTGGAGGTGAGAGGAAAATTACAGTTATAAGCTATTTCCTGCTCTCAACGTGATTTTTTTCTACACACAGAGAAAACTTAACACCTCAAGAAGGTACCAAAATGGCTTTGCGGACTTTCGAAGGGAAAGAATGGCTTTTGCGTTGTTTGATTAAAGAAAAAGTCATGAAATAAACCAACTGCACCTGAAGCAGGACACCAACTCCTCTGTGCAGTCCAGGCCTCTGATTTCCACAAAATAATTGAAAATCAAAACTGATGACACACTTTGTTTAGAGGAATAAAACCATAAAGGCTGAGCAAACCCTCAGTCTTGTTCTCCTTGGCCTTGGGGGCCTTGGAGGCAAGTACCTACTCAAGCTGGCAATAATATCTTCCTCAATAACTTGTGGCATGGGCTCAGGCTGGTGATAGATGAATAGTGGCGAAATAGGGCCTAGGCAGAGGCTTGGCCCAGGCAATGGCGTTATGGAGTTGGGTTAGAAACAGTGGGCTAGTCATCGATAGAATATTATGATAAACATCCTGAGAAAGAGGTGGGATTTTTCTTTGTGGATGCAGAGAAAGCCTTTGAGAATTTGAATTGGGATTTTATGTTTTTAATCATGGAAAAAATGAATTTTGGGAAAGGATTTATAAAAGCTATAAAGGCAGTATATCGAGACCAGCAAGTGGCACTGTGTGTGAATGATGATATGACCGACAAATTTAAAGTAAGAAAAGGACATGTGGCTTTCCAGCAAAGCTTACCTTTGCCCTTCGAATGTATCCCAAAAGAAGGATTGCAATACGCCATGGGTAATATTTCGTAGAGACATGGGTGGCCTAACTTCCACATCCTTCAAACTGCAGAATTGGGGGTGATAGGAAAATTACAGTTATAAGCTGCTTCCTGCTCTAAACGGGACTTTTTTCTACACACAAAGAAAACTTAACACCTCAAGAAGGTACCAAAAGGGATTGTGGACTTTCCAAGGGAAAGAATGACTTTGATATTATTATAAAGCTGTTGCCCCTTCAACAGAGGCTTCATGTGCAGAAATGGTGATGCTTTTCATGTCATGGCGGTAAAAGTTACTGGGTAAGTAAGATTCTCTCGAACCTCTGTACTCATGCATTTCTAGGTCACCAAGAGAGACATGTGGCTTTCCAGGCAAGCTTACCTTTGCTCTTGGATATTATCCCGAAAGTGGGACTGCAAGACGCCTTGGGTAATCTTCCGTAGAGACTTGCGTGGTGTGACTTCCACGACCGTCAAACTGCAGAATTCGGGGTGAGATGAAAATTACTGTTATAAGCTATTTCCTGCTCTCAACGTGACTTTTTTCTACACACAGAGAAAACTTAACACCTCAAGAAGGTACCAAAAGGGCTTTGTGGACTTTCCAAGGGAAAGAATGGCTTTTGCGTTGTTTGATTAAAGAAAAAGTCATGAAATAAACCAACTGCACCTGAACCAGGACACCAACTCCTCTGTGCAGTCCAGGATTCTGATTTCCACAAAATAATTGAAAATCAAAACTGATGACACACTTAGTTTAGAGGAATAAAACCATAAAGGCTGAGCAAACCATGAATTACACCTCAGTCTTGTTCTCCTTGGCCTTGGGGGCCTTGGAGGCAAGTACCTACTCAAGCTGGCAATAATATCTTCCTCAATGACTTGTGGCAAGGGCTCAGGCTGGTGCTAGATGAATAGTGGGGCACTAGGGCCTAGGCAGAGGCTTGGCCCAGGCGATGGCGGGATGGAGTTGGGTTAGAAACAGCGGGCTAGTCATCAATAGAATATTATGATAAACATCCTGAGAAAGAGGTGGGTTTTTTCTTTGTGGATGCAGAGAAAGCCTTTGAGAATTTGAATGGAGATTTTATGTTTTTAATAATGGAAAAAATGAATTTTGGGAAAGGATTTATAAAAGCTATAAAGGCAGTATATCGAGACCAGCAAGTGGCACTGTGTGTGAATGATGATATGACCGACAAATTTAAAGTAAGAAAAGGACATGTGGCTTTCCAGCAAAGCTTACCTTTGCCCTTCGAATGTAACCCAAAAGAAGGATTGCAATACGCCGTGGGTAATATTTCGTAGAGACATGGGTGGCCTAACTTCCACATCCTTCAAACTGCAGATTTGGGGGTGAGAGGAAAATTATACAGTTATAAGCGGCTTCCTGCTCTAAACGGGACTTTTTTCTACACACAGAGAAAACTTAACACCTCAAGAAGGTACCAAAAGGGCTTTGCGGACTTTCCAAGGGAAAGAATGGCTTTTGCGTTGTTTGATTAAAGAAAAAGTCATGAAATAAGCCAACTGCACCTGAACCAGGACACCAACTCCTCTGTGCAGTCCAGGCCTCTGATTTCCACAAAATAATTGAAAATCAAAACTGATGACACACTTTGTTTAGAGGAATAAAACCATAAAGGCTGAGCAAACCATGAATTACACCTCAGTCTTGTTCTCCTTGGCCTTGGGGGCCTTGGAGGCAAGTACCTACTCAAGCTGGCAATAATATCTTCCTCAGTGACTTGTGGCAAGGGCTCAGGCTGGTGCTAGATGAATAGTGGGGCACTAGGGCCTAGGCAGAGGCTTGGCCCAGGCGATGGAGGGATGGAGTTGGGTTACAAACAGCGAGCTAGTCATCGATAGAATATTATGATAAACATCCTGAGAAAGAGGTGGGTTTTTTCTTTGTGGATGCAGAGAAAGCCTTTGAGAATTTGAATGGGGATTTTATGTTTTTAATAATGGAAAAAATGAATTTTGGGAAAGGATTTATAAAAGCTATAAAGGCAGTATATCGAGACCAGCAAGTGGCACTGTGTGTGAATGATGATATGACCGACAAATTTAAAGTAAGAAAAGGACATGTGGCTTTCCAGCAAAGCTTACCTTTGCCCTTCGAATGTAACCCAAAAGAAGGATTGCAGTACGCCATGGGTAATATTTCATAGAGACATGGGTGGCCTAACTTCCACATCCTTCAAACTGCAGAATTGGGGGTGAGAGGAAAATTATACAGTTATAAGCTGCTTCCTGCTCTAAACGGGACTTTTTTCTACACACAGAGAAAACTTAACACCTCAAGAAGGTACCAAAAGGGATTGTGGACTTTCCAAGGGAAAGAATGACTTTGATATTATTAGAAAGCTGTTGCCCCTTCAACAGAGGCTTCATGTACAGAAATGGTGATGCTTTTCATGTCATGGCGGTAAACGTTACTGGGTAAGTAAGATTCCCTTGAGCCTCTGTACACATGCATTTCTAGGTCACCAAGAGAGACATGTGGCTTTCCAGGCAAGCTTACCTTTGCCCTTGGATATTATCCCGAAAGCGGGACTGCAAGACGCCTTGGGTAATCTTCCGTAGAGACTTGCGTGGCGTGACTTCCACGACCGTCAAACTGCAGAATTGGGGGTGAGAGGAAAATTACAGTTATAAGCTATTTTCTGCTCTCAACGTGACTTTTCTACACACAGAGAAAACTTAACACCTCAAGAAGGTACCGAAAGGGCTTTGCGGACTTTCCAAGGGAAAGAATGGCTTTTGCGTTGTTTGATTAAAGAAAAAGTCATGAAATAAACCAACTGCACCTGAAGCAGGACACCAACTCTTCTGTGCAGTCCAGGACTCTGATTTCCACAAAATAATTGAAAATCAAAACTGATGACACACTTAGAGGAATAAAACCATAAATGCTGAGCAAACCATGAATTACACCTCAGTCTTGTTCTCCTTGGCCTTGGGGGCCTTGGAGGCAAGTACCTACTCAAGCTGGCAATAATATCTTCCTCAATGACTTGTGGCAAGGGCTCAGGCTGGTGCTAGATGAATAGTGGGGCACTAGGGCCTAGGCAGAGGCTTGGCCCAGGCGATGGCGGGATGGAGTTGGGTTACAAACAGCGAGCTAGACATCGATAGAATATTATGATAAACATCCTGAGAAAGAGGTGGGTTTTTTCTTTGTGGATGCAGAGAAAGCCTTTGAGAATTTGAATGGGGATTTTATGTTTTTAATAATGGAAAAAATGAATTTTGGGAAAGGATTTATAAAAGCTATAAAGGCAGTATATCGAGACCAGCAAGTGGCACTGTGTGTGAATGATGATATGACCGACAAATTTAAAGTAAGAAAAGGACATGTGGCTTTCCAGCAAAGCTTACATTTGCCCTTCGAATGTAACCCAAAAGAAGGATTGCAATACGCCATGGGTAATATTTCATAGAGACATGGGTGGCCTAACTTCCACATCCTTCAAACTGCAGAATTGGGGTTGAGAGGAAAATTATACAGTTATAAGCTGCTTCCTGCTCTAAACGGGACTTTTTTCTACACACAGAGAAAACTTAACACCTCAAGAAGGTACCAAAAGGGATTGTGGACTTTCCAAGGGAAAGAATGACTTTGATATTATTATAAAGCTGTTGCCCCTTCAACAGAGGCTTCATGTGCAGAAATGGTGATGCTTTTCATGTCATGGCGGTAAACGTTACTGGGTAAGTAAGTTTCCCTTGAGCCTCTGTACACATGCATTTCTAGGTCACCAAGAGAGACATGTGGCTTTCCAGGCAAGCTTACCTTTGCCCTTGGATATTATCCTGAAAGCGGGACTGCAAGACGCCTTGGGTAATCTTCCGTAGAGACTTGCGTGGCGTGACTTCCACGACCGTCAAACTGCAGAATTGGGGGTGAGAGGAAAATTACAGTTATAAGCTATTTCCTGCTCTCAACGTGACTTCTTTCTACACACAGAGAAAACTTAACACCTCAAGAAGGTACCGAAAGGGCTTTGCGGACTTTCCAAGGGAAAGAATGGCTTTTGCGTTGTTTGATTAAAGAAAAAGTCATGAAATAAACCAACTGCACCTGAACCAGGACACCAGCTCCTCTGTGCAGTCCAGGCCTCTGATTTCCACAAAATAATTGAAAATCAAAACTGATGACACACTTTGTTTAGAGGAATAAAACCATAAAGGCTGAGCAAACCATGAATTACACCTCAGTCTTGTTCTCCTTGGCCTTGGGGGCCTTGGAGGCAAGTACCTACTCAAGCTGGCAATAATATCTTCCTCAATGACTTGTGGCAAGGGCTCAGGCTGGTGCTAGATGAATAGTGGGGCAATAGGGCCTAGGCAGAGGCTTGGCCCCGGCGATGGCGGGATGGAGTTGGGTTAGAAACAGCGGGCTAGTCATCGATAGAATATTATGATAAACATCCTGAGAAAGAGGTGGGTTTTTTCTTTGTGGATGCAGAGAAAGCCTTTGAGAATTTGAATGGGGATTTTATGTTTTTAATCATGGAAAAAATGAATTTTGGGAAAGGATTTATAAAAGCTATAAAGGCAGTATATCGAGACCAGCAAGTGGCACTGTGTGTGAATGATGATATGACCGACAAATTTAAAGTAAGAAAAGGACATGTGGCTTTCCAGCAAAGCTTACCTTTGCCCTTCGAATGTATCCCAAAAGAAGGATTGCAATACGCCATGGCTAATATTTCGTAGAGACACGGGTGGCCTAACTTCCACATCCTTCAAACTGCAGAATTGGGGGTGAGAGGAAAATTACAGTTATAAGCTGCTTCCTGCTCTAAATGGGACTTTTTTCTACACACAGAGAAAACTTAACACCTCAAGAAGGTACCAAAAGGGATTGTGTACTTTCCAAGGGAAAGAATGGCTTTGATATTATTCTAAAGCTGTTGCCCCTTCAACAGAGGCTTCATGTGCAGAAATGGTGATGCTTTTCATGTCATGGCGGTAAACGTTACTGGGTAAGTAAGATTCCCTTGAGCCTCTGTACACATGCATTTCTAGGTCACCAAGAGAGACATGTGGCTTTCCAGGCAAGCTTATCTTTGCCCTTGGATATTATCCCGAAAGCGGAACTGCAAGACGCCTTGGGTAATCTTCCGTAGAGACTTGCGTGGCGTGACTTCCACGACCGTCAAACTGCAGAATTGGGGGTGAGAGGAAAATTACAGTTATAAGCTATTTCCTGCTCTCAACGTGACTTTTTTCTACACACAGAGAAAACTTAACACCTCAAGAAGGTACCAAAAGGGCTTTGCGGACTTTCCAAGGGAAAGAATGGCTTTTGCGTTGTTTGAGTAAAGAAAAAGTCATGAAATAAACCAACTGCACCTGAACTAGGACACCAACTCCTCTGTGCAGTCCAGGCCTCTGATTTCCACAAAATAATTGAAAATCAAAACTGATGACACTCTTTGTTTAGAGGAATAAAACCATAAAGGCTGAGCAAACCATGAATTACACCTCAGTCGTGTTCTCCTTGGCCTTGGGGGCCTTGGAGGCAAGTACCTACTCAAGCTGGCAATAATATCTTCCTCAATGACTCATGGCAAGGGCTCAGGCTGGTGCTAGATGAATAGTGGGGCACTAGGGCCTAGGCAGAGGCTTGGCCCAGGCGATGGCGGGATGGAGTTGGGTTAGAAACAGCGGGCTAGTCATCGATAGAATATTGTGATAAACATCCTGAGAAAGAGGTGGGTTTTTTCGTTGTGGATGCAGAGAAAGCCTTTGAGAATTTGAATTGGGATTTTATGTTTTTAATCATGGAAAAAATGAATTTTGGGAAAGGATTTATAAAAGCTATAAAGGCAGTATATCGAGACCAGCAAGTGGCACTGTGTGTGAATGATGATATGACCGACAAATGTAAAGTAAGAAAAGGACATGTGGCTTTCCAGCAAAGCTTACCTTTGCCCTTCGAATGTATCCCAAAGGAAGGATTGCAATACGCCATGGGTAATATTTCGTAGAGACACGGGTGGCCTAACTTCCACATCCTTCAAACTGCAGAATTGGGGGTGAGAGGAAAATTACAGTTATAAGCTGCTTCCTGCTCTAAACGGGACTTTTTTCTACACACAGAGAAAACTTAACACCTCAAGAAGGTACCAAAAGGGCTTTGCGGACTTTCCAAGGGAAAGAATGGCTTTTGCGTTGTTTGATTAAAGAAAAAGTCATGAAATAAACCAACTGCACCTGAACCAGGACATAAACTCCTCTCTGCAATTTAGGCCTCTGATTTCCACAATATCATAGAATACCAGAACTGCAATCCTTTCGTAGAGACATGGGTGGTGTGACTTCCACAACCTTCATACTGCAGAATTGGGGGTGAGAGGAGAATGACAGCAATAAGCTATTTCCTGCCCTAAAAGTGACTTTTTTCTTCAGACAGAGAAAATTCAACAAAATAATAGAAAACCAGAACTGATGACACTCTTTGTTTAGAGGAATAAAATCATAAATGCTGAGAAACACATGAATGGAAAGAAGTTTCATGAAGTTTTATGAAGTTTCATGAAAAGAAGCTAAGGGAGAAAAAGAAAATGTTCAGGAAATGGAGAGACGGACAGATCTCTAAAGAGGAGTATATGAGGGTTTCTAGGTACTGCATGTCAGCCATCAGAGAGGCGAAAGCTCAGTACGAGCTGGGTCTGGCCCAGAGGGCTCGCTACAATAAGAAAAACTTCTACAGATATGTCAGAAGCAAATGCGAAGTAAAAGAGACAATTGGACCACTGCGGGAGTAGATGGAGAAACTCTGATGCAGGACAGAGAAAAAGCAGACAGGCTTAAGGACTTTTTTGCCTGTTTTCTCCCTCAAGAATTCAGGCACATCTAGAGATTAGGGGTGTGCAAGGCCTGCCTGTTCCAGTAAACCTGATTCGGTTTTAACTGAATCAGGAAACCGTTTCTTTATTCAGGAAATACCGAATCGGTAAGCCGTTTCTGTATTTGCGTTTTGGCTTGATTCGGCCATTGTTTTCAATGAGAAAACCTCCAGGATTTCTGGGAGTCTGAGGGGGAGGGTGCATTTTCTGTCCAAATCACACCAAACTTGGTGGAGACCTTCTCCTAACTCTCCTCTAACTATCTCCCAAGTTTCAGAAAGATTGGACTTTGGGGAGCCATTTTATGTCCCCCCCGAATAAGGTGCCCCCATCCTCCTACACTCTCCATGGTTCTCTATGGGGAAAAACAAGTCATCTTTCTAGGAGGCTTGGGGTGGCATTTTGCAAGCAAAATGGACCCAACTTTTAGGGGACCTGGTCCCACCTGTCTTCCCACCCTCCACCAAGTTTCAGGCAGATTCCACTTTGGGGGGGGGCATTTTATGGCCTCCCAAAGAAGGTGCCCCTATCCACCTCAACTCCACTATTCCCTATGGGGGAAATAAGACAGGCTTGTGTGGCTAGGGGTTGCATTTTGCATGCAAAAGGCCCCCAACCTTCAGGGGCCCATCTCCCACCTGTCCTCCCACCCTCCACCAAGGCCCGAGCTGATCCCACTTTGGGGGGCCATTATATGTCCTCCCAAAGATGTTGATCTTAGCCCCCCCTTTCTCCTTTATTTCCTATGGGGGAAATAAGAGAGGCTTGTGTGGCCTCTCTTGTGGCTAGGGGTGGCATTTTGCATGCAAAATGCCCCCAAACTTCAGGGGCCCATCTCCTACCTGTCCTTCCACCCTCCACAAAAGCTCAACCAGATCCCACTTTGGGGGGCCATTTTATGCCCCCCCCAACAGTGGTTCTCCTGCCACACCACTTTGTCTTTCTACTGTGCGTAAGACTTCCACACTGCAGAAACACATGGGATTAGAGCTGCCAATGGCCACAGCTACAGTTCACCTGTACCCAAACTTCCAAATACCACACCCCCACTCCCCAAAACCTAACCTCCCATGTCCTGTGGCTAGCCACTTTCTATTGATTCCTGTTATGGGAAAATCTCCCACAGCAGGAACCCACAGAATGTAGCATCTATGGCCACAGGCACAGTCCTCCTTTTAAATCCACCCCCACAGCCCCACACTGACCCAAAGACACCCTCCCCAACATTCCCACACCGGCCACTACCTCAGGAGCAGGCTGGCCAGCAGTCCCCCATTGTTCCCTGTGATGGGAACTTTTAAACTCTCTTTCCCAGGGCAATTATGCACAGCCCAGGGGTGCTACAATGGTGGGCACACTCCTGAGTTCGAGCTTGTCCCTGTGAAAGAGCACCTGAACCACAGACACCCTCCCCCAAATTCCCCCACCACCTACAGAGATGGATGGTCAGCCAGCCCCATTGTTCCCTAGGATGGGAACCAACTGCACAACAAAGAATAAAACACAAACAAACACTTAATAAAGTTTTTTAAAAATTATTTTCTCACTTTCAAAGTACAAGTAGGCAAAGCATTGTGACACATTACACCAGCAGTCCCCTACACAGAAAAATAACACAACTCACTTAACATCAGAGAATCACAAAAACACAATTCCTGTCAAAAACACTTTATTTCTTTAACAGCTGTAGGTTACACAGCAGGGGGCGCACATCAAAGGGCATTCCAGCATTCCCCTACACAAAAGTAACACAACTCACTTCACATTAAAGAATCATAAAAACATAATTCCTGTCAAAAACACTTTATTTCTTGAACAGCTTTAGGTTACACAGCAGGGGAGCACACCAAAAGGCATGCCAGCAGTATCTTACACAAAAATAACACAACTCACTTCACATTAAAGAATCACAAAACACAATTGCTGTCAAAAACACTTTATTTCTTTAACTGCTTTAGATTACACAGTAGGAGGGCACAACAGGGCATGAAAGCAGTCTACTACACAAAATAACACAACTCACTTCACTGTTTTGACAGCAATTGTGTTTGGGTGATTCTCTGATGTGAAGTGAGTTGTGTTATTTTTGCCATCTCTAGGTGGTGGGGCAATTTGGGAGAGGGTGTCTGTGGTTCAGGTGCTCTTTCACAGGGAGAAGATCGCACTCAGGAATGTGCCCACCATTGTGGCACCCCTAGGCTGTGCATAATTGCCCTGGGAAAGAAAATTTAAAAGTTCCCATCACAGGGAACAATGGGGGCGGCTGGCAAGCCTGCTCCTGGGGTACTGGCCAGTGTGGGAATGTTGGGGAGGGTGTCTTTGGGTCAGTGTGGGGCTGTGGGGGTGGATTTAAAAGGGGGACTGTGCCTGTGGCCATAGATACCACATTCTGTGGGTTCCTGCTGTAGGAGATTTTCCCATAACAGGAATCAATAGAAAGTGGATACCCACAGGACACAGGAAGTCAGGTTTTGGGGAGTGGGGGTGTGGTATTTGGCAGTTTGGGTGCAGGTGGACTGTAGCTGTGGCCATTGGCAGCCCCAATCCCATATGTTTCTGCGGTGTGTCTTCCCCACAGTAGAAAGACAAAGTGGTGTGGCAGGAGAACCACTGTTGGGGGGGACATAAAATGGCCCCCCAAAGTGGGATATGGTTGAGCTTTGGTGGAGGGTGGAAGGACAGGTAGGAGACGGGCCCCTGAAGTTTGGGGGCATTTTGAATGCAAAATGCCACCCCTAGCCACACAAGCCTCTCTTATTTCCCCCATAGGAAATAATGGAGAAAGGGGGGGCTAAGAGCAACATCTTTGGGAGGCCATATAATGCCCCCCCGAAGTGGGAACAGCTTGGGCCTTGGTGGGAGATGGGCCCCTGAAGGCCCCCTGAAGGTTGGGCCCCTGAAGGGCCCCTGAAGGCCCCCTGAAGGTTGGGGAGCTTTTGCATGCAAAATGCCACCCCTAGCCACACAAGCCTCTCTTATTTCCCCCATAGGGAATAGTGGAGTTGAGGTGGATAGGGGCACCTTCTTTGGGAGGCCATAAAATGGCCCCCCAAAGTGGAATCCGCCTGAAACTTGGTGGAGGGTGTGGGGACAGGTGGGAGCAGGTCCCCTGAAAGTTGGGTCCATTTTGCTTGCAAAATGCCACCCCAAGCCTCCTAGAAACATGACTTGTTTTCCCCATAGAGAACCATGGAGAGTGTAGGAGGATGGGGGCACCTTGTTTGGGGGGGCATAAAATGGCTCCCCAAAGTCCAATCTTTCTGAAACGTAGGAGATAGTTAGAGGAGAGTTAGGAGAAGATCTTCACCAAGTTTGGTGTGATTTGGACAGAACCCCCCCCCCGACTCCCGGAAATCCGGGAGAAGATTTTCTCATTGAAAACAATGGCCGAATCATTTCTGCAATCTCTGTTTCGGTATTACTGAAATTTTTCGGTATTCAGAAAAAGTTTCGGCAATACTGAAAAAAACCGAAACGGCTCTGATTTGGTAACTTTAACCTAATCATAATACTGAATTGCACACCCCTACCAGAGATAGTAGAAAATTTGACAGGACACCTGAGTGGCTAATTAACATTGACAGAGAGGTAGCGGAGAGGCATCTGGCTGCACTGGATGAATACAAATCCCCTGGGCTGGATGGGGTGCACCCAAGAGTGCGGAAAGAACTTTCCAGAGAACTTGCAGAACCCCTGTCCATCATCTTCATGGCCTCCTGGAGGACGGGGGATGTGCCACAAGATTGGAGAAGAGTGAATATTATCCCAATCTTTAAGAAAGGGAAGGTGGATGACCTGGGAACCTACAGGCCGGTCAGTCTGACTTCTGTTGCTGGGAAGATATTCGAGCAGATTTTAAAGGGATCAATCTCTAAGCATCTCAAGGACCACTCAGTGATCTGGGGAAGTCAGGATGGTTTTGTCCCTAACAGATCTTGCCAGACCAACCTGGTTTCCTTCTTTGATTGAGTGACCAGCTTACTGGATCGGGGGACCTCTGTTGACCTGATTAATCTGCATTTCAGTAAATCTTTTGATAAGGTTCCCCATGACATTCTGATGGGCAAATTGGAAGACTGTGGACTGGACTATAGGACAGTTTTGTGAATAGGGAACTGGTTAGAGGACCGCACCCAAAGAGTGGTGATCAATGGCATTCGTCAGATTGGAGGGAGGTGTCCAGTGGGGCGCTGCAGGGCTTTGTTTTGGGCCCAGTACTTTTCAATATTTTTATCAATGATCTGGATGAAGGAGTGGAAGGGCTGCTCATTAAATTTGCTGATGATACCAAATTGGGAGGAGTAGCAAACACTCTAGAAGATAGAACTAAAATTCAACAAGACCTGAATACTCTGGAGAAGTGGGCAGCTGTGAATAGGATGCAATTCAGCAAAGACAGTATTACATCTGGGCCACAAAAATGGGAAGCACAAATACTGGATGGGGGATACACTTCTGGGCAGTAGTATATGTGAAAGAGATCTTGGGGTAAGAGTGGACTGTAAACTAAATATGAGCAGTCAGTGTGATGTGGTGGCAAAAAAGGCTAATTCAATCTTGGGTTGTATCAAAGGGGCCATAGTGTCAAAATTGCAGGAGGTCATAGCCCCTCTTTATACTGCCTTGGTCAGGCCACACCTGGAGTATTGTGTGCAGTTCTGGAGGCCTCACTTCATAAAGGATGTGGACAAAATTGAGAAGGTGCAGAGGAGAGCGACGATGATGATCAGGGGTCTGGAGACTGAGCCCTACGAGGAAAGGTTGAGGGCCTTGGGAATGTTTAGTTTGGAGAGGAGGAGATTGAGGGGGGACATGATTGCTCTCTTTAAGTATTTGAAAGGGTGTCATTTGGAGGAGGACAGGGAGCTGTTCCAGTTGGCAGCAGAGGGTAGGACCTGAAACAATGGGCTTAAATTACATGCACAAAGGTACCAGCTGGATATTAGGAAAAACTTTGTCACGGTCAGAGTCATTCAAAAGTGGAATCAGCTGCCTAGGGAGGTGGTGAGCTCTCCCTCACTGGCAGTTTTTAAGAAGAGGTTGGATGAATATTTGTCAGAGATGCTTTAGGCTGATCCTGCACTGGGCAGGGGGGTGGACTAGATGGTCTGTATGGCCCCTTCCAACAATGTGATTCTATGATTCTATTTTTAAAAAAGTTATTCTTTCTCAAAAAGAAGCACTTTATGCTCTGCGCAATTGAGCAACAGGGCCTCTTGTTGAGACAGGATATGAGAATAACCAGGAAAGAAAAGGTGTTGCCCCTTCAACAGAGGCTTCATGCATTTCTAGGTAACATAGAGAGACATGGCTTTCCAGGAAAGCTTACCTTTGCCCTTTGATTTTATCTCGAAAGCGGGTTTGCAACACATCTTGGGTAATCTCTCGTAGAGACATGGGTGCTGTGTCTTCCACAACCTTCAAACTGCTTCTCTGGTCGCTGACTGTAATTAAGAAAGGAAGGAAGGAAGGAAGGAAGGAAGGAAGGAAGGAAGGAAGGAAGGAAGGAAGGAAGGAAGGAAGGAAGGAAGGCTTTAAAAAATTTTATCTAAAGAAAAAGTCATGAAATAAGCCAACTCCAGATGAACCAGGACATCTACTCCTCTGTGCAATCCAGGCGCAATTGAGCCTGGATTGCACAATTGCATCTGACAAAGAATCCTGTGGCTCTCTAAAGCTTATGCTACGTTAAAGTCGGTTTGTCTTAAAGGTAATACTGAACTCTTTACTGTTTTGGTGTAGGTAATATGGACACCATATATCTGGTGACTTTTGAATGCAGCGGTTTTTTTTTTTTTTTGACATTAAGAATATTGGAATCTGTTATTTGCTCCAAAATATAGATCACTTGGAGACATTGCCTCTTTTATTAGAAGATAATAGTAGACTCATTGTTTGTTCAGTTGCAAAATTATATGCGCTTGTGATTGATTTTTATATCTGCTTAAATGCAGTCTAGTTTTTAAAAATACTTCAGTAGTCTGTAGTTTGTTTAAAACTAACAACTCAAGCAGTATGAGTTGAAGAGAGATTTTTCACCTGGGTGTCGCCACATGTACAACTTAACGGGCAAGAACCAAAGGCTGTCTCTATCAGCCTGTGGCCTTTTGACGCAGGACAGCTGACTCAGAACTAGCCAAAAACTGGTATCATATTGCATTTTTTTCTTTGTCTAAATTATATTTTTGTGTTTCTTAGTGAGCTGGCTTGAGTCCCTGACTAGAGAGAAGAGGAAGATAGAGATACTTAAATAGTAAGTAAGTAAGTAAGGTTTAATTGTATATGGCCAAAGGCCGTCACAATACAAAGTTAAAAACAGTAAAAATAGATGGTTGTTGTGGATTTTCCAGGCTGTATAGCCGTGGTCTTGGCATTGTAGTTCCTGACGTTTCGCCAGCAGCTGTGGCTGGCATCTTCAGAGGTGTAGCACCAAAAGACAGAGATCTCTCAGTGTCACAGTGTGGAAAAGATGTTGGCAGGTCATTTATATCTACTCAGGAGGGGTGGGGTTGAGCTGAGTCATCCTGTAAGAGTTTCCCAGGGTGTGGAATGCTAATAGAGGGAGGCTTCACTGTATCCTGAGGAGGTTTGTTTGCATATGGATTGGTGCTTGATGTACTAATCTTATCTGCAGGGCTATTGTCGGGTATAGAGTGTTTTGTTAGCCTGGTGTTTTTCAGGGCTGGAAACCATGCTCTATTCATTCTTAAAGTCTCTTCTTTCCTGTTGAAATTGTGCTTATGCTTATGAATTTCAAAGGCTTCCCTGTGCAGTCTGACAAAGTAGTTGGAAGTGTTGTCAAGTATTTTAGTGTCCTGGAATAGGATACTGTGCCCTGTTTGAGTTAGGCTATGTTCAGCCACTGCTGATTTTTCAGGTTGTCCAAGTCTGCAGTGTCTTTCATGTTCTTTTATTCTTGACTGGATGCTACGCTTTGTGGTCCCGATGTAAACTTGTCCACAGCTGCAGGGTATACGGTATACTCCTGCAGAGGTGAGGGGGTCTCTACTGTCTTTTGCTGAACGTAGCATCTGTTGTATTTTTCTGGTGGGTCTGAATACTGTTTGTCAGCTGTACGTTTTCATAAGCTTTCCCATCTGATCAGTGATTCCTTTGATATATGGCAAAAACACTTTTCCTGTGGGAGACTTTTTTTCCTTAGTTGTT
The DNA here is from genome assembly GCF_028583425.1 of Eublepharis macularius. Taxonomy (NCBI): domain Eukaryota; kingdom Metazoa; phylum Chordata; class Lepidosauria; order Squamata; family Eublepharidae; genus Eublepharis; species Eublepharis macularius. Next base: position 145,290,166 of record NC_072795.1, on the reverse strand, counting down.
TGATAAAATACAGTTATTAAAATAATAAAAATAAAATACAATTAAAATGGGACCTTAATAAATACCAGATAGAATTTTCCCTTCCCATTTCCATCTGGGGAAGAGTAATTTGCATTCAGAGATTGACCATCAGAATTAGGTACACCCACAGGGACAAACATTTCTCATTTTCTAATCCTTCCAGTATAAGCTTATCTGCACCTTCTTTCCATGGTATATTCTGTGCACCTCCTTTGCTATTATTTTCCTCTATTGAACTGTTCCCTGAATAAGTAATATCTGTCTGTGGGATGGACCCCATTTCCTTTCTGTTTATTTCATGTGTAGAATATCACTTCTTCTGATATTTGCAATTATTTCTCTTGAATTCTATCTCCCTTCCCTTTTCCATTTCTTCTGAATCTGTGTTAATCCTAGACATATTCTCTTTATTTTCTGGAATGCCTTGATTTGGAGATTGACTACCTTCTTTAGGTGTACCTTTTTGTAGACCATCCTCATCCTTGAGGATAGACTCTCTTTCCTCCTTTCCCAATAGCCCTGCAGTGTCCCTCTTATTGGCAAGACTCATTCCTTCCCTTTGCTCTTCTGATATCCTTGCTCTCTCCCACGGAGGAATCTATCACCTCCTTTCTCAGAATTACTCATCTGCTGGCCACTCCCCTCCACCAGACCCAGATCATCGCTAGCTCTTGTAGGTACACTTGGGGCCCAGCCAGGCAATTTCCAGTGGTGGATGATGTCATTCCCTTTATAAGACATACTGATGAGGTGTTGACTCCCATTAATAACATTGTTCCCATCACTTTGTCTGGTGACCAGGGTGGACTTGGGAACTCTCCCAGAGCCACACCCAGAACCCAGTCTGGCAGCCCCACCATCCAGCCTTGCCACCCTTGGCACTCACTCAACATGGAGGAAAGAAGCAGCAACAAGGAGGAGACAGGCAGCAAAGGTACCAACAGAGAAATGGAATGCCAAAGAGGGCCCAGGTGTCGACAAGCCCTTGTCAGCAGGAGGCAGGCTAGATGGACCAGGTGCTGACAAGCTCTCATTGGCAGGAAGCAGGCTAGGTGGCAGCTCCTGGGTCCTAGCTACTGCCAGCTTCCCAGCCAGGCCCTTAAAGCTGGAGGAAGAGGGCCTAGCTGGAGGAAGAGGGCACAGGGGGCAGAGACAGCCAGCCTGTGCCATCACAGGCAGCTGATCATAGGCAGTGCTGGTGGCACAGGGCCTACCCCAACCCAGTGGCAGGCAGGGGAAGAGCTACAGCCCAGCAACCCAGCAGATAGGCTAGAGGGAATGGGAAAGGGTTGGGGGCAAAACAGGCACCGCTGTGGCTGCCTAAGGCAGCCAGGTCAGCAGCTAGGCTGTTGGGGGTGGGGCTAGGAGGTGGTGCCTGGGAATGGTGAGGGGATAAAAGGGAGGTCCACCCACAAGTGGTGGAGGTTGAGAGGAGAGTGTAGGAGCAGGAGGTTTGTTTCTGGAGTGGAAGTCAGTCTACTCAGGGTTGTAGAGGGGCCCCTGGGGAGTACCCAGGGCCCAATCACCTCGCTTCTGAGACCTTCATGAGATAGTATCCCTGCAGCTAAGGAGGGCTAGTGAGCCAACTGTGTTGGAGTAGACCCAAAGGCCAAGAAGCAGAAGTCAGGCAGGTGGCAGGTGAGTGCCACCACGGCATACAGAGATACATGAGGGGTGGGGCATGCCTGAGCCTGATACACTTCCTGCTCCATTTGGAGTGTGCTTGTTGTGTTTCAAATTGTACCTCTTCTCATGTTTTAATTTACACCCCTTTTTCTTGTGTTTCAAATTGCACCCCCTTTCACTGTTTTTTCCCTTTTTTCCAGGTTGTGAGGCATATCATCACTGAATTCATGACTTGTTTGTTCCCCACTTGGAGGCAGACTAGCCTCCCCAGGCTTGAGTGTTGGAATAGGTGGCTCAGCATGCCTTGGAAATGGGGGGGGGGGCTGCATGTCTCTCTGTATCTATGTGCAACTCTAGCCAAGTAAGCTGCTACTCTTTTGTCTAAGGTGGGAATGCCTCCTGACTCCTCCTTCTCGTCTCTATGCCCCTTGGGAGAATCTCTCTCTTGCCTCATGGTTTTCCAAGGAGGAGGATGTAACCCTCCATGCTCTGCCATGAAGGCCTCATCCACAGACCCGCACTTTCAGCCTCGCTGCCTAGTTTCAGGCTGTGTTTTAGAATTAGGGAATGTAACTCTTTAGATTAGGTTCTTTCCCTTTTACTACAATGTATTGCTATGGAAGAAATCTACTTCAATAAAACTCTAAGTTGTATCTTTCTATGATTTTGTCTGAAGACTAAATAATGCATGTTTTTAGGGTTTAAACAGTTCTGCCTAAATAACTCTACTGTTACTCTGCTGTGTTACTATAGAGGTTTCACATAACGGTCATGTATTGACTTAGCTTCTGTCTGAACAAAGGCTCCTGCAGTCTTCTTTACTATTGGTTGCTTCCTGCTGGCAGCAGCCAATATGTGCTGTATAATAAAGACCAACCAGTGTATGTTACTTTGTATATAAGTTAAGTTACTTTGTATATAGTTAATGCAAACTAAGGATTCTAGTTGTGTGTATTGGTTGTTGCTTGAAAAATGGGCGTGGCTTGTATGTACATAGTTGGCTTCTGTTGAGCCTGTTGTAGTCTGTCTGCTTCCAGTTTCAATAAAGCTGTTTCTATGAGCTGAAATCTCAATACTTATTGCCACCCCATTCAGAAAAGAGACGGACACCAAGTTGGATCTAAGGGCCACTTTATTAACTTAATACAGACAACACAAGCCAAACAGCGGCAAGGACCTAAAGCGGTACAGGTCAAGCCATGGTGTCCTACACTGGACCACCGCCTTGACCTGTCTGGGCAAGCCCCCGAAGCCCCAGGTGGGACCCATCCAATGGAAGGGGCGGACCCAGCCGGCCAGGCAAATTTGGTCACCCCCCTTTAAGCTCCTGACACCTCAGCCGTATAGCAGTGAGGGAAAGGACTCGCAGGCAGGGTTTCCCGAAGGCAGCCTGCCTGTGGGCCTGGCAGCCATCACAGCAGTACCAGCCCTTTAGGCAGGCCCCTCTTCCCACATAGGGAAGCGCCAAGGGAGCTCACCGTCCCGCACCCAACTCCTACAAACCAGCCAACGCCCGGGCCAAGCCTCTGCTTAGGCCCTGGTGCCCCACTGATGGCCTAAGGCCAACCGAAGTCCTTGCCGCAGATCATCAACAAAAATCTGGTTGCCTGTCTGAGACAAGTGCACCCCATCACCCCTGTAGAGGTCGGGGAATTTGGCCCTGATCCTGGGGTGAGGCAAATAAATGCCTAACCCCCCCCTAAACCCTTTGGACCTAAATGTATAACCAGGATGTTGGGTGGCGTGTCACACCCCACCCCAAACAACAATGGCAACAGGCCTGGCCACCGAAGGCCCCGACGGCCCCGCCATTCAACCGTAGCCCGGTCGCTAAGCCCGAGCTGGGACCCAACCGGCGTCCTGCGTGCTTGATGGGCAGCCCAGAAGACAAAACTGTGCCCACAAACCAAGATGTGTTGACGTCCGCCCCGTGACGCAGGACCAGCTGCCCCCACTGGGTCCACAGCCACTGCAACAGGCTGTAACTTCTCAGGCAAGTCAACCACTTCAGCCGCCGGTTCCTGGACATCCGACACCGTCACTGCACGGCCACTGCTGGTTCCAGCCGCCGGGGATCCAGAAGCGCCCTCCAAAACAGATAAATGACGCAAAATGTCATGATTAGTTGCGTCCCTAGCTGCGCGCCGCACAGGCCATATTGCTCGCACCCCCTGTTGTGCAGAGCCCGTGTCCCCTTTTGCCTGTTCAAGAGCCTCCAGGTGCCTTAAGATATTCTGTTGGTCCCCCAAGGAGTCATCTTCCTCAGAAGACGAAACAGCCGGGGGAGGGGGCTGTTCAGACGGCACCTTCCTAGCAGGCTGCTTCCCTTTGGAAGCTCCCTTACCTTTCCTGGGAGCCATACTAAGTTTCACCTACTAGTACAGTACCACAACACCTGGTCTCAATTCCCTAGGCCTTAGGCCGAGTCCGGCCCCCCAACACCAAGCAAGGCTAACCCTGCTTAGCTTCCAAGATCCGATGAGTATGGACAAGTCACCAAAAAGGCAACCGGGAAAAGACTTCCCTCACCTGGCCGCAGTAATTACTAGGCAAGACTGCCTTGGCCGCACTTTATTCTAAAAGGGGGGGGCACCCAAAGCAAGAATGAGCACCGACCCCTCCGAGCATCCACACGGCAGGCCCAGCCAACGTGCAGCACAGCCCTTCCCACTAGGCCACACTGCCCACTGTTCAACAGGAGCGGCCAAAATGGCCGACTCCACAGGGCCCACACAAAATGGCCGCCAGCCCCTGAACGACAAAATGGCGGCCGGGCCCAGAGGGCTGGCTAATAACGTCGCCCTCTAGGCACCCTCCACCAGGGCGACGCCCGCACAGGGAAGCCACACTAGGGCTTCCTCCCCGACTCCAAAACTACGCTGCCAAAAAGGAGGGGAGGGCCTGGGCGAGCTTCCACCCCACGCCCCGAATAGCCACCCAACTCCGTTAGCCTGTCTCCCCGTGCCCCGAACCGCAAAGGAGTAGGCCGCCCAGCCGCGCCGCACCTCCACCGGCCAGCTCGCCCGTGGGCTGCGGAACATGGCCCACCAAACCCCCTGCTGCTCTGACTTAGCCTTGACGGCCTGGTGCTGCCGACGGGGAAGGAGGAGGCCGCGCAGCCGCGCCGCGCCACAGCCGTCTGGCGCACTCCCGGGCCACGGGACAACGACGGCTCCCGACGCTGCCCAGAAGCCGCTCCGCCACGCCGCGCCGCACCTCAGCTGCTCGCCTGCCCACAGGCAAGCCAAGGCACGCCTGTGCTGAAGGCCCCCAGTCACTCGCTGGAGACGTCTGGCTCCACCGAGCGACTGAGCTGCACTGAGCTGGGAGGGCAGAGCTGCGTTGCAATGCTCGCTCAGCCCTCCCAGCCACTCCTTATAAGGAATAGAGGGGTGGTGCCGTCCATCCCTCAGGAGTGGCAATGAACGGCCCCTGGCTGAGCAGCAAAGCTGCTTGCCAGGAAGGGGCTGAAATAAAAAGTATAGTTTCAAACCAAGAAACCTAAATATAAAACTTCAAATACTGAGCAGGTCTTGTTCATCACTGGCTATTGGCACATTTTCTGTGATGTCAGGACTCTCTGATGTGTTTCCCAGCTTACCTTTTCCTTTCATGCGATGGTGCCTCTTTGAGAACATGTCTCTGAGCACATTGTCTTGTGTAAATAAATACATAATAAATAATAAAATTTATTACAGTCATTGACCAGCAAACAGTTTGAAGGGAAGCAAGTAAAAAATAATTAAGAAAACATTGATGTTAAAAACAGAATACATTCCTATATAAAGAGAGGTTTAAAATTTCAAATATTCTAAAAATTAAGTTAAAATATCAAAACTGAAGATACAATTAAACCTATCTATACTTCTTTATCTCTCTCCTAATTCAGTAAGCCAACCATCCAAAGTTGGCCACCATCCTGGTCAACTTTTAATTGTTTCCCACCAACATAATTGACAAAAGAATTCTTCTGTTGCGACCTGGATAAGCATTAATAATAGGGTTAATAAAAACTTCCCTGATGTTATGGTATAAACTACAGTAAAAAAAGACATGTTCTAACGTTTCATCAGTTCCCATCCCCTATATGCAGTCTTTCTTCAAGGATCTAGTAAATCCAGGATAGCTGAGGGAAGGACATTATACCTTGAAAGAGTAAAAATTCTCCTATGATTAGAATTCTCTAGAAATGTAATATATGATCTTAAAATTAACTTATTAGAAGTACTTAATCAAATAGAGGATTCTTGATACTGCTCACACCCACCTGTCATTCAACATTTAATATTCTTTGTTTTATAATGGATCTAGCCTGAGCATAAACCAAGGACTGTGTAAATTGGTTGTTGGGGGTTTTCCGGGCTGTATTGCCGTGGTCTTGGCATTGTAGTTCCTGACGTTTCGCCAGCAGCTGTGGCTGGCATCTTCAGAGGTGTAGCACCAAAAGACAGAGATCTCTCAGTGTCACAGTGTGGAAAAGATGTAGGTCATTTGTATCTACTCAGGAGGGGTGCGGTTGAGCTGAGTCATTCTGTAAGAGTTTCCCAGGGTGTGGAATGCTAATGGCGGGAGGCTTCACTGTATCCCGAGGAGGTTCTTTTGCATATGGATTGGTGCTTGATGTGCTAATCTTCTCTGCAGGGCTATTGTCGGGTGTGGAGTGTTTTGTTGGCCTGGTGTTTTTCAGAACTGGAGCCCAGAAAAACACCAGGCCAACAAAACACTCCACACCCGACAATAGCCCTGCAGAGAAGATTAGCACATCAAGCACCAATCCATATGCAAAAGAACCTCCTCGGGATACAGTGAAGCCTCCCGCCATTAGCATTCCACACCCTGGGAAACTCTTACAGAATGACTCAGCTCAACCGCACCCCTCCTGAGTAGATACAAATGACCTACATCTTTTCCACACTGTGACACTGAGAGATCTCTGTCTTTTGGTGCTACACCTCTGAAGATGCCAGCCACAGCTGCTGGCGAAACGTCAGGAACTACAATGCCAAGACCACGGCAATACAGCCCGGAAAACCCCCAACAACCATCGTTCTCCGGCCGTGAAAGCCTTCGACAATACACTGTGTAAATTGTTTAGTAAAATCATAGTAAGACAATTTGTCCTCTACCTTCTTCCGCCACGGGGGGAAAAAACTGTCCTGCATCATGGTATGAGTAAGGCCAGCAGGTGAAAAAAAATCAATTTTAACCAATATTAGAATGCAGAAATCCGTAATTTGCCTCTACTGAAACCAGACCAGCCCCTAAACAAATTGCAGCGTTTGAAACACTCGTTAAAACTTGGAAGATAGCTTTTAAGAATTTCAATTGTGTTCTTTCAAGCAAGGTCAAATCAATCGGAAGGGATAAAGGTGCTCCATATAATAACTGGGGTAATACTTTAATAGAAAATAGCTTAATAGGAGCTTCTAAATTATGGCCTCCTTTACACCAGTAAAACTTTTGGATAGCACCAGCGCATTAGCAGCCAGGTAGTCAACACAGCCTTTCATGCGACCGGATGAATGAAATACAATTCCAAGGTATCTATAACAGTGGACCTGCTCTATAGAATGATTGTCTATACACCAGTTAAACACCCCAGGATTGTTGGCAAATGCCATTATTTTGGTCTTAGTGTAATTTATTTCCAGACAATTTTGTCTGCAATATTCAGAAAGAGCAAGGCCAACAGGAGTCTGAGAGAGTAAAACTGCATCATCTGCATAAAGTAATAATGATACATGCCTATCTGCAAGCCTGGGGAGGGGGTGGAAATCAAGTTTATGCAGACAATGGGCCACATCATTAATATAGATATTAAATAGAAGTGGCACCCGTATACATCCTTGTTTAACTCCTCTATTTGTACTAACCATCTTTGTTAGATGACCTTGTGGATTACATCGTACCCTTATAGAAGTATGTTTATGGAGAGCTCTCAGTAGAAATTATAGGCGTCTATCTATTGTAGTAGATTTCAACTTATCCCACAGTATAGTTCTTGAGACAGAGTCGAATGCAGATTTAAAATCTATAAAGGCTGCATACAAAGAGATTAAAGAACTCGAGGAATAGTTTGAAATAGTCCAGTACCACACATTGATCCACACGTGATCGTCCCTCTCTAAAAGCTGCTTGCTCCCGTCCCAAAAGACCTCCCTGCTCCATCCATTCTTTTAACTTCCAATACAAATGTTTCTAACAGAGCTTACTTATTATGCCCAAGATAATTAATTGGCCTATAATTGGAAGGATTCTCTCAATTTCCTTTTTTATAGATAGGCACAATTATTGCTACTCCCCAGTCCTTAAGTATTCTACCTGTTCTATCTATAGTTGTAAATAAAACAGTAAGAACCGGAGTCCACCACTCAAGGTTTTTCTTAATTAGGTCTGCTGGCATAAGATCGGGACCTGGGGCTTTGTTAGATCTCAGAGTCAGTATCAGATTCTTGGTTTCTTGTGGATGCACAGGAGGCCACGCAGGTAAGGTGTCTATACCCATCTCCTCCATTACAGCCTCCTCCTGCCCTCGAGATAAAACTGCTCGAAATACTTTCCCCAAGTTTCAGGAAGAACTATATTGCGACACACTGAAGGAGATCTGATAGAGCAGTTAGAGACCATACACCAAAATAAAGAGGGATTTTTATCTTTGATTGCTGAGCTAAGTTGATCCTATGCAAGGGATCCTATGGCTTCTTTCTTTTTCTATATAGTCTTATACTGCTTTTTCAAGTTTTTCATTTTCTTTAGGCTATCCTCCTCCTCATCACACCTATATTTAATATACATGGTGTTAAGAGCACCTGTCATAGTTTTACACTGGTTATCAAACCAAGGCTTCAAGTTATATTTATTAACACTATTTTGTTTAAAACAGGGCTTACCCATGATCTTTTATAATTCCTTTATAATTTGTGCATAGGTATCCAATTGTAAATCCTCATAGTCCATTCTTCCCAGCCTATTTAGCAGATTATCAAGGACACCCGAGTTCAGATATTCTGCAACCACTGCCCCCCTACTATGATTCCAGGATACCCTATAATATTCATTTCCTTCTAGAGTACCTTCCAAATGTAGATCCATCATTCAGGAGTCAGGATTAGGCATCACAAATCTCAAAATAATAGGTAAATGATCGCTATCCAGGTAAGTACAAAGTCAAATAATTCAACCAGACTTAGCATATTTCCTGAGACAACAATGTAATCAATAACGCTCCTCCTGTCACCGGAGCAATAAGTAAACTCTGCCAGATAATCTGTAGGGTATGAACCATTTAAAATATGGCAATTAATTCTATTTACTATTTGTAGAAAACTATAACTGGCAGAATTAGACTTTTGATCTTTCGAGCATCTCACAAGTTGGGGAGAAAGTGTTTGCTCCTCTAGAGGGTAAGTATTACATCTTTTATAGACAACACTATTATCTGGCCCTATCCTTGCATTGAAATCTCCCGCAACTATCAAATATGCCATAGGATTATCCCTAATTAACTTCCAAATATACATTTCAAGACCTACCCAGTTAATTTGTCTGAGGAGGACAGTATATGCTAATAATTAAACATAAAGTCTGTGAATATGTTAACACTAATGCCATAGCCAGATGATTAAAGGATGCCAATTGTTTAACCCTGACATTCATAGTGGTTGAAATTAAGATACCCAATCCCCCTTTTGCTCTCCCCCTATTAGAGGGTTTTGCCTGCAGATCATACGGTTTATATTCATTGAACAAGATAGGATCAACCCACCAGGTCTCTTGAAGCAAAATAATGTCATACTTTCTTAGGAAATTAACTGTTTTGTTGTCCCTCAGCCTATTAGCCCAACCCATAACATTCCATGACACTAAAGAGTCTGTGAGATAATACATCAAACTTGATAAGTTGAGTTATATAGTCAACCCAGTTAAATCAAGTTCAATGGACCTGTAGGGTCACTAACCACACTTTCATTTCCTGTAGATTTCTTATTCTTCAGAAAATGATCATAACTAGATTTCCGGGATGTCTCTTCAATAAAATCCATCACAGGGTCCACATCTCTCTAATATCAGGAATATCAGAAGCAATAAAAAATCTCATTACTTCCAAGAGAGAGAGACCATCTTGATTCCTACTATCGGACCCCAATGACATTAGATTAGTCCTTCAGTGTCTCTAGTCTGTTAACAATCGCGACTTGATCCTCTCTTGGTAGATTTGAGTAGGAGTTTATCGGGGCATTCTCTATGGAGTTATCAGGATTCAGGCCTTCAGGCACCTTATCGGCTGGGGATGAGCTCTTCCCTGACAGTTTGACGGCCTTAGGAACCACTCCAGGCATTAAAGCCTCTTCCCCCCTGACAGGAAACATCAGGTAGCAAGGGGATCAAGTTTTGGTCAACTTTAGTCTCCTTAGGTTTCTTAATCAGAAGTGGAACAGTTTTCAAAGTGTTCAAAAAGGCATGGGCCAGAAAAAACCCCTTTGCTTTTAAAGGCTGCACCCTCATTATTAGCGAGGGGATCCTCTCGCAAATGTGAGAAGGACTCTCTGCACCTGGCCTAGTTGGCTCATTATTTCTAGCCCTCTCAAATCAACTCCAGAAATCCCCATCCCAAGTAACGAGCTGAGGTGACGTAGCACCTTAAATTTTGTATTCCATAAACATAACCAGTCTCTATATCTGCAAATCGTTAAGCATATTTTCTTAGGCGGAAGATTCAGCTGGAGTTTCAAGTGTCCGTTGTCCTTTTTACGAGGGAAAAAACAAAAATAAATCTTTATTCCCAGGTGTAGGTAGCACATTAGCAGAAGTGTATTGCTCCTAGGGCAGCAGCCAAACTTAGTCTTTTCAGTTGTTCCAATCATCTTCTCCATAATCATTTCAAGTTTCTCATTAATTTCATTTAAACGCTCCAAAATACATTTAACTGTCATAGCAGTCAAGTCCATTAATTTATCCGTCTCCTTTTCACCATCACAGCAGCTTTCTTTGCCTTTTAAAGGGACAGTATTTATTTCTGCTGAAGCTTCTGTCTCTTCTTCTGCTAATTCACTCCTATTCTTACCAGTTAAAGTTGCATATTTGTTTGAGACAGGAATGTTATAAACAACCCTCCCATGGAAAAAGTTATCTATCTTTGTCTGTTTGAACACGGGAGGGGAGAAAATACCTTCTGGGTCTCTTGGGCATTTTCCAACACCCCTTAAGCTTTATTTGTAGTAGGCAAATTCAAAACCTTCAAAAAGCTCAAGCAATAGATGAAGAGAGTCCAGCAAAAGCATTATATCTAATCAATGTAAAATACACAGCAAGGAGAGGACAGAAAGAAAACTAAAAGGTGGTGCCGCAAGAGTTCACCAGCCATCTGCCGCAACTCCTTTCCATCCTCGATGTCGTATCCCAGACGCGTCACCAGAGTTCCATCCACGAACAGTTTGCTTACTGATACAAGGATGACACAAACAAACTTCAGGAACTTTCTCAGGTCGGCTCTCTGGAAAGAAATCCATGAAAACCCTCAATATTAAGTAAAGCAGCAAGAATGACAGAGACCTTAAAATATAGGTGCAAATTCTCAACCAACCCTTGAGTCTCCTTTGTGAGTTTCCCCCTTGTTTCCTTGAAAAATGCCTGGAAGTAGACCAGAAATGCTTTGTGCATGCCGTAAGAATGCTTTGCCATGGCTTCCTACCCCCACCTCTTTGCAACCAACTGCCAAAAGAGGCAAAGAAAAATGTTCCGGGGAAAGAAAACTACTTGATGTTAAAACAGTCCTTTGCCAACTTTTTAACTTTTCTCTTTTTTCACATATGTTGAAAGGACTGTTTTAAAGTCAAAGGTGTTTTTGTGCTGGTTCTATGTCTAATTTACTGCGGATGTTATTGTACAGGAATATTATTTATGTACAGAACTATTCATGGGTCATATTTATTGTATACTATTTATAAGTGATATTTATTCTTATTTATTGTAATTAATATTGGACTAGTATATTGGAAATTCTTTGGAACTACAGAGAACTTTATGAGATCTCTGAATGCACTTAGTTACTTTATTAGATCAAATCATTTATAAAATTAACATTAGAGCTGTGTTTAAGATTGTGATTAATTTTCTTCTCCTGGCTGTGGTTTGACCACTCAGGTTTTTAGGTTCACAGAATCAAAATTGCTGTCAGGTGGCCATCAAGCCTCTGCTTAAAAACTCCAAAGAAGGAGAGCCCCCAAGGAAGCCTGTTCCACTGAGGGACTGCTCTGTCAGGAAGTTCTTCCTAATGTTTAGCCAAAAAGAAAGTTTTTCCTAATGTTTTACAATTAATATAAAAATAAAACAACAGCGGCCAACCGTAGTAGCAATCTACTGGGTACTGGAAGTTCCCCCCTGCAAGCCCCCCCCCCGCTCCAAAACGGAGACTTCTTGATTCTATCTGTCTGATATTTGGCAGTGGAGATACCTTGGTGCAATACTGCAGCTCCCCTAAGTTTTGTCCAGTTTGGATAGAAAACTAGGGAGGTACACACCAAAGAAGGGGGGCAGGGAGGCAGTTATGAATTTCCTGCATTGTGCAGGGGATTGGACTAGATGACCCTTGAGATCCTTTCCAACCCTATGATTCTAAGAAAGCAGTGGTGGGGGTGGGGTGGGGTCTCTTCCATTGAAACTAATGGGAAATGACAAAATAGAATTATGAAAATGAAGCAATAACAACACAAAACCATATGAAATAACTCAAGAACGAAACAGTCCCTTTGGGAATAATCAAAATTTAAAAAAATCAAATCAAACTTGCACAAGTCCAGTAGCCAGTTTTCAAACCCCTAGGATCATTTCCCAATACGTTGTGTTTGCCACAAACAGAGGACCTTAGCTTCCATTGGAAATACAAGCAGGGATGATGATGATGATGATGGTGTGTGTGTGTGTGTATAGGCAATTTTGAGACTCCTAGCTTTAGTTTTCTTTTTTTTAAAATAAATTTGTATTGGATGGGTCAATATATAATCAAATTCAAATACAGATACATTCCATTTCAATTCCCCTGTGTATATTTCCCCACCCCTCCCCTCCCCCCTTTTCAATAATGATTTCCCACAGCACTCCAACCCCCCGTTATTAATAATACCTTATTTCTATACTAAAGTTGTTCTTTTCTTATTATTAGTAAAGATCTTAATTATATCTTATCTTACTTAATTTCTTTAAAACCCCTCGAAAGACCATAATTGTCCCTTAACATCCCATTTCTTTTCCATGTTTTTTTTCAAGTTTTTCCAATCTTCCAAAAATGCTTCTGGATCTTGCTCCTTCAAATTTCTTGTTAGTTTGTCCATTTCAGCCATGAACAACAATTTCCTTGTCCATTCTTCAATTTCAGGTATTTCTTCTCTCTTCCAGTACGGAGCATACATTATTCTAGCTGCTGATATCATATAATATAACAATATCTTATCGTTTCTATTAACACTTTCCAAATGCAATGATAATAACAACATTTCTGGATTTTTTGCAACATTATAACGTAGTATCAAAGACATCTCAGTACATATTTTGGTCCAAAAGTCTCTAGCCTTATGACAAGTCCACCACATATGAAATAGAGAACCTTCATGCTTCTTACATTTCCAGCACTTATTAGATAGCTGTTTGTTGGCTATGGCTAATATTTTCGGTGTTAAGTACCATCTATACAACATTTTATAGCCATTATCTCTAATACTGGTACATGCTGATATTTTTAAAGTATTTTTCCATAATTGTTCCCATGCTTCCATCATTATTTCATTATTACAATTTATAGCCCATTTTACCATTTGCACCTTGACTGTTTCATCTTCTGTAAACCACTTCAAGAACAATTTATACATTTTAGAAATTATTTTACTATTATCTCCCAGCAGTAATTCTTCTAGCTCTGAATTCTTGGTTCTAAAGCCTGTTTTTCTTTGGTCTGAATCAAATAAGTCTTTAATTTGTCTATATTGCAACCAACCATATTTGAATGGCAACTCTTCATTTAGTTTAAGCTTCAACTCATTATCTGTTACTTCTGTTAAAGTCTTTGAGGGTAAGCCATTCTTTTCCTTTATATTCTAAATTTGGGTTGATCACCTCAGCTGGAATAATCCAAAGTGGTTTCTTCTGGTCTATAAATTTTTTGTACTTTAGCCAAGTCAACAATAAATTTCTTCTCAAATAGTGGTGCTGAAACATTGCGTCCATTTTATACTTATCGTACCACATATATGCATGCCATCCAAATAGTTTATTATAACCTTCCAAAGTTAGTAGTTTACGATTGGTTAAAGACACCCATTCTTTTAGCCAGACTAAACATATCGCTTCATGGTAAAGTCGAAGATCAGGTAACTGCATTCCACCTCTTTCCTTAGCATCACAAAGAACTTTCATCTTTACTCTTGGTTTCTTTCCTGCCCACTCTTCATTTAGTTTAAGCTTCCTGGACACCACTGTACAACTACATAATGGACGGATAAATACCACCTTATACTGGAAACCCACAGACCGATACTCATAGCTACATGCCTCCAGCTACCCCCCTAAACATACCACTCAGTCAATTGTCTACAGCCAAGCCTTACGTTACAATCGTATCTGCTCCAATGCTCTTGATCGGGACTCCCACTTAAGAGATTTACAACAAGCATTTTGGGAACTACAGTACCCACCAAATGAAGTGAGGAAACAAACTGACAGGGCCAGACTAGTACCCAGAAACAGCCTGCTCCAGGACAAACCTAAAGGAACTAACAACAGAACACCACTGGTTGTCACCTAGAGTTCCCAGCTCAAACCCATCCAACGTATCATCAGTGAGCTACAACCCATCCTGGAAAATGATACCTCTTTCTCAGAAGCCCTGGGTGGAAGACCTCTCCTTGCCTACAGACAGCCCCCCAACCTTAAATGACTTCTCACTCACAACCATGAATCAGCCAGCAGAGTCACCAGCACAGGTACCAGGCCCTGCAACAGACCCAGATGCCAGCTCTGCCCCTATATCTACCCAGGGAATACAATTACAGGACCCAATAGCATCAACTACACTGTCTCTGGCTCTTACAGCTGCTCATCCTCCAATCTGATATATGCCCTCACGTGCCAACAATGTCCTTCTGCTCTGTACATTGGACAAACCAGCCAACTTCTACGCAAAAGAATAAATGGACACAAATCTGACATTAGAAATGGCAACGTCCAGAAACCAGTGGGAGAACACTTCAATCTACCAGGACATTCCATCAAAGACTTAAAGGTTGCTGTAGTTCAACAGAAACCTTTCAAAAACAAAATCCAACGGGAAGCTGCTGAATTGGAATTCATATGCAAATTTGACTCTGTCAAGCTGGGACTGAATAGGGACTATGAATGGTCATCTCATTATCAGAAGTAACTGACTTCCTTAACAGAAGCAAACTGCTCTCCATATCAGAAGGAGCTGTTTGCATCTACTCCTCCCTCCCCTCTCCACCTATATACCTGACCAGTTTCTTCTTGCCCTCCTATCCAGGATAAGGGCCCAAGGGGCTGCCTCCTGCCTGCCGTTTCAAGTGCTGCTTACAGCCACTCAGACCCCTTGCAGGCCTCCTGGAAGAAGAGCCCTTAGCCCTCCTGTTGAGACTCACCAGTCTCCGGGTACTTTTCCAACCTGGGGGACTCTGCACACCCTTGGTCAGACACTCACAGACACAAGGCTTACATAAAAGGTGTTTATCACTTCAGAAGAATGTATGCAAGTAGCAGGAACCACTCTACTAAGGCACAAGCAAAAGGCATTTTAAACAATAAAAGCTTGTCTATTGTAACTATAGCTGACTAACTAAAACAGAAAGCTGGCTAACTTAGCATTTCTCTGAGGGAAACTTGAGGCTTATACTCACTCACATACTCCTTAAACTCTACCAGGCAGGTCTGGTCGTCAGGCCTGGCATAGAGCAAAAATCTCCCTCATGCTGGTGGAAAAGTCGCCTGGAGCCACCTGAGGGCTGAGAGGAGCCAACCTCCCCCCTCTCAGATTCCTAGCCAATCAGAGGTGCGTGCAATCCGCGTTGCTAGGCGGGAACTGAGATAAGACTCCCTTGTTTCTCAAGCCCCCCCCCTCTCGGCAACAGCTTGCAGGTGCAGTTAATTAGCTGAGCCAGACATTCTGCTCCCAGGGTGTTAAGCTAGGACTGGGCCTGTGGAAACTTAGAAGCCTGAACCAATACAGGCAATGGACTTAAAGGGGCTCTGCTAGACACCTCCATGCATCTGATGAAGAGAACTGTGATTCTCAAGAGCTTATGCTACAATAAAGTTGGTTAGTCTTAAAGATTCTACTGGACTCTTTTTGATTTTGCTACTACAAGACTAACACGGCTAACTCCTCTGGATCTAGGAAGAAAATAGAAATGTGAATTTGAAATGTGGTGCTGGAGGAGAGATTTACAGATACCACGGAAGGCCAAAAAGACAAATAAGAGAGTTCTAGATCAAATCAAGCCACAATTCTCCATAAAACAGGTTATCCTACTTTGGTCACATCATGAGAATACTCACCGGAAAAGAAAACAATGCTGTGAAAAGTAGAAGGCAGTAGGAAAAGTGGAAAACCCAAAATGAGATGGATTGACTCAGTAAAGGAAGCCACGGCCTCCAGGTTGCAAGACTTGAGCAAGGCTATCAATGATAGGCTACTTTGGAGGTTGTTAATTCGTAGGGTCACCATAAGTTGGAAGCAACTTTATGGCACATAACACACACAGGAGAGAAAACATTTCTTTTGGCATAAAACTGATCTTACCTCCATGATTTTTTAGTTCTGCACCAGTATTTTCTGATTTGAACTCCTCTTTTCAGCCTCCTTTGTCGCCATAAATAGCCCTTCTTCTCTCCACATAAGCTCACCACTCTATTATGTAAAAATAAAGCTGATTAACCGGTGCAAAGGATGTCAAAGCCACCCTTGGGAGGTACCTCAGAGAATATTCCTCCCAAGACATTTGCCACCACCATTTATTTAACTAAAGCAAATTTGGGACTTTACTCCCACCATTCATTACAGGATGATGCTGAGATACTACAGAGACCATTGGGAGAAAGGAGTCTTAATATCAGATTCCCTCTCCCGCAACACACAGCAAAAAATAATTTGCAAGTCTTATTGATACACACTTAGGGCCCAACTATACAACTTTGGTATTGGGTGTGAGATGGCAAATCTATGAGGTAGGGTTGCCAACTCAAGCTTGGGAAATTCTAGAAGATCTGGGGATGGAACCTGGGGAGAGTGAGGGTTGGGGGGAGGCACCTCAGTAAGTTATAATACTATAGACCCCACTCGCCAAAGCAGAGGGTAGAGCCTCCGTAGCCTTCAAGCCTACCCAGAAGTTACCTCAGTCTTCTCTAGCATATGCCAGAAACTTCAGGCAATACTTGGAAAGGACTGATGTGAGTTTTCCCCAGACGTGACCTCACACCACCTCTAACAATGCCCTCCCCTCCTGTGTCACCACTGCCCATCTCCCATTGGCTGCCTGGCCATATCAGGGAAACCTAGTGCAGAGAGATGCTGTGCAGTGCTCTTTATAAGGTTACCAACTCCTTATTGGGAAATGCTTGAAGATCTGGGTGCCAAGCCCAGGGAGAATGGGGTTTGGGGAGGGGAGAGACCTCAGTGGGGAATAATGTCATAGTGTGTTCACCCTCCAAAAGAAGCCATTATCTCCCATCTCCCATTGTTTCCCAATAATGCTAGGAAAAGTAGAAGGCAATAGGAAAAGAGGAAGACCTAAAACGAGATGGCTGAACTCAATGAAAGAAGCCACTTCCTCCAGTTTTTAGGATCTGAGCAAGTCTGTTAATGATAGGACGTTTTGGAGGTCTTTCATTCATAAGGTCACCATAGGTTAGAGGCAACTTGATGGCACAGAACACACACACACCCCTCCCAGGGGAATCGACCTCTGTCGTCTGGCAATCAGATGCAATTCTGGGGGAGCTGCAGGTCCCATCTGGAAGTTGACAACCCTAATCCATCAGTTCCAACACAAACATGAGCAGTGCACTGAGGAGTTGTCAACGGACCGATCATTACCAAGTAGTCACAGAGTGATGTGCACAATGGAGGTGGATCTCAGTTTAAACGATAAGAGAATGATGTTGTTCAGTGATACAGGGGGCATTTGAGAGAGGGTAGCTTTATAATCAGACGAAACAAGCTGCTGTAATATATCCTTACAGAGAATAATTGTTGTACAGGTCAGAACTGAATCTTTTCCTCTTCTCTGATACCAAGAGCTTTTCTGAACACAAACCTAAATGCCTACCTACTTTCCCCCTTCCCATCTAGGACTGCTTGCCTCAATACAAAGCTCTGGCTTATTTGTGTCAGCAAATAAACACAGATAAACAAACAAACAAAGAGAAAGATGAGAGGGTGGATCTACCCCTGCTTTGGTCCACAAAATTATCTGGTGCAATGCAAATGACAGGAGGTTTTGGAGGGTGGTCTCTGTGGCACTGAGGTCCCTCCCTTCTCCAAACCCAGTTCTCCCCAGAATCCACATCCAAATCTCCAGGAATTTCTTCAACCCGCAAATGGCAACTCTACAGCTATGGCAGAAGGCTTGCTGGCAGACCCCTGGTTTTACCATAGAATTTCTGGCAATGCCTAAAGCCACCCTCTGTCATTTCTAGGTTTCCCCTATAAGTGACATAGCAGTTCATACAATGTCATCTCCACCCCCCGGTTTCCTGTCCCCCCAACCCTCCTGTGGGTTGACAATCTCAGACTGGCCCTAAACCTGCAGAATTCACTCACATACTAATGAAATCTGAATCAACTATGAGCCAAAACACACGTTAAGAAAAACCTAGGTTCAGCATGTGTTCTCTTACCTCAAGGTTTGCTGGGATCTGTAGGCGTCCTGGAAGCTTAAAGTTTAGCATTTACAGAGCAGCAAAAAGGGAAAGGGAAATACAGGCGCCTGTATTTTAAGCTTTAAGCTTCCAGGACGCCTTTAAGCTTCCAGGACGCTTAGAGATCCTTTAAGCTTCCAGGACTTTAAGCTTCCAGGACCCCTACAGATCTTTAAGCTTCCAGGACGCCTACTTTAAGCTTCCAGGACTCCTACAGATCCCGGCAAACCTTGAGGTAAGAGAACACGTGCTGAACCTAGGTTTTTCTTAACGTGTGTTTTGGCTCTATGAGCGTAACTACACATTTAGTTTCATGACTGATACCATGGCCAAACTCAACTATAATAATAGTATGCTAATAGACCTAATACAAGCAGTGATTTCTTATGTGTTTGCTATAAGCAGTTTGCAATTGCTTAGTTATTTTCAGAAGCAGTGTTTAGTTACATTGAGTACTGAAGGCAAGAATTCAGAGCTTTGTCTCAGAAGATAATGGTTTAATAATACAGTTTGTTTGCCAGATACATTCAGGCAGAAAGAAAATCTTAAAAGGTAACATACTCAAGAAAACGGCTTATTCTGTAGGCTCACACACGCGCAAATGTGATAGGAGCTGACTTTGCACTAAAACAGTGACATGCATACTGAAATTTCTAACTGTGATCTATACTATGAACCAATCATATCGTAATTAATTACACTGATACTGTGATGTCATAAATGCTATCAAACCCCACTGCTCAAGGAAGAGGCCAGAGAGAAATAATTTTGAGGGCATCTAATGCCTGGTTCCCTTCCGCTGCTGCGTCAACAAAATAACTCTAACCCTCTCCTTACTCCTAGCCCCCAGTGTCTTGCTGAGTGGGGCACTGGAGGAGATGGCTCTTTTCAGGCACAACAGTTTCATGTTGCTCCTCTTTTTGAGAGAATCACACAAGTCCCTACTATTATTCTGCTGAAATATGCTGTGTGGCAACAGATCATTTTCTTTTCCCCAATCATTTGCCCCAAGAGGTGGGAAGATACCCAGCACAGGATTCTTCTGCCAACTTCCTCATTTCTCTTTATACTGTTCTTCTCTTAAGTGTTCTTTGCTTATGGCCAAGGCAAAAAATAAAATAAAAGACCTTTAGCAATCACAAGAGGGCTTGCCCTTTGTTCAGCTTCCATGCCAGGCCTACAGCCTGGCAGCAAATAATATAATAATCTCTTTTTGATGTTTGTTGATAACTTAATTTAACTTGGCAGTGGCTTGCTTGCCAACCTCCAGTAGAACCTGGAGATCTCCTGGAATTACGCCAATATCCAGGTCACAGAGATCAGTTCTCCTGAAGAAAATCAGGGAACACTTTGGAGGGGTACTCTATGGCATTCTAATCCTTCTGAGGTCTCTTCCCTCCCCAAACCCCGCCCTCTCCAAGCTCCACCCCCAAATCTCCAGGAATTTTCCTACTCGGAGGTTAGCAACTCTATCAAGATGTGATCTCTCTCCTAGTGGGCTTGGGTCTAGTTAGAGTTGCCAACTTCCAGTTGGTGGCTGCAGATCTGGAATTACAATGGATCTCCAGGCCCTGGAGATCAGTTTCCCTGGAGAAAATGTAGAAAAGAGCAAGAGTCCAGTAGCACCGATAAGAGTAACAAAATTTGTGGTAGGGTATGAGCTCGCTTCTTCGGATACTTCACACTCTTGCTCTCTTCTACTGCTACAGATAGACTAACACAGTTATTCATCCTGAACTGGAGAAAATGGTTATTTTACAAGGCAGACTATGGCATTATACTCTGCTGAGGTCCCTCTTCTCCCCAAACCCAATTCTCTCCAGGGTCCACCCCCCAAATCTCCAGGAATTTCCCAACCTGGAGCTGGCAGCCCTATGTTGCCAACACTGCCTTGACAAATGTTGGAGATTGCTGATGCTTGGGAGAGGGCAGAGTTTAGAGAGAGGAGAAAGCTCAGCAGAGATGTAATTGCATAGAGACCACCCTCTGAAGTTGCCATTTTCTCCAGGAGAACTGATCTTTGCAGTCCCAGGAGAAGTCCAGGCTCTACCTGGAGGCTGGTGAGTCTACTTGGATGTCTATTGGAGTTTGTGTGTGTGTGTGTGGGGGGGTTGTATTTCATTCCCTGAGAGGAGGGAGCTTTGGGGGCGGCAGGGTCAGGGGAAAGGGATTTCTGAGCAGCAGGAGCATCATCCCATGCAGAGGACAGCATGGCCTCAAGAGGAGCCTCCCGTGGACCTTGCCAGTCACGCTGCAGCCAAGACTGGGAACAAGAGATTCGGTTTCGTTTTCTCAGCCATGCCGGACGCTCCTCTCGGCTGGTCCGGGAGGAAACGACCGGGCACCCTGACCGGGCGGCTGATCCGCAAGGATTAGCCCCCAGGACTCCCAGGGAGGGAGCCAGGGTCCGGGACGCGGCGGGAAGAACTCCCCGAAATCAATGCGGGGGGGGGAATTGCCCGTTTGTCCCTATGGAGGCCGGCAGATGTGCGCGGCGCCTCGAGTGCCGCCGGGCAACGAGAAACGGCAAGTAAAAGAAACAGGCGGAAGCCTGTAAACAAGCGAATCCCTTCTGTTTTACAAGCGTTTGTGAAGGAGAGGTTGATCTGAAGAAGACTCGCTCTTCCCCTTCGTTGAGTTCCAGAATTTTGTTGGCGCCCCCCCCCCCTAAAATGGCAGCAAAGAAGCAAAGTCCCGCTCTCGGTAAGTCAATCTCGGCTACTTTGAAGGGGGAGTCGCTCGAAGAGTTGGTGCGCAGGGCGGTGGTGGAAGCCATAAAACCCTTTGTTGACAAGCTGAACGAAACTGATCAAAGGGTGGGCTTAATGGAAAGCGAGGTGAAAACCATTAAGGCAGCAGCGGGGGGGGGGGCAGAAAAGTCTGCTCTGGAAAGTGCGTCACTTGTGAAGGCTACAAAAAAGGAGCTGAAGTTGGTGGAGAACCAGCTGATCGGGCTACAGGTGGAACGAACGCAGACAATTTTGCGTCTCCAAAACGTGAAAGAGGAGGAAAATGAGGATCTGTGGGATTTGGTCTCGGAACTACTGGCGACACCCGCGAGGACGACTAAAGAAGAGGTTAAAAGCGCCATTTTGGAGGTCCGTCGGGCTTCTTCAAAATATGCAACAAAGCGACAGTTGCCTCGTGAGATCATTATTGACTTTTCATCTAAAAAGATTCGGGACACCATCCTATATAACTCATATAATGCGGATTTGGACTTTATGGGTTTGAAAGTCAAGATTTTGAAGGACGTTCCATTTCTAGTCCGGAAACGGCGTTTTAAATATAAAAAGTTTGCAGCTCTTCTGAGGGACCATGGAATAAAGTACAAATGGTTATTCCCAGAAGGAATATGGTTCAGATATAAAGATCAGGCCTATAAGATATTATCAGAAGATCAACTAAAGGATTTTGAGAATAAAAACCCAGAACTCTGCTGCACCAAGAACGAAGAAAAGGAGGAGCCGGAGGGGGGGGAGGAGGAGGAGAGCATCGCAACAGCAGTTGCACAGAGAGAACTGCGTCCGGGACCTAGAAGGGGGAGGAAAGTTTAATCAGAATTTGAAATGTTTATTCTCTGTATGATTAACCACTCCATCATTATTCTGTGGAGCTATTTTTGTATTATGACAGTATGAAGGGAAACATTGAAGGGTAGTGTTTAGTGTTTGTAGTTCATTCCCCCCCCCCTTTTCTTTTTCCACCCCCCTTTGTCCCTTCCCTCTCCCCTTTCCTTGTGATAGTCTGGTGTAGTGTTCTGTAGTTATGAAAATAAAAAAAATTATAAAAAAAAAAAGACTGGGAACAAGAGAGTTGCAGAAGCAGGTGTCCGAGAGACAGGAAAAGGTGCTCTCACCGCCCTTGTCCCAGCTTTCTGTTGTGTTACCTAAGTTTGTGTTTTTATGTGTTTGTGTGTCTTACTGTGAGTCCTCTCCCTTCTTGATGAATAAACGCATTGTAGTTTGAATTCTGCTTGCCAACCTCCAGGTGAGGCCTGGAGACCTTCCACAACTGTATCTGATTTCCAGACTAGAGATCAGTTCTCCTGGAGAGAGCAGCTTCTTTGGAAGATGGACTGTATATATGGTTGCCAACCTCCAAGTGGCTCCTGGAGAGCTCCCAGAATTATAATTGAGCTTCATATGAAACAGACTGATTTCCCTGAAGAAAACCACTGCTTTGGAGGATGGGCTCTGTGGCATCTGAGGTCCCTCCCTTCCCTTCCCAAACTCCAAACTCTCCAGGCTCCACGCTCAGATCTCTGGGAATTTCCCAACCTGGAGTTGAAAATGCATGCTAGGGAATGGCTTTGAAATTGTATTTCCCTTTATTTTGCCTACTGCTCATTCTCCCCTTAGTTAGGGGAGAGTAGTATATGCAACAAAATAGAAAGCAGAATCTTGCCCAGATGTTACTGAATGAATAAATTGCATGAATATGCATAGATGGCTAAATTAACTTCTAATATGCATAACAGACCAATATTGAAATTTCAGGAAAAACGGAAAGACCTTTTTGATTATGTAGCTAGAAATTAAGAAAAACTAAGAATAGCTATTATGGAAATCAAATTAATATTTCAAAAACGTGGGATATAAAATGTGGAGTATAATGTCAAATATAAAATGCTGAGTACAAAATCTTGAGTATAAGTAACTAAGGAGATGGAAAGGAGCAATATTTTGTAGTTTTAATGTGTTGTTTCTGTTTCTTTTATGTTCTTTCGATTGTTTTTTTTCTTTTCAAATAAAAATTATTTTTTTAAAAAGTGGATGTTACAGTGTATGTGACCAATAGAACAGGACATCTAATAAGCAATGAAATCCGACTAGAATTACAAACATTTGAAACCAAACAAAAAGTATTAGAATGATCTTTGCTAAGAGCCAGGGGTTCACAAGTTGCCAGTGTGGGTCATATTGATTTGGTGCATCCATCTATAGACAACATTAAGATCAGAATGCTGGCCCAACTGGGGAAGAAATCCCAAGGTAAGGACCAAAGGTACATCCAGCAACCTTGCTGAAGGTAAGGTATGAGTATAGAAACACTTCTAGGAACTATCTTGAGCTTCATAGCAGAAGAACATCCTGTAGGCCTAGCCTATTTGGGGCCTAAATTGGCCCTCTGTGAAGCATGGGAGCAGTCCCGGGGTGGTGCAATGATGTCATTGCATTGATCCCCGGAAGAGTGCCTGGGAAGCCTGTTCCCTGCCTTTCCCTGTGCTGATGGCAGGGGACGTGAGGCGGGAGAGGGGGATCCCCTGTCTCCACCAAGAGAATGGGATCCATATGTCACTCTAGGAATCATTGGAAATTGTATGGTAAAATGACAGAGTTTCCAGAGATCAATGTGACATCACTTCCGGGCTTTCTCTGGAAGGGACATCACACTGTGTGATATGCTGGCAAAGTTTCCCTCCCCGCTGCCACTCCAAGTGGTGGTGGGAAGGCAGAGTTGCCAGAGACTGATCTTTTTCCATAATGGGAGACATGACACCCCTAGTGTTGGTGTGTAGAAAAGAAGTGTGTGAAGTCATTCACAAAAAGCATCCAGTATTTACTACTTCACAATAGTTCATCGTGAGTTCTGCTGCAGTGCCCACGTTCGCTGGAACAGGCACCTTCATCTTCTCCATAGAACCTGAAATTGAGGGAGGGGGCACAAGATCCATGACTTTTTGCTAAAGAGAACACCTGGGTGCCCACTTCTGTTCCTCGGCCTTGTTGAGCTATAACTGAGTGGCTGCCACCACTTCCCCAGATTCTTGACAGCGACGCCCCCTTTCTGCCCCAGTGAGATCTCCTCCAGAGAGCCCCACAAAATTAAACAGTGGCTTGTTCAGACTTACTTTTCCATTGGTGTCTCTTTGTAACCAAGCCTCACATCCAAGGGAGGAATAATGGGTTGTTGTGCCATTGCCCTTGGGTAGAGAAGATCCAGATTAAAACACACATGAAGCTGCCTTATGCTGAATCAGACCATTGGTCACTCTCGTCTACTCAGACAGGCAGTAGCTCTCCGGGGTCACAGGTTGAGGTTTTTCACATCACCGAATGTCTGGTCCTTTTAACTGGATAAGCTGGGGATTGCACCTGGGACCTTCTGTGTTCTGCCGCTGAGCTAAGGCCTCTCCCCAAACTATGGCCCAAACTAATAACCTTTTAATTCAGATTTGTCTTGAGAATTTATTTTCTTTATACATTTTAATATTTTTTCTCAACAACAACAACATTTGAATTATATATTGCCCTTCAGGACAACTTAACATTCACTAAGAGCAGTTTACAAAGTGTGTTCTTATTATCTCCACAACAATCACTCTGTGAGGTGGGTGGGGCTGAGAGAGCTCTGAAAGAGCTGTGCCTGACCCAAGGTCACCTAGCTGGCTTCAAGTGGAGGACCAGGGAATCAAACCTGGTTCTCCAGATTAGAGCCCTGTGCTCTTAACCACTACATCAAACTGACTCATCAAATATGTGGATAGGCTGCCAGCTTGCCAACCTCCTGCCCTGGACTCTGTGCTCTGTGTGAGCAGAGGGAGCAAAATAAAGGGAAAAGTGGGCATCAAGCAATGCCGCAATGCCACTTCCAAGTACAAAACCAGAAGTTACATTGCGGTTTTGTATTACATCGATTTCTGTTGCCCCCCCACCCTCACAACCCTTCCTGGGTTGCCGGCAGAGTCTGTCGACCTTACTCAATAGGTATGCAAAAGAGGGCATCACGGAAAAAGTTCAAGACAGAACAGCAAACCGTGAAGACTAAGACATCAATCAAAATTATCCCAATGAAATACTTAGAAAATCAGAGGCAATAGTGTTTGAAATATATATATAATTAACCTTCAAAGGAATGTTTATGGCTAACAAGATTCTATAATGCTGAAACACATTTTTTTCAATGGTATACCAAGGCTAGGTTGAGTTAACTTTAAAGAAACACAAAGTGCTACATAAGCCTCAATAAGTACTAGTAACTACATATCCAAAATTCCTCTGTCCAACAAGAGAATCTCAGACCAATGAAGTGCTAGTG
This sequence comes from Eublepharis macularius, assembly GCF_028583425.1. Lineage (NCBI taxonomy): Eukaryota > Metazoa > Chordata > Lepidosauria > Squamata > Eublepharidae > Eublepharis > Eublepharis macularius. Next base: position 145,264,561 of record NC_072795.1, on the reverse strand, counting down.
CAATTTGGCCATTCGCAGACAATACAATCAATGTCATATATCAATATACACAGGATCAGTTTGTGAATCATTACAAAATTCATACACTAGAAATACCCTTAAAAGGGCAGTACAATTTAAAGTGAGAGGTTGAGGATGTGATACCGCTGACAAGAGAATCCTAGTTATGAAGTGACTACTCTGAAAAAGCATTTGGGAAAGGGGGGAAATGCACCAGATTATCCATTGTGGTCACATTTGCAAATTTGGACTCTTGAATGCAGCATGCCAGTTCTTGAATTGTGCGCAAGATGCCTTATGACACTTCCATTCCTGTCCATCATTGGGCTGCAAGAAAGGGGGAAAAAAATATCTATCAGCATTCCCAGATATAGATTGGTTTATCACTGAAAGCAACATGTATCCACCAGCAACACTATAAACTGCAGGGTTAAGTGACTGTTTTCAAACAAAGAAGATTCAAGGGCAGATTAAAATGTGAGATTGCTGAACTTGAGTTCATTCACAAGTTCAGAAAAATGGAACCTCCAGGGCTTAATAGAAATAAGAGATTTCTATCTCACTTCAAATGCTAAGCTGCATTGTGTCGGAATATCCCAATTCCCTTCTTTGCAATACCTCTCGCAGCTCCAGACTGGGATGGATATAAAGGCTCCATTCCCCCCTTTATCTGAAGAAGGGAGCTCTGACTCTCAAGAGCTCATACACTGAAAATCTTGACCGCCTCTAAGGGCCTCTGGACTCAAATCCTGTGGCATGGTGAAGTGACAAGAAGGACTTTAACTTGTTGCTTTAAAATATTTATATGCAGCTTTATCCTGTGCTTCATGCAGCTGCTGTGCAGAGTGGAGTATCTCCGTCACATGCCCCCCCTCCCCTTAATCAACACGAGGCACAGTTTTTGGGGAAGTTCTCCTGCACAAGCCGTATTGGAATGTGCTCCCGCACAGACACCCAATTCAGCTTGACTAGGGTTGAGCAAGAGAACTCCCCTAGGAATTCCTGAGGGTTAGCTCTACCTGCCAGAGGGAAGTGGGTCGTAGAAAAGACTCCTCCCTTTCCCCCCCCGTCTCCCCCTCTTCTCAGAGCATGAACTTTCCCCCTCAAGCAAGGCCCCTGAGCTGGCCGGGCACTTGCGTTAGAGTTGGGCCTGCCAACAGAGCATCCTCTCGTGTTGCTTCTGAGGTGTTCCGAGTAGCTTGAGAGTAAAAGTGTTCTTGAAGTTTTACTCTCTTTGTTGACCTCGCTGCCCTCCAGAACCAGCCCTACATATGGGGACAGGAATCCCTGGAGACGGGGAAGAGGAGGTTTAAAAGGGGCTTTATTGTTTAAGATCAACCCTGAAGGTCACTGGCAAGCAGAGCAGCCAATCTAACTTGGCCAGTAGATCAGTTCTTCCCACCTGATCTAGCAGAAAAGCAGGTGACTGTGGTTCAATTTGGGCTTCCAAGCCAGCTTCAAGGGCCACCTCAAGCAGAAAGCTTGAGAGAAATCAAGCCATATCCCAGAACCGTGTGCAAAAAAAAACCTAGACTGAGCAGGGAGGCTTGGACAAGAAATGCCTGGACTGCTTGGACAAACCAGGACCTCTCACCCTAGTTCTCTGCCTATGGCCAGGAAGCTTCCATGATCTTCCTGGGCCAGGCACGTATGAAGGAGAGGAGTGGAACAGAACATGACAAGGCCTATATATGAACGATCTTTAAGAATATGTGGCAGGATCCAGGTCTTACTTTGGCAGAGTCCATATTCTCTTCACAGCTGCGAATGAAGAAATGCCTCGTTAAAGACTGTTAAGCATATGATATCGCTATACAAGGCCATGATTCACAGACTGCCTCCTTGGCAGGGTTGGCTCAACTGCACGAACCCTCCAAGTTGTCTCATAAAGTGGAAATATTTTTAAGGAGGCATGTGTACAATGATGCTATGGTACAGTTTTGAGAGCCAGTTTGGTGTAGTGGTAAAGAGCAGCAGCACTCTAATCTGGAGAACCAGGTTTGATTCTCCACTCCTCCACTTGAAGCCAGCTGGGTGACCTTGGGTGAGTCACAGCTTCTAGGAGCTCTCTCAGCCCCACCCACCTCACAGGGTGTTTGTTTGTTGTGGGGATAATAATATACTTCGTAAACCACTCTGAGCGGGCATTAAATTGTCCTGAAGAGCGGTATATAAATCAAATGTTGTTGCTGTTATTATTATGGAGTATTTTTGCCACTGGTACTCTGATCGTACAAGCCACTTTTTGTTCTTGCACTCTACTGCTTCTTCCAGGAAGGGAAAAATCGTCTCATGTTTCTCCTTAACAAGTCCCTTCACTTAGTCCTCTTTCAGGAAGGCAAACTAAAAATGAGGAGCCACCTCTTGCCCAATTCCCCCATCCCCATCCCCATCCCCATCCCCATCCCCATCCCCATCCCCATCCCCATCCCCACACACACACACACACACACACACACACACACACACACACACACACACACACACACACTCCTCACATTTCCAGATTACATGGAAGCGTGATTTTGAGCTCTCTGCTTAACTTTCCCTCACAGGATGGTTGTGAGGGTAAAGTGAAGGGAGAGAGATGTCAGAAGCTACTCTGGATTCCTATTAGGAAGACAAGCAAGAGTATATATATATATATCTATCTAAATAAATAAATTAGTATAAATATCTGAATAAGGGAGCTAGACACATCCTCTGTGTACTGAAGTTTCCCAGATTCAGTCCCTAACATATCGAGTAAAATGGCAAGATGTTTCCTTGAGACCTTGGATTGGTGCTGCCAGTCAGAACAGACAATACTAAGCGGGACTGACCAAAGGTCTGGCTACACAGAAGGCTTTATACACACATATGCAATTGGGAGAAAACCTTTCTGTGGATGAAGGCATGCAACAATCCTCCATGACATGTGAGCGCACCGGAAAGCCATGACTAGCCATGGCTTCCCTGTACACATAGTGAAAATAAACACAAATGGGTAGGTTTATTTTATTGACATAAAACATTAGTAAGAACAAACCGCACAGTAAAATATCATACCATAAACAGCTTGGACTAGGATCGGGGAGGCCACTTTGTCATGGAAGCTCGCTGGGAGACTTCAGGCCAGTCACCTTCTCTCAGCCTAACCTACCTCACAACATTGTTGTGATAGTAAAATGGAGACGGGTAGACCAGCATATGCCACCCTACGCCCCTTGGAAAGAAGGGAGAATGAAAACATACTAAATAAATACATAAACAATGTGCCTTCCGTGTAAGAATGTGATCCTATGTATGGGCATTTTCACTTTTTCTTGTTACCTCAAGTCACCAGTTTGAGCCCTTTTTTGTTACAGCCGTTTTGTCACTTGCATTATTATTCCGTTTGTTTTGTTGTTTTAATGGCATTTCAGTGCCACTTTGACACAACTGATATAAGGTTAAGAAGTAAAAACTGAAAATGTTTCATGGAGGAAACTCAGCACGGGAAACGGACATGATTTCAAAAATAAAGAATCACTGGTCCACAAAGCAGCAACCTTTGCTACCACTCCTGATCACCGGCCCAACAAATTCTGTTAAAACAAACAGCTGTGTTCCACGAGAGAGAGAGAGAGAGAGAGAATGGGTGAGAGGAATGTTCCTCCTGACTTCCCGATCATAACATACACAGCTTTACCAAAGAACGGCCCTTGCAAATAATGGAACATAAATCCTTTCAGGGCTATTTTGAGATTTCCAAAGCGGATGGGATTATTTCATGGCTACAGTCTTTTCTGCTAGATGACTGTCCAGAGGTTCCCATGTTATTAAATCTGACAAACTACTCACAAGAATCAGTAATTATTTACTTTGGTGGGGGAAGTGTCGGAGATGACACTGCTTGTCATCTCCAACTGCAATTCTCATTACCGCGAGCTGAAGTCTCTTCCTAAGATTTGGGGCCGCTTGCCAAGTATCACGGTTCTTGGGAGAGAGGGAGGTCTCAAAAGTTGTGTACACAGAGCTTCCAAAGAACTCCCCACAGTCTTTCAGATCCCAACCCTACTGAGGAGAATAGATCCCAAAACAAAAAAGCATGGATATGGGACAAAAGTGGGATATCAGTCTTAAAATGGGGGATTCCAGTATAAAGTAAGTAATGGTAGAGAGCCGAGGAGCCCAAAGGACTATCAACACCTATATGGACCTGTCCAGTATTGAAATCAGAAGCCAAGGCCTTGTTCTTCAGATCCCCCATCTTTGGTCCTTAGGTGGAGAACAACCAGGGACAGAGCCTTCTCTGTGGTGGCACTCTGATTACAGAATGTGGCCTTGCTGAAACCAAGCAGATCTGAGCCTAATCAGTGGTTGGAAAAGAGAGCTCCTGAGAAAAGTATGCATGTACACCACCTCAACATTCACAAGGACCATATACAAACATGGACTCCTTTGAACCTCTGTTATGGTATCCCGTTTTCTCTAGATCCTCTGGGGATGCACATATGAGACTTTATACAGGTCCCCAGGGCTCTTGGATCCTAGGTACATGGATCCCAGGTGCCCCCATCTAGACATTTTAAGAATATTAACAAGGCTGCTGTAGGCCAGTCACTACAACTTTAGTCTGTGTGTGAAAGAAGGATTCGGCCTACCCCTTTTCTCCCCTCAGGTAGAACAAAATAAACTCAGAAAGGCTGTCAGAAGTCAAAACACAAACTAGAAAAAGAAGGTTTCACACACAAACAAACTAATGGGGCAACTGTAATGAAACCATAGAATGCAGAACAAAATTTAGTTTCTTACTATCTAAAAGCACAAAACTTCAGGCATTCTCCTCCTTGGAGGTGGATCGACTTCCCCCCCAAGAAGCATTGGGCTTGGCAAAAGAGTGACAAAGGCTTGCCCCTTTTTGGCCCCATAGTTCAAGGGGTTCCTTAGAAGTAGGGACCTCTCTTTTGGTCCAATCAGGAGGAGGGGTTCATTCTCCTTACCACCAAAGCAAGATATGACCAATGGCATTAACGATTTCCTCAAGATCACAGGGTAGGTGATGGGTAGAGGGGAAGCAAGAGGTGCCAGACCAGAGGAAATTCTCCACTGATCCCAGCTGGGTTGACAGTTGTCAGGTCATTGTGACGATGGCCACGTGTGACATGCTATTGTCCCCCTCCCTTTACCCCAAATCAGGGGTGTTTATATGTGTCATTCATCTCCATGTAATGGAGTCTGGCATTCAACCCAAACATGACAGGCTGGTTTTCTAGCCAAAAATGTAGATGATTAATGCAGACGTTGCTGATTCTGTTACAGTTTAGTCATGCTGCTCTCATCCTTATTAAATTTTCTATATAAGCTATCTTGAAAACTATTGGTGACAAGGCAGGACACAAATCATGCAAGTCTGATCAAAAAATGCACATTTATATCACAGGGCTTGTAGGGGAGGTCTGCTGCTCATTTTGTTAAAGATATATATCTATACGGCATTTAAAATTTCAAGTTGCTCTTTTTGTTCATTTGTATTTGGTGATTTTTGTCAGCCATCTTGGAGATTTTGCTTTTAAAAAAATCTAAAGCCAAGATACAGTTCATATAGTTAAGTTTTAAGTGGGCAGTTGTACTGGTCTCCAGTAGAACAGAAGGATGAGAGTCCCGTGGCACCTTAGAGAGCAACAAGATTATCAGGACATCAGCTATCAAGATTCAAAGCTCTCTTCTTCGGATACTCTGCTAAACTTAAAGGTCTCTAAGGTGCCAATGGACTCAAACTCAGCTGTCCACTTATTTTAAAAAAATCATACCTCGTACTAGCCAGAGAACCACTTTGAGCAGCAGGACTCTAATCTGGAGAGCCGGATTTGATTCCCCACTCCTCTGCTTGAAGCCAGCTGGGTGACCCCCGTGGGTCAGTCACAGCTCTCTCAGAGCTTTCTCAGCCCCACTCACCTCACAGGATGATTGTTGTGGGGACAATAACAACATACTTTGTAAACCACTCTGAGAGGGTGTTAAGTTGTCCTGAAGGGCAGTATATAAATCGAATGTTGTTGTTGTTACTACTATTAACATCATAATGCTCGCAAGGAGGCTTCTACATGAGATAAAAATGTAAAACCAAGTAAGTCTCATCCCATAAAAACTACTAATACTAATGGTTAAATGCCATTTATAATAACTATCAATACAAAGGTCAGACAAGTAGGGGGGAAATGGGCAAAGTCAACTGGAAGGGGGAAATGTTTAAAAACAACCATTGTGGTATACTGGCTAAAGTATCAGGCTAGGACTAAGAAGGCCTCGGTCCAAATCCCAACAGAGCTATGAAGCTCATATGGTGACCTCAGGCCAGTCACTCACTCACTCAACCTAGAAATGTTTTAAATAAATACAATTTAATGTCTTTATTTATTTAGATAAATAAATAGCCCACCTCACAGGTCAGCAGAGAGGGTAAAACAGAAGACAAGAGATCCCTGTGCTGCCCTGAGCTGCCCTGAGAAGAAGGGCGGGATAAAAATTAAATACAGAAATAGCAACACTAATAATAATATTAAATATTAATAATGTTGGAACTCTCACAAGGCTATTGCTTGAATCCCTCTGGGAACATCAGTTCACAATTCCCTCAACGAAAAGCACACAGGATGGAGTTAGGGATATTGCTGCAAAAGATACTATACTGCTTTCCTGGTACTGACTGACTATCAATTCTGAAAAGCAAACGAGAGAAGTTTTTTTACAATAAAGAGCCATACATAGTACACTCTTCGCTCTGCTTTCTGACATTCAGCCAACTGCCTGCTGGGAGGCTCTTTCACACAATCGGAAATACTGTGAAAACCAAAGAGCCGCGTGCCCAATAATTCAGAAGAGGCCACTCGCATCTACTTGTACACCCCGTGTAGGGCTCACTGCAGATGTTCTGCCGACTGTGAAGCAGTTCCTGGAAGCAGGGCCAGTGGGCACAATTCTGTTCTCATTGTATAGAGTTATGTGGGGGCTGCCAAGACCTCACATAAAGAGCAGCTGTGGGACTTTACCCAAAGACACGCATGTTTCTAGCAGAGATGCTGCTAATACATATAGCCAGGGGTCATTTTGTAGGAAAAGAGCTGGAGGAACTCATTAGCATAACTGATTTGCATATGCCACACCCCTTGACATCACCAGAAATGTGTCATTAGCATAACTGATTTGTATATGCCACACGCACACCCTGACATCACCTATCCTGGCTGTTTTGGACCCAATCCTGGCCATTCAGGGCCGAAATTGGGCCCAAAATGGCAAAAAGGGGCTGAAAATGACCAAAAAGGGGCCCAAAATGGTCAGGATCGGGCCGCTGCTGAGAGGGAAAGTGATCCACCACCTGTCAGAGGCCCGATCTGGGCCGTTTCGGCCCCAATCCAGGCTGAAATGGGCCGCAAATGGCCGAGAGTCAGGTGGGCGGGGCCACCTGACATGTGACCTCTTTGTGGAACTACCGGAACTGCGTTCCTGCGCGTTCCTCCTCAAAATGAGCCCTGCATATAGCTGTACTGTTCTGATTTGAAAATCCTGTTTCTAACATAGGATGCAATGGTAGTCATCTTTTTTTCCCCACACTAACAAAAAACGTATAGAAATCTTATGAGAACCAATGCCTGTTCTTGCATCAGTTTGGTATGTGGCGTAAAAGCAAAGAATTAATTGGGTGACACAAAAAGAATCACAAATGACGTGTGGACAGAGGCATGCACGCACACAATAAAGGAGAGTCTACTTGTACATCCTTCGTTTCAAACTTTGCCCATCCCTACGCACCTTCCTTCAGTCCTCTTAGGGAAGACAATTCCACCTGTCTTTCATCTTCCTTGCAGTTTGGGTTTTGTTCTTTTAATCCTCCTCTGTGATTTGCCTTAGCTTCCAGTTTGAGAGCTCAATCTATTTGGGTAATCTCTTCCTTGTAACTCAGAGACCACCTCTTGGCTAGTCACATCACAGCCCCCAAGGGCCACCATTTCTTCCTGCCCACTGAAGGAAGTTGGGAACCCAGACCCATACAGGGAGCAACATGCATCCACACAGCAGCCAAACCCTGCATTTCACATCTTTGCAGCCTCCTCCTCAGGATGCTACCCCACCTTTCCATTTAGACAGGCTTGTAGGCCCAGTTCCTACGTGCAACAGAAAAATGAGAAATAAAGCAGATCCTCGGCTGTGCCCTTATAGGTGAAGGTCAACATGTTCAATGCTTCTTTCTGAACAGAAAAAAAGAAGATTCTTCACATATCAAAAGGAGCATGTCAGAGACGAGGAGAGTTGACTCTAGCCTTCCCCCCAGCTTTATTTCTTTTCCCTTTGTGCATGGAATTCTTTCAGGGAGAAACACTGAAATATATGAATTACTACCTGAAGTTGCCTTATCTAGAGTTAAGCTATGAGTTCTGTGCTATCTACTATAGCTGTCAGCATGGCAGCACACATAATTCCCACTCATAGCCAAGCATAATGGCCCTATATATCCCCCTTCTTACCCACGTTCCCTCCGCCCCACAGAAGCCCCCTCAATTATTGGTCCTCTTTTAATGTCTTTCATTGATTTAACAACAACAACAACAACAACAACAACAACAACGGCTTTTTTTCAGCGGGAATGTGGTGGAATGGAGTTCCAGCACCTCTTTAAAAAGGTCACATGGCCAGTGGCCCCGCTCCCTAATCTCCAGACAGAGGGGAGTTTAGATTGCCCTCCGCACTGTGTGGCACAGACGGCAATCTAAACTCCCCTCTCTCTGGAGATCAGGGGGCGGGGCCACCGGCCATGTGACCATTTTCGCCAAGGGCAATTTAAACTTTTAAAAACTCCCCCCTTGTTCCAGTTGACCCAAAGTGACGTCATTAGGCGGTCTTGAGTTCCACCACCTCTTTTCCCAGAAAAAAAGCCCTGATAATAATAATAATTTATAAAGCACCATCCAGATGACTGCCCTGTATGCAATCTAAAATCTTGGACCATAAAGACAGAGGGAGGCACAGGTGGGAATAAGTCAGAACGGACATTTGTTTACAGTTTGGTGCAGTGGTTAAGAGGAGCGGGACTCTAATCTGGAGAACCAGGTTTAATTCCCTACTCCTCCGGTTGAAGCTACCCAGCTCTTCCAGAGCACTCTCAGCCCCACCCACCTCACAGGGCTGTTGTAGGGATAACAACATACTTTGTAAATCGCTCTGAGTGGGTGTTAAGTTGTCTTGAAGGGCAGTATATAAATCGAATGTTGTTATTATTTGTCAACTGTCTTTATTTCAACAAGCTCAGAAGGGTGTACATGGGGTTTCTCAGAGTGATGCTCAAGCAGTGCCGTGCAGATGCTTCAGGGGTAGAAGGAAACCCACTGCACTGAATCTAGTACACGTGTGCAGAACAACGAAACATATACAGGAGGTATCCCTCAAGATATCCTGACAAATTCAAGACATTGATTAACCGGGGAGAGGGCATAAAATAGATACCGACAACATAACTACAAAAGGTTGGCATGCTTTTTTAAAAAAAATACCCATGCATTTTAACAGTAATATCTAGCCACTGATGTGTGTCCTCGGTCAAATATTCCCACTTAAGACAACCAGCTGCTTCACTTATATAAACTGTTCTTCAGCACCTCCCCATCTCAAGATCTGTTGGACCCAAGAGGGCTTCTCTGCCTTACCATCAATATGAGAAACTATATAAGCGTGAAGGAGGGAGCACAACTTTCTGTCGGTTGTTTGGTCTAACCCTTGCTTCCAAAGTCCCTATCAGCAGCTGTGTTTTCCCTGCCTAAGTAGATTGCTGCCCCTTCCCCTTTGAGTCCTCCTGACTGCCAAGAGGATTCTGGAGAGCCAATCACGTGTCTGCAAAGAGACAGCAGTATTCAACCATTTCCAATCCCCAACCTATGGAAGGGGTGGAGAAACTACAGCTCCCAGAAGCTCTTGGTCACTCCAAGCGACTGCTATGCCCCCTCCACACACACACCAGCACAGAATTCCTGAGGGCAATTTAAACATGGAGCTGAGGAGGCAGAAGAATCCATCAGTGCAACTTTGTGCTCGTCCAGCAGCCCCTTTAAAGTTCGCTTCTGCCCATGTAAAGCAAGAAGTGGGGGCTTTCCTGCCTCACCCACACCCTTTAAGGCAGCCCTTGACAGCCAGATCGGGGGGTGGGGGGAGGATAGATAACGATTGGTGTTTTTCGGACAGAGAAAGCCCAACAGCGGCATAGTTCTGGGTTCTAATCCCATCTCATTCAAATATACTCAGCACATGGCAAGACCCCTCAGTTTCCTACATGTAAACTGGGAATAATAGCAACCCAGAGGACAAAAACAAGGCAAGGCGGGGAGTGCTCATGCTTCCGTATTTAAAAGTCAGGAATACAAGAAATACTTGCCCAAACCCAGACACCATTTGTTCATATCCCAAGAACCTTACAAGAATCCTTGAGGGTCCGCCATTACTTAGAAATGCCACGGACATTTTTAAAGCTCTAACGGCCAGAAGAATCGCCGGAGACCACAGCATCCTGATCCTAATATGCTCCTGAGGAACGAGCAACACTCTCTCTTTTGCAGGCAGAGGAAGGTTGCAGAGTAGCAAGCTGGCCAGACTGGGAAGCGGGATGTACTAAAACGAATGACAGGATTGCCCATTGGAAACAATGGGAAACGGGAATGCCCACTGACTTGAATGGGCTCCATTGAAACACATTAGAGCAAGAAAAGAGGTGCGACGAAAACATGGAATGGATTTTGAAGGAAAGTGTCTGGGCCCAGACAGACTGTTCTGGGACTGGAATGACAGGCCCCATGCTGGAATGACGGCCCCTGGGTGTGCCAGAAGGGCTCTGGGATTGGAATGACAGGCCCCATGCTGGAATGACGGCCCCTGGGTGTGCCAGAAGGGTTCTGGGATTGGAATGACAGGCCCCATGCTGAAATGACAGCCCCTGGGTGTGCCAGAAGGGCTCTGGGATTGGAATGACAGGCCCCATGCTGGAATGACGGCCCCTGGGTGTCCCAGAAGTGTTCTGGGATTGGAATGACAGGACCCATGCTGGAATGACGGCCCCTGGGTGTGCCAGAAGGGCTCTGGGATTGGAATGACAGGCCCCATGCTGGAATGACGGCCCCTGGGTGTGCCAGAAGGGCTCTGGGATTGGAATGACAGGCCCCATGCTGGAATGACGGCCCCTGGGTGTGCCAGAAGGGCTCTGGGATTGGAATGACAGGACCCATGCTGGAATGACGGCCCCTGGGTGTGACAGAAGGGCTCTGGGATTGGAATGACAGGCCCCATGCTGGAATGACAGCCCCTGGGTGTGCCAGAAGGGCTCTGGGATTGGAATGACAGGCCCCATGCTGGAATGACAGCCCCTGGGTGTGACAGAAGGGCTCTGGGAGTGGAATGACAGGCCCCATGCTGGAATGACGGCCCCTGGGTGTGACAGAAGGGCTCTGGGATTGGAATGACAGGCCCCATGCTGGAATGACGGCCCCTGGGTGTGCCAGAAGGGTTCCCTATCAGCAGCTGTGTTTTCCCAGCCTAAGTAGATTGCTGCCCCTTCCCCTTTGAGTCCTCCTGACTGCCAAGAGGATTCTGGAGAGCCAATCACGTGTCTGCAAAGAGACAGCAGTATTCAACCATTTCCAATCCCCAACCTATGGAAGGGGTGGAGAAACTACAGCTCCCAGAAGCTCTTGGTCACTCCAAGCGACTGCTATGCCTCCTCCACACACACACCAGCACAGAATTCCTGAGGGCAATTTAAACATGGAGCTGAGGAGGCAGAAGAATCCATCAGTGCAACTTTGTGCTTCTCCAGCATCCCCTTTAAAGTTCACTTCTGCCCATGTAAAGCAAGAAGTGGGGGCTTTCCTGCCTCACCCACACCCTTTAAGGCAGCCCTTGACAGCCAGATCGGGGGGGGGGGGGAGGATAGATAACGATTGGTGTTTTTTGGACAGAGAAAGCCCAACAGTGGCATAGTTCTGGGTTCTAATCCCATCTCATTCAAATATACTCAAGACATGGCAAGGTTTTAGAGACTGCAAAGCCTGATGCAACCAACTGAAAACCTAAAAAAAAGGGAGGAATAGAGGACTAAATTCCACCCCACAGCTAAGAACATCTCTGCCCGTGTGTAGCGTACTAAAACAAAGCCAACAAAAGTATTTCAACACGCATGCCCATAGGAAGCCAATGCAGAATAGGCTGCGACAGAGGTAATGCTCTTGGCTATTTGGATTTTTCTCTTTGACCAACAGGCCTGTAAACGACTTGTCTGCTTCTCCAAAGCTTTCCTTTCTCCCTTCCTTCAACCTGTTATCTTCCCCGCCCTGGGATGAAGGCAGACATGAATATATTTGGGGTGGGGGTGGGGGGGGGGGGATGCAAGCCACTGATGCTGGCTCATTCTTCCGGCTGAGACAGACCTTTTGCAGGAAGAACGTCCCAGTGAATCGTGCCTGGTGCGTACAAGGGTCTCTGTTTGTTGCAAGGATGCATGTCTAGAAATACGTGGCGACAGTCATCCGTGCCTGAGTCCAGGCATGTGTTTGCCTGCGAGGAATGCAGAAGTCATAAAACGGTGATGCACGATGAGCTGTAAACGGAGGCGGCCATTAGGGTCGCGTGAGAGAGTCCTGGTGTTCGGTGACTTCCCGGGTGCCCTGGCCAGGCGGTCCAGGCAGGCCTGATCTCACCAGTTCTCAGCAGTCAAGCAGAGTTAAGCCTTGGTTAGTATTTGGACAGGGGCCCCCAAAGAAAGGCAAGGGTGGCCACACAGAGGCAGGGAAAGGCAAACCACCTCTGCGAGTCTCTCGCCTCGATGACCCCAGCAGGAGGCACCGTTATTCACTATGACTTCTGGACACTTTTCTATCACCACCGACTTTCTGGGTAGGTCTCAAATCTGAGCGTGCACTTACTTCCCACCAGGGTCTGGAAATACATCTTTCCACTGTAGGGCCCGTAACCCACTGCTGTCCGGGCTCGCACTTGGAAGGCATATATCTTCCCTGGGCTCAGACTGGAGATGGTGGCCATATTCGTCTCACTGGTTACCATGAAAGAGTTGTCCTCATCTTCTGACTAAGAATCAACAACGAGTCACAGAAATTGATAAATACAAATTCCATGTTGTCCTTCTCCTCCTCAGAGCTCCCCACCCAGACCTAACCAGGTTTTTTCTTTTCATAAGATGAATGTTGACCCTTCCGCTTTATGTTCTACTCTGTGGGTTCATCAAACACTTCCTCAATACCCTCTATGGAATCACAGAGTTGGAAGGGACCTCCAAGGTAATCTAGTCCAACCCCCAGCACAATGTACGAAATTCACAACTACCTCCCCCTCACACACCCGAGTGACCCCTATACTGACCTCAAGAAGATGAGTGGCCAATGGCAAAAGAAAGAATGGTTTGTTTAAGAGAAAGAAAGATGATCGCTGGAGCCAAGTTCTGCCCCTGGGACTGGAATTTCCCACCCAATGTAACGTCTCTAAGTTACAAATAAGAAGCATTACAATCATTTCCCCTCTGCCTATTTTTCTCTTAAGGGTCTGTTCCTACACTGACTACAGAGTGTTCCTCATGTTATTATGAGAGGAATTCTCCTTCCACACCATTACAGAACTGCTCATGTAGTTCGGGAATGTTGGTGTGGGAGATAAACACGGGTTCACAACTCCTATGTGACCGCCCAGCGAATCCCCCCCAAATACAGCCACTTACAGTCTTCTTTCTGTAAAAACAACAACACAACATAATACACCCCCCCACTTCTGTTACAAAAATGTTCCATATGAAGTTTTTCTTCAAGAAAACATTGACCTACGGGGCCCTTCCAGGGGTTCTGGAGAGACAGCCCCTCCTAATAACCTGCAAAACACTACAGAATGGAAGATTTGTTCACTTACCGTGAAGCTTCCTTTCTCGGTGGTCCAGGAGTAGGGCAGTCAGGACTACTGGGTAGCTCCTCCTCCTCTTGAGCAGGGTCGGAACGAATCATAGCGATCCTCGGGGGAGGGGCTCCCAGGCTGTTTCAGTTCCTTTTCAAGCCCATATCAGTTCCCCATCTGTCCGTATCCAGTCTGCAACCAAAGTCCTCCGGACAACCATAACATCAACTAACAAACAATACCACAAACAGGAAAATAAGGTAACACTTTTTCGGTAAAACCTAAGCTGGGTCGAGACTTCTGTCATTATGTTCTCCACCTTAGCCGCTGTCTCACCCCCTTATTTGAGTTTCTGGGCGGGATTGTGACTGCCCTACTCCTGGACCACCGAGAAAGGAAGCTTCACGGTAAGTGAACAAATCTTCCATTCTCCAGTGGTCTGTGTTGGAATAGGTGACTCAGCCTGCCTTTGGACACTGGGGGGCGCTGCATGTCTCTTTGAATGTAATGTATAAGTCTAGCAATCTGCCACTCTCTTGTCTAAGGTGGGAACGCCTACTGACTCCTCCTCTCTTGCCTCTGTGCTTCTTGGGAGATTTCACACCTTCCCTCATGCTCTTCTAAGACCACGCTCCTCATGGAGCTCTTCTCTTTGTCCACAAACCCTCTTCCAGCCTCGCTGCCTATATTTTCAGGCCGTGGTATTAGCTTAGAGAATGTAACTCTATAGATAGGTTCTTTCCCTTGATATTACCAGAAGATATTGCTATGGAGAAATCTGCTACAATAAACTGTAAGTTCTATCTTTCTATGAATTTTGTCTGAGGATTAATTAATGCACATTTGTGAGGGTTTAAACGCTTCTGACTAAATTACTCTGCTATGTTACTCTGCTAAGTTACTAAACTAAATATATAAAATACCATAAATCTCTAACAGTCTGGAGTAGGGCAGTCAGGACTATTGGGATATATGCATAGCAGTGCTCCCATGGGTGGGCACACTAGGCCTCCAGGACGTGCTGTAGCACCCTCCGGCCAAAGGCCGCGTCGGCCGACGCTAACTGATCTATTCTGTAGTGCTTAGTGAATGTGTGGACTGACTTCCACGTTGCGGCCTTACAAATCTTCTCCAAGGATGGGAAAGATATGCTGCCGAGGTGGCTACACCCCGCAGGGAGTGGGCTTTGACTCCTTCCGGGGGCAAAAGATTCCTGGTCCTACAGGCCAGTGCAATACACTCCCTGATCCATCTGCTCAGAGTGGGAGGTGACACTTCTTCTCCCATAGTGTGTTTTCTAAAGGAAACAAACATGCTCTCGCCCTTCCTTATCTGCCTAGTTCTATCAATATAGAAGCTCAGGGACCGTCTAACATCCAACTTGTGCCATTCCCGTTCCTTATCATGACTTGGGTTTGGACAAAAAGAAGGCAGAACAATATCTTCCCCTCTATGGAAAACCGAATTTATCTTAGGTATGAAGGCCGGATCTGTTCTCAGAACAACCTTATCCTGGTGGAAGACACACAGGTCCTTGCTAACCGAGAGGGCCCCAATCTCAGAAACCCTCCTAGCTGAAGTCAGACCCACTAGGAAAACAGTTTTAAGGGTCAGGTTCTTTAAAGAATGGGTCGCCATTGGCTCAAAGGGTTCCCTAGTGAGCGCTTTTAGCACCAGGTTCAGGTTCCAGGAAGGGAAGCGGTGAACTGGAGGTGGATTCAGCAACATAGTCCCTCTCAGGAACCTCTTGACGTGGGGGTGTGAGGTAAGAGAGGACCCTGACTTGGCACCCCTGATGGCTGAGATCGCGGCCACCTGTCTCTTCAACATACTGGTGCTGAGTCCTTTATCTAGTCCATCCTGCAAGAATAGCAGGATCTGTTTCACAGGGGCCAGAACTGGGTCCCATCCGTTCTTCCTGCACCAGTCATTGAACACTTGCCACGTTCTACCGTAGCTCTGGTTAGTTGATCCTTTCCTCGAGGCTAACATTGTGGAAATAACCTTGTCAGGGTATCCCAGGTCTCTCAGCTGACCATGTTCAATCTCCAGGCCGTCAGTCTTAGAGAGGTTGGATCCGGGTGCTGAATGCTCCCTTGTGTTAGAAGATCTTCCCTGTGTGGCAGAGTCCACGGCTCCTCGCATGACATCCTCATGAGGTCCTGAAACCATGGTCTCCTAGGCCAGAAAGGCATAATTAGGATGACATCCGCCTTCATGTCGAAGATCCTCTGGAGCACTCTGTGTATTATCTTAGGCAGAGGGAAGGCGTAAAGGATACCTCTCGGCCACTCCTGAGTCAGCGCATCTACTCCCAACGCTTCTGGCTCACTGTGTCTCGAGAAGAACTTTGTTACCTGTCTGTTCTTTGCCGAGGCAAATAGGTCCACCCCCGGGGTGCCAAACCTCTGGCAGATTGCCGCGAACACCTGACTGTTCAGGGCCCATTCCGAATGGTCGATTCTGTTCTGGCTCAGCCAGTCTGCTGTGACGTTCTGTAGGCCAGTGATGTGGCTCGCTTTTATCAATATGTTCCTTTCTGCCCAGGAGAAGATCTCTTCTGTCTCCTTGGTCAGAGCCTTGGACTTGGTGCCCCCCTTGCCTGTTTATGTAGGCCTTCGCTGTCATGTTGTCTGTGAGGATCATCACATGACTGCCTAGCAAGTGGGGTTCGAACTCCGCCAGCCCGTTTTTTATGGCTTTGAGTTCCAGGAGGTTTATGCTTGCTTCTCTTTCCTCGGGTAGCCACTCGCCTTGTGCTCCCCAGCCCATCAGGCTCGTGTCCATTGTGATTAATGTCCTGCTTGGTTCTCTTAGCGGGGACCCTTCTGCGAATCTGTGCAGGTCCCGCCACCAGTCCAGGTCCCTGGACAACGACTGAGGGACCTCCACCAGCCTGTGCCACTTGTTGCATATGACCCTCCGGTGCGGGCGCAGGAAACTCTGAAGTGGTCTGGTGTGAAACCGGGCCCATTGTAGGGTCTCCTGGCAGGACACCATCATGCCTTGTAGCTTGGCCAGTTGCATCACTTCCACTGGTTTGCCTCCTTGTATTGACTTGATCAGGGATAGTATCTTTTGTTGTCTCTCTGTAGAGACGAAGGCTTTGTCCAGAACTGTGTCTACTGTCACCCCCAAGTGCACGATCCGCTGGGTGGGTTGCAGTATACTCTTCTCCCGGTTCACGATGAAGCTGTGATCCTTGAGGCAAGCTAAGGTCTTTGCAACCGCAGTCTGTGCCGTTTGAAGGGATGGCGCCTTATGAGGATGTCGTCGAGGTACGGAGACAGGGCTACTCCTTGGACTCTGAGGAAGGCCACCAGTGTCACGAGCACCTTGGTGAAAACTCTCGGAGCAGATTTCAGGACGAAGGGAAGAGCTCTGTACTGGAAGTGCTCCCCGTCGTAGGCAAATCACAGGTACCTCCTGTGTGAAGGGCGTATAGGAATATGCAAGTAGGCCTCCGACAGATCTATGGACGCCAAGAAGTCCCCCTTCTGGATAGCTCCCGTGGTGGACTTCATCATTTCCATTTTGAACCTTCTTGATCTGATGTGAAGATTCAGCCATTTCAGGTCTAGGATGGCTCTGATCTTCCCGTTCTTTTTCGGGACTATAAAGGAAACTGAATACACCCCTTGTTTATTGAAGCGTGGTGGTACCTGTTCTATTGCCTGAATTTGGAGCTAGTGCTTGATAGCTTGTTTTACCTTCTGATGTTTTTGGAGAGACTGACTCCTGGGCACCTGGATGAAGCGTTTGGCTGGGACCTTCACGAATTCCAAGGAATAGCCCTTGGATACCGTTTCCAGAACCCACTTGTCCGACACCGTTCACTCCCACTGAGGCGCAAAATCTTGGAGGCGACCCCCAATCTGTATCACCTCCGCATGAGACGGATAGTCATGCCTGACTATTTTTCTTCTGTCCCTTGTGTTGGCCCAGTTGGTTTTCTGTATGCAAAGGATCTGGTGTCAGATCTAGGTTTGGTTTGCCACTTATTCTTGAATGGTCTATCCATGTTCTGTCTGGGGGCTCTTCTGAAGTCCCGAAAGGAGTGCCTTCCTTTGTACCTTGAATCCTTTCTTTTTGATGGTAGGACTTTCTTCTTCTCCACATTTTTCACCAAGTATCTGTCCAGCGCCTCTCCAAAGAGTTTTCCACCCGAATATGGGATTGCTGCCACCCTGCTTCAGGCCTGCTGATCCACGTCCCAACTCCGTAGCCATGTGTTCCTTCGTGCTGCCACATTGAAACCCATGGCCCGGGAAGACATCTGGAATGAATCTAGGGTGGCATCCTGAATACACCCCTTGATTTTCCTGGAGTCATCAGAACTTAAGGTATAAAACTTGTGAAAGGCAGATTGGTACAATTTGGGCTTGGCTGGGTTACCCCATTCCATTTTGAGGACGTCATGAAAAATGGCAGGCAAGGGAACGCCTGAATGTTTAGGTCCCATCTTAGGTAGAGCCCTCTCAAGACCTTGGGGATGGGAGGGTTCCGTTTCTGCCGTGCCTACAGTGTGTTGTGAAATTTCCAGGGTTCTCAATACTTTGTTAAACAATTTGGAATACATCTCAGATGGAAAAAGCCTAGATTGCATTTGGCTATTATCCACCTCTTCCTCTTCAGACAATTCCCCTTCCTCACTCCCTGATGATCTATGGGATGTTTCGGAGCCCTCTAGGAAATCGTCTGAGTCACTAGATTCCTCCTCCTTCCATTCCCTCATTTTCTTCCTTTTGGGTTTTAGTTGAACAGAGGGTTCTACACGCCTTTTTCCCTTAGAGGTACTAGGCTGTTGATAGTCTTTTTTATGGGAGGCTGGATGCCTTTTTAAGTTCTTAACTGCATCCTCTATCCCTTTTTTGATTTCTGTTTGAAGCCAGGCCAGGATATTTGCTTTGGCTTCTGGGCCTGTTAGGTCAGGGTCACCTCTTCCCAGACTTTCCCCTTGAGAGGGGTGGTTTAGTCTTAGTGGCATAGGGGACTGCGTGCAAGTTAGGGAGGACTCAGCCCCTTTCAGCTCTGCTGCACCAGCCTGTGACATCATTCCCACCAATTCTTCCCGCCTAAAGTAAAGAGAGGCGTGGGCGGGCATTACTATATTGCTAGCACAGCATCCCCTTTAATGCCTCGTCCTATTGCTGGGATTGGGGGTCTCTGATGAGGAAGCATTGACCCTTCTTAGCATCCATTTATGTCCCCTTTCTTCCCCGGGGTAAGCTCTCTGAGCCAATTTTTCCCACCTTTTCCAAGAGAGTGGGGAGCTTGCCGCTTTTTTTTTTTTGCTGGCTTGTCCGAGCCCAAAAGCGGCCAAAGGGAAATACCCTTCCTCCCCCCCTGCTTCGAGGCTCCAAGGCCTCTCCACGGGTCCCATTTTTACTCACGTGTAAAGTGCAAACAGTGAGGCCAACGCCGCTCCGGAAGGCTCTGCCGGGCTTCTTCACTTCCCGTGACTCTTCACAGCGTTCTCGGATGCTTTTGCGACTTGCCTCTGCAGGAGCCGGGTCCTAGCTGACTAGGATTGTCGGCTCCTGCACTCGCCCCGCGGCGTTTCTGCCGCCCAGTCTGTAGCTCGGATTCAGAAGGAGGGGGGAGGGGTTGCAGGCACACGACCTTCCTTTCCCCAGCGAGCTTGCTTGCAAAGTCTTTCAGGATCACTGCTCCAACGGAGCAAAGTGTTCCGCTTCCACCTGCAGAGCAGGGCCGGAAAAAACTGCAGCAGCCTGGGAGCCCCTCCCCCGAGGATCGCGATGATTCGTTCCAACCCTGCTCAAGAGGAGGAGGAGCTACCCAGTAGTCCTGACTGCCCTACTCCGGACCACTGGAGAAAGGTGAACTATAAATGACTTATATAAATATTGTCACTGTATCAAATAAATAAAAGTCACTGGACCGTATCATTCAATTTCAGTTATGTAATGTATGTGTTTGGATAACAGATGGTGCTTCTAAATACTCAATTATTTACACATTATTTAGGATAATTTTTGATTTTATACTACTTTTGTATACCAGAAGGTGAAAAATCACTTTGACTTCAGATTTATTTAGAAAATACTTATCCTGCCTCTCCAGGAAATGGCTTTAAATGGGGCGGGGAAGGATAGCAACTCAAACAAGCCATTAAGAACCAGGAACACCCTTCAACAAAAAGCAAAAGAGACACTGAGCAGCCAAAAAAGATAATCCAACCCACAAAACTGCTAAGAAAAGAAGAAAGCCCTGCATTAAATGCCTAGAGAAAAACAACCATTTTGGTCTGGCACACCAAGGAAGCTAAGATGGGCCTTGTCCACCCTCATGGGAGACCCCGTTACACAAGGGAAGTGCCAGCACTAGGAAAGGCCCTGTACCTCCCCTCTGCAAGGAGAACACAGGCAGCAGGGCCTAATGAGAAGATATTAACAAGATTTTAATTCTGTACCGCCTCTAACGTGTTACCAGAATTGCCAAACCCATGGAGGCCCTGTGACAGGCAAAGATGTCCCCTGGCTGGCCCAGAACACATGTACGGTGGGGTATTAAAAACAATATTTTGTGATCTTTAACCTGTGTATACTAAGGTCCAGAACCAGCACAGAACCCAGAATAATGAGTGAGAATAAGCACTCTTAAAATGGAAAGGGTTTTTATTGAGATACAAGAAATATGAGAGAGGGAAAGTTTGCAAAGCAATAAACCAAAAACCATTCACTAATAGCTACTTGTCTATAAGGGAAAACAAAAGGTAGGGGAATGAGAGCATATGACCTGCCCTGCAGAGAGGGGGACAGTCCATTGCTCACTGTCTTGGAGACCCGGGTCCTTCATTAGGGCCAAATTATTCAGGGGCGAGGCTCCAAAGTCCTTGGGGAGAACAGCCCTCCGGTTTAATCAGCCAGGAGTACGCTATACGGAGGAGCACGTCTGCATTCAGTTGCTGCTTTATGAGCCACAGCTGTTAGCTTAACTTTAGCAGGAGGCAGACTCCAATTTCTACCCCAGAATCCCATGTTAGAACCAAAGTGGAGGCCCAAATATGCCCCCCCCCTTAAGGCAAGAGTCCGGAGCTACAAAAGGTGATTGGTTCGAGACAGAGCTCTCCCTCCCAGTGTCCATTTGCCCGCAGAACGCCTACTTGTATCTTATGGTTCCTGTAAGGAGGTCAGGTGCGGCCACGAAGACCTCTCTGGTGTCTTCCACAAAGGCTACAGCGCTTGGGGGAAGTGTTGTTTTCCCTTTTCTGCTTCCCAACACCAACTTGGTGCATTTCTGCACTTCTAGGGATTTCCCTGGCTTTTCTCTGATCCTCCTCAAACCTGCTTTCCTCCCAACTTTTGGGAAGGATTGAAGACAAGACTTTGATGGCTGCTGTATCAATATGTCATCGAACCAATAGGCGTAGCTGCTTCTCTGAATTACCAACCTTCAGTTCAGAGGACAGGCTGCACCTGTTGGGACAATGGTATATTTATGCAAGAATGTTCTGAAGCAAAATCCCAGAAAGCCCAGTTGGCCCAGGGGAGGGTGGGTGGCCATTCCTGCAGCACTTGGGCAGGGAACTGGGAAAACCTGGACGCCCCCTGGTTGATGCGTTTTATTGGCAGCGGCACCGACAATGGGAAAACCACCTCTCTTCTGCCCCCCACCAGCTTTCTCTCATAATAAGTATGTGAATACACTCATTTCGCTTGTCATCCTATTATACGTGCATCCTACTGGGCTGCTGAGGGGGTCAAGCTGGGATACGTGGGTCTGTGTCTCCCATTTTGTCCAGCATTTCTCCACACATTTGTGGACTCAAAGTGGCCTACAGGACACAGCAGATGGCAGAAGCTTTGCCCTCAGTGGACACAGGAGGCAGAGTCCCTTTCAGCTTCAACAGGTGACAGCAGCTGTTAGGCGGGACTGCCAGGAAGGGGATGCTGGGGGTGGGCGAGATGCATGGCCAATGAGGACTTATTAGAAGGGCCCAATCCAGTTGTTTTCCTGTGTATGAAATGATAATGCCTCCAGGGTCACTGCATAAGCAGCTGCTGCCCTATGAAAGTGTCCCACAGCAATAACAGCTGTCTTTTTTAAGTGAAGATGCAGTTTTTCTTTGGTTCCCAGGACAGGGGAGGGTTTGCTCCAGAGAGGGAGGTCTCCAAGCCATATGCCGCCATCTAAGAAGGTCTGTGCATACAGCCAAGTTGAGGGGGGGGGAGGGCCATCAGAGGCACGGGCAGGATCAGCGGGAGGTTCTGCTTCCCAGCCGGTTTTGAATAGGCTAAAGACCCCCCCCCCTTTCCATTGGTGAGTCCTTGGATGTTGTTCCCCAAGATTTCAGAAGCAAGTGGGCTCCATGAAAGAGGTAGGGAGCACCAAGCGTGTCACTCCTGCTCTTCCTTTGAAGCCCATGGGTAGATTTTTGCCCCCCCCCGAGCGGTTCTTCACACCAGCTCTGTAAGGTTGGTCAGTACTATTCTTTCTCTATTGAATATTATCTCACAGCTCCCCAAAGGAGATCACATCAGGCACACTGCCTTCTCTCCCCCCCACCCCCCCCAAGCAAATCCGTCAGTAAAATGCATCTGGCAGGGAGAGCTGTGGTTATCGAGGGCTTATACTACATAGAAATTGGATGCTTTTACTGCTGCAAACTAACACGGCAAACTGACTACACACCAAAAGGAGATGTTTACATTTACTAGCAAAGGAATGTTTTGGTTGCCTCCCCCCTAATTGCATCTTGTCCCTCCTCTCCTTCTCTCCCCTCTCTCCCCTCCTCTTCTGTATCTGCCCAGTTTTGATCAGGCATCTGATGAAGAGAACTTGATTCTCGAAAGCTTATGCTGCAATAAAATTGGTTAGTCTTAAAGGTGCTACTGGACTCTTTTGGATTTTGCTACTACAGACTAACACGGCTAACTCCTCTGGATCTAAAACCAGTTATGTTTGTTTAGTTTAGCTGAAATCCAGGCAGAGCAGTTGTCTGGAGAGGTGGCATGCAAGAGACCAGAGACTTGTTTTACTCACAGACTCATTCTAACCAGGTCTCCTGAAAGGAACTGCTGGATGCTTGTGTCACAGGGGACCAGAGAACCAGCTTAACTGACAGATTTACTGGGGGGAGGGAGGGAGAAACCTATGTGCTTGATGTGATCTCCTTTAAGGAGCTGCAAGGTAATATTCAATAGAGAAATAAGAGTACTGGCCAACCTCACAGGGCCAACGTAAAGAAACACTGGAGGGGGGGCAGAGCTGCCCAAGATCTTTAAAGGAAGAGCAGGAGTGACTCACTTGGTGCTCCCTACCTCTTCCATGGCTCCCACTTGCTTCTAGAAGCTTGTGGACAACATCCAAAGCCTCATCAATGGAAGGGGAGAGAGTCTTTGGTTTGCTCCCTCCACAACACTCCCAACCTGATGGGAAATAGAACTCGCAGGTGAATCTGCTCATGAATCTCACGGCCTTCATATGGCTTGGCTGTATGCACAGACCTTCTTGGAAGGTCTTGGAAACCTCCTTCTCTAGTTGGCCATGGAGCAACCCCCCCCCCTTTCCTAGGAAACCACAGCAATGCTGCATCTTCACTAAGGAACTGCTTAGGCAGTGACCCTGGAGGCATTAACTTTGCACATGCAGAAAAACAACTGGACTTGCCCCTTCAAATACGTTCCCATTGGTCACGGACCCCTCAAACAGCCTTTTCCTGACAGTACCAACCAACAGCTGCCATCACTTGCTCTGCTCCTCCCTTCCAGCCCTTGGAATCGTAAAGGGACGCTGCCTCCTGTGTCCATTGAGGGCAAAGCTGCCGCCATATGCTCTGTTCTTGTAGGTCGATTTGAGTCCGCACCTGAGTGGAGAAATGCTGGATAAAATGACTAGTGGCCAAAGGGCCCACATGCTTAACAAGGCTGGGCTCCTTTGCTGGGTGTACAAGTATTATTAGAAAAGAATATTTGGAGACACAGACCCATGTATCCCGACCTGACCCCTTCAAGGGCCCAGTCTATCACTGGAGGAACACTTGTGAGGCACATTGTGCTGGAGTGAACTATTTCCTGCTTTAGCACCTTGCACTTTAAGAAAATACTTAGATGGTTGTTAAACAAGTTGTATGAGCAAGGTTTAGCACGTAGCACTTTAACTGTGACCTTATTTAGCAAATTGATGTACTGTATTATTTATTGTTGTGGCTGACGTGATGATGTGTGGCGGGATTTATATATGATACACAACGTCTGATATATTACAGTTTATTATACCATAATTACATGTGATTGAATTGTGTAAGTGGTGATTCTGTATTGTTGATGTTAGTTAGGCTTCACGAATTTCCTTTGGGTTGCCCTTCAAGGGCCCAGCAGGATGCACATATAATAGGTAAACCGGAGAAACCAGAGAAAGGGGTTATCCACCCTGAGCCTGCGAAAGCGGGGAGGGCGGAATATAAATATAATAAATTAAATTAAATTAAATTACTGTGAGAAAAAGCTAGTGGGGGCAGGAGAGAGGTGGTTTCCCCATTGCTGGAGCTGCTGCAGATAAAACACAGCAACAAGAGGGTCTCCACATGGCAGGTTTCCCCACAGTTTCTCTGACCCAGTCCCCAAGATGCGGCCGTCCACCCTCCACTGGGCAAACGGGGCTTCTGCAATTTAAAGAAAACATTGCACCACAACGTTGTTGCATCAATATACCATTGTTCCAATAGGTGCAGTGTCTCCCCTGAATTCCCAGGGTTTTTTATTTTATCAAAGTAAAAACATGAATACAAAAAGAAAGAAGGGGGAAGGGAAAAGTTAATAAGGTCAAGAAGATTTTACGACTTATCACTACAAGAGTTCGTAGAATACAGAGTGCACAAAAACTTAATCTATTTCAATCTTTATTTATCCACATAGCAATAAAAATTGCAACGGTTAAGTCCCATTACTATATACTACACATATTTAGCGCCTCCCACCTCCTTCCCCATACTTAGTAATAAAAATTAATAATCAAAAAGGAAAAATTCCTCATTCCATTACTACTACACTATTTCATCTTATCTCTTTATGTAACAGATTAATATAGCAATCCTCTCTACTTATCCCTAACTTTATCAATGTTTCCATATCTACAAACTATTTTAGCAATTATATATTTGATTATGTATTCATACATTTCCCCCCTTGTCAAACTGTAACCTCTTATAAGCTATATACAATAAGTCAGTGATATATAAGCTATATACAATAAGTCATGTGATCTTATTCCAATTTATAAAACTGCAACATCTTATTTATTCTATTCTTTATAAGCAAAATAATTCCCCCATTTCTCTTCAAATTCACTTATTGGTCTTCTATTTATATAACTCGTCAGTTTTGCCATTACTGCATATTCTGCCATCTTTCCAGATTCCCTTGGTTGGACATTCATCTTCTTTCCATTTACTCACAAATGTCACTCTTGCCGCTGTCAACAAATATCTGAATAATTCATGTAATGTTTTATCAATATTTTCTGGTATTATTCCCAGCAGCATAGTCTGGGGTTTCAAGGCAAAATCTAGTTTTGAAATTTTTTGCATCTCAGCATGAATGTCTTTCCAATTTTTTTTTACTTTTTTTGCTTGTCCACCACACATGACAAAAAGAGCCATCGGCTTCGTTACATTTCCAACATGACCCTATATATTTCTTGTCCATTTTTTCAATATCCTTTGGCGTGATATACCATCTGAAAAACATCTTATACCAATTTTCCCTTTGTGTTTGATTCACTGTGAATTCCCAGCTTTCAGTTTTAAAAAAATAACTCTTTTGCAAGGAAAGGGGCAAAGATATGCCCTTTCCCTTATATCACTGCTGGAGAAGGGGCTAAAGAACTTTTTTGATTTAATGAAAGCTGGTAATTCAGAGAAGCTGCTACACCTATTAGTGCAATCCTATATTGACACAGCAGCCACCAAAGCTGTACTTCAATCCTTCCCAACAATTGGGAGGCAAGCAGGTTTTAGAAGGAACAGAGAAAAGCCGGGGAAATCCCCAGAGGTGCAGAAATGCACCACAACATTGTGGGGAACGTAAAAAAAAAAAAACATTTCCCCAAAAACACTGAATGCAGGAGAAGGGGGGTGGGGCAGATTACCTTTTTGGAAGACCCCAGAAATCTAGGAGGTCCAACCTGATCTCCTTACAGGACACCAATAGGTATTCGGAAGGCTAATGAACAGGGGGAATCAATCACCTCAGAGGCAGCACAAAATCTTCGCATTGAGATCTTCTCACCAGGCCCTGTGTCTGTGCTCTCCTTGCCGAGGGGAGGTGCAGGGCCTTTCCTAGTACTGGCACCTCACTTGTGCAATGTCACCTCCCATGAGGATCTCCCAGCACCTCTCTTAGCTTCTTTCATGTGCTTGACCAAAATATGTTTTATGTAACCCTGGCATTTACTTTCACTTTAGTATTTTTTGTGGCTTGGATTATGTATTTGGGCTGCTCATTGTGTTTTGCTCACTGTAGAAGGTATTCCCTGCTTCTTAATGGCTTGTTTGAGTTGCTATCCTTCCCCGCCCCATTTAAAGACATTCCCTGGAGAGGCAAGATAGTCATTTTCTAAATAAATCTGAAGTCAAGGTGATTTCTCAGTTGGTGAAAACTGGGAGTAGGGGGGAGTGAACAATACATCCCAACCCAATCTCCTTACAAACTTTAAGTAACAGTACTGGCCTACCTACCTCACCAATGGTAGCATTGCGATCTGCAAAAGTAGCATAAAAACAAAAACAACTCTACACAATATATAAATTATTGAGCATTCCGAAACATCATCTGTTATCCAAAAACACACATATCAACTAATATTAAAAGATATGGTAAAGTGACATTAATAGTATAGAGTCCAGTAGCACCTTTAAGACTAGCCAGGTGCTACTGGACTCTCTACTATTTTGCTGCTACAGACTAACATGGATAACTCCTCTGGATCTGTTACATTAATGGCTCCTGTTAAACTTTAAAAGAAATCAAGAATGAAAAAATGGGTGGGGTTAACCTCCCCTCCATTTATGAGGTAAATAATACTGAGGTGAGAGAACAAAAACTCAAACCCATCCTGGCTCTGCCTTAATTTTTATCTTCTAACCCACAATCTACATTGTATTGTATCATGTCTTAAACAGCTTTTTGGTTTGAATTGTTTTCCAGTTCTGTAATCTCAGTCCTACTGCACTGTTCATTGGAGGGCTTCACTGCTTGTTTTAATTGGTTTTTATTTTTTGTGGCCACTCGTTCTCAGCAAGAAAGGCAGACTGTAAAGTTAATAAACTACATGAGAAGAGCAAATAAGTACCACTATGAAGAAACATTTCAAGTTCTCCCGAGCCCATTACAATGTAAAAGAAAGGCTTTGAAATGCCCTTTTCCTACCTCCAGCCTTTTCCAGAATGCCCCCAGAATCTGAAGGAGACAATAGAGGTAGCAGTAGAGGGACGCTTCCACACCCCACAAGACACCAGTGCGAAAGGGACAGGCAGTTGCTGTAAAGGATCGCAAGTCTGTTAAAGAGACATGCTGCTGCCATATTTCAACCCAAAAGCACACAATTCCACAACAAAGGACCATACTTAAAAAACATTTTACAAATGTTTAGGGTCAACACTACGGGCGAACCTCAAAGGGTTGCTGTATTCCTACACCGCCTACCCAGTGGAACTGCTGAAAGCAAATGTAACATCCAGAGAAAGAATGAAGCATCCCAACCTGTTCTCCTTAGAGGAAGTTAATGCAATAGAAAATAGTAATGGTCTGCCTTGCAGAACTTCTGTGACTACCAATAGAGCGGAGGATGAGAGACCAGACCTTTGGATACTTACCGTGAAGAGTCCTTCTCCTCTGAGGAAAGGAGGTCATCTCGGGTGATGCGGGACACCCTCTCTCTTCAGTTCAGGTGACTCCACAAAGGAGTAACATTGAATTTATCATTCAGCAACTGTCAATACTGAGAGGAAAAACACTTGAGTTAACATGTACTGTAAATAAAGCATGACCCGGAGGAGGTAGAAGAATGAGGCAGCAGGGTAGAGGAGGACGGAGACCCAGCAAGGGCAAGATGTCCCCCTTGCCTCAGAGGAGAAGGATCCTTCACGGCAAGGGTCCAAAGGTCTGTTCTCCCTCTGAGGCGGAGGACATCTTGAGTGCTCCCAAAGCAGTTTCCACTTTCTGGGTGGGATGTGGTCTTCATCCGAGATCATGCGCTGCAGTACTTTCCTACTGCAGGTGGTCTCCGCTGAATAATATAGATTTAATTTCTAGAGTCTAACCAAGGTTGACATCGACAACCATGTTGCTGCCTTGCAGACTTCTACAGAAGTGTTCCTCTGTAATGCTGCATCAGTAGCAGCTCTCCTCACAGAGTGAGCTGTTATTCCATTAGAAACCTCTACGATGAGAGCTTTGTGAGCTTCGATAGAGTATGTTTTGCTATCGGCACCTATGGTTGCTGAAGGCATTTTCTTCCCCAAATCAAGGAGAGATATATTGCAGAATAGTAAGTCCGATTTTCTGATTTGTACTGTTTGGGACAGATAGGCCTTGATCTTCCTTCCGATGTCTAGGTTGTGTCAGAGCCACTCCCTAGTATAGTTAGGGTACAGGTTTTCCAAGCCTAAATAGACTGCTGCCCCCCCTTCCCCACGGCTTTGCCTTGGAGTTCTCCTGTCTGCCAAGGGGATTCTGGAGAGCCCATCATGTGCCTGCAAAGAGGCAGCACTATTCAACTACTGCCAATCCCCAACATATCGAAGGAGTGGAGAAGCTACAGCTCCCAGAAGCTCTTGCTCACTCCAAGTGACTGCTATGCCCCCTCCACATACTCAAGCACAGAGTTCCTGGGGGCAATTTAAACATGGAGCTGAGGAGGCAAAAGAATCCATCAGTGCAACTTGGTGCTCGTCCAGCATCCCCTTTAAAGTCCGCCCATGTAAAGCAAGAAGTGGGGGCTTACCTGCCTCACCCACATCCTTTAAAGCAGATCTTGATAGCCAGAGTATGGGATGGGGGGGGAGATAAATAAGGACTTGTGTTTTGTGGACAGAGAAAGCCCAACAGCAGCATAGGTCTGGGTTCTAATCCCATCTCATTCAAATAAACTCAGAACATGGAAAGCCCCCCCCCCCTCAGTTTCCTACATGTAAAATGGGAATAAAGGCAACCCATAGGACAAAAACAAGGCAAAGTGGGGAGTGTTCAGCTTCTGTACTTAAAAGGCAGGAATACCAAGAATATTTGCTCAGCCACATTCACCACACGTTCCCATCCCAAGAACCTTACAAGAATCCTTGATGGTCCAGCATTACTTAGAAAGGCCACGGACATTTCTTTAAGCTCTAACCGCCAAAAGCATCCCCCAAGACAACAGCATCCTGGTCCTAACGTGCTTCTGGGCAATGGACAACCATCTCTCTTTTGCAGGCAGAGGGAGGCTGCAGAGCAGCACACTGGCCAGACTGGGAAACAGGCTTTCAGGCAGAAATCGCATCCAGGATCCGCACAAGGGGTCGGGTGAAGAGCCCCTCTCCTTCACTTCACACCGTCTCCTGCAAACTCCATCAGCTACAGATCAAACAGGGAAGGGCCAACAAGAACTCCCACAGCACCCCTCAAGCACCCTACAGAGACAAGTCAGAAGACTGCTTCATTTCTTTATACGTGGCAAAACTCACTGCTGCCTCCCTCTCCTGCCACGCTCAGATGGACGTTGTCCCCTGTAAGGGTTGGTGCAATCAGCACAACCTATTCAGTATTCAGCCCCCGCCCCCCTGTGCTCCATTTTAGGAGTGCTGTACACTTCCCAGCTTTCCCTACAAACATCTTTTCCCACTTTTGTAAGAAGCAGTAACAGAAGAGAGTGCAGCCCACCCCAGAAGGAACTGGGAAGCATGCAGCCCACTCCTCAATACTAATACAGGAAAGCCCTCTCTTCTCCCCCCCCCCCCCTCACTGGCCAGTCTCACCCAATGTTGCTGCAAAGAAGGGAAAGCCCAGAAGAGATTGCACTGGCCAGTGGCTGCCCTTCCATGGCCCTGGCTGGCTGCAGGACTGCTGCTCCAGTAAAGACCTCAGTAAAGAGAGGCCCAACCAAGCCCCGTCCCTGTCCCTATCCTTGGGCTCCTCTCACAGGCCTTACAAGCTATGGAGGGAAAAGAGCAGTTAGACAAGCAGCCACGCCTCAGCAGCTGCTCCCAGCACGAGGCTCTGCTAAAGTGAAGGTAACCCTGGGAAGGCCCCTCCCAGGAAGGACAGGGTGGCCACCTTTTGTGCCAGCAATCTGGGCTGCTCATCTGCTACCCACAAAAGAGGAGGAGGAAGAGCTTGCACCAATGAATGGCAGGGGCCCACTTTGAACTGCCCAATCCAGAACAAGGGCCGGGTTTTAGAGACTGCAAAGCCTGATGCAACCAACTGAAAACTTAAAAAAAAAGGGGGGGGGAGGGAATAGAGGACTAAATTCAACCCCACAGCTAAGAATATCCCTGCCCATGTGCAGAGTACTAGAAGATAAAAATAAGTACTGATAATCAATGCTGGATATCGACTCAACTCATTATTTGGGGATTTTAAAACAACATATTTGTTTTATCTGAATGAAGTTAGTTTTAATTTCAACAGGTTATTACTGGCATCTCTTGGTTATGTAATTGTGCAATGGCTTAATCTTCAAGTGTTTGCAGGGAGATTTTTATTGGAAAAATCTGTTTCCCCCAAAAGATTGCTTGCGTAAATAGCAGAAAGTCTCTTCTGGTCTAAAGCAGTGGCGGTGGGGGAAAAACTAGCACACCAGGGAATAAACAGGATTATAATTCCTCCAACTGCTGTGTTTTTTAGAAACTGCAGGATACTATAGTTTCATATGTACACGAGACCTTCATAAAAACGTTCCAGATTGGGCTGTTAATGAAACAAAGCAGAACTCAGCAACTTTAGCTAAACTAGCATTTCATTACTAAAGTTTTGAAGAACTAATTGGTATTTGTTAATTTAAACATTATAAATCACTGGTCAATGTACATTTTTTGTTCAAATTACAATATGTGCAGATGGCCAAATTCTAACTTCAACTGCACAAACATTGCATGAGCTATTCTGTCATAGGCATAGCTATCACAAGATCCTAATAGCCATAGGATTTCCATGAACATACTGAACTCTTGAGGCGCACAAACTCTCCTACTGATTTCAACGCCAGGACAGAAGAAAGCCTCATAAAAAATGAAGTGAATGCAAGGAACTGCCTCAATACCGAACTGTACAAGAATGCACCCTGTAGGTAAGTGGACCACCCAGATTAAATTCTGATTATCAAAAATATCACAACATTTTACAAAAAAAAATATTAAACTTTTTGTTCCAAAACAGAGTCATGATCCCGAGGTGCTGGATCATAACCTGAGACCAGGGACTGAAGTTCCTCCTCCTGAATTTATCCCTGTGCCACTTGCACACCTATTATGTGTCTTTGGCTTGGGGCCAATTTTTGAACCTTTTCAGATTCTCTCCATCTTTTCCAACCTGAAAACCCTTCCGAAAATGGGAAAGCCAATTCTCTGAACACACTCGGCACCCATTTTCACCTGATGCTGGATCCATTTACGCTAAGCAAATTGTATTAAGACAGTAAAATTATTCAAAATGAAGGACTCGTACAGTCAAAGGTTGAACCAAAATCACACACCCACCAATCTGCCGCACTGTTACAGCAAAAAAAGGGGTTCAAAGGAATGTATCCTTATGGATCCTCTGGATTTTTGCATGGGGTCACCCAAGACGACAATCCCATGTAATGGGAATAGCCACAGATTTCACCCAAGAAATCGTGCACCCACTGCTTTATGAGACCACCACAGCACAAAAACGTGGTTCAAAAGCAGGGATCCTTATGGATCCTCTGGATGTTTAAATTGGGTTGGCCTAAATTCATCATACAATCCCATATCATGTCCATAGCCACAGAACAAATCACAAAAACTATACACCCTTTGCCTTATGGGACCGTCACAGCGCAAAAATGTGGTTCAGAAGCAGGGATCCTGATTCCTCAGGATTTTTACATGGGGTCACCCAAAATTCACTAGACAATTCCATTTTGTGTCCAGTGTCACAGATTGCACCCAAACAATCACTCATGAACCGCTTTATGACGCCATTTTTGTGCCATAACATACAAAAGGGCTTGGATTTGGCACTAAATCATTGCTACTGGAAAGCATTTCCATCTGCAGAACTGGACTTCCTTGCCTTCCCCAAATGATCTCAAAAGCTCATACCCTGGAAATCTAGTTGGCCTTTAAGGTGCTACTGGGACTCGAACATTACGTTTCCACATGG
Source organism: Eublepharis macularius (assembly GCF_028583425.1). Lineage (NCBI taxonomy): Eukaryota > Metazoa > Chordata > Lepidosauria > Squamata > Eublepharidae > Eublepharis > Eublepharis macularius. The sequence goes on along the minus strand of NC_072795.1, from coordinate 145,232,318 downwards.
CTACCCACTGCTCCAACTTAGCAGTGCAACAACAACACAAACTCTCCGACAAAACAGGTTTTGAAAACCCAGATTAAGACTTCATTAACTGCAGGAGGACAGTGATTTACTATTAGGGTGTGTGAAACCTTTAAGCCAGTTTGGTGTAGCGGTTAAGAGCACAGGACTCTAAATTGGAGAGACCGGTTTGATTCCCCACTCCTCCGCTTGAAGCCAGCTGGGTGACCTTGGGCCAGTCACAGGAGATTGGCCTGTACAGAGGGTGGCCAACAGGCTTGTGATTCACTCAGGGAGACCAAGAAGCACAGAACAAACGAGGGGGCGCTTCCACGCACCCGGCTTCCTTAATCTGCACCCTTGTGGCAATGTGAAAAAAGGCTGCCATAGCAACAGTCACGTATCCAGCAGCTTTGAGAAGTTTAGAACTGCAGCAGGGAAGCCAATACACCTCGATTCCAATATGCAAGAGACGGGGGCAGGGGACAGGTGGTTAGAGAAAAGGAGCCTTTGCATTCCTCTGCATAAACGTTACCAATCATTTTCTGCTGCGACTGACGCATTGACATGCTGACGTCATTGAAACAACTGTCAGCCAGGTTCCTTCCCAATCCTTCTTCTATGTGCTTGTTGAGTTCCTAGCATTCCAGAGAGGAAAAAGTAAACAGTAAAGGGGCAATCTGACTGACTCAGACCCTGCAAATCAATCATGCAGCATAGCAAGTGCATGCCATACATAGGGTTGCCAGCTCCAAGTTGGGAAATTCCTGGAGATCTGGGGGGTGAAACCTGGAGAAAGTGGGGCTTGGGGAGGGAAAGGACCTTGGCATGGCAAAATTCCATAGAGTCCACCCCCCAAAGTAGCCATTTTCTCCAGGTGAACTGATCTCTGTGGCCTGGAGACCAGTTGTAATTCCGGGAGATCTCCAGCCACTACCTGGAGGCTGGCAACCGTAGCCATACATCATCGCCGTTGTCTCAGGACATTATTATTGCTAAACTACCAGATGGCCTCCCTTTGCAGCTTCCCTGAAAAAACTGCCAGGCACTCACATAAAAACTTTTTAACTGGGGTTTCCAGGCACGAGTCTGTTCACTTCCTGGTCCTGATTTGCTTCTCAGGCATGGATAAGAGGAAGGCATAATCAAGATGGAAAGGAGGCCTTTTATTTGAGGGAAGGGTCCCCCAAATGTCCCCTCCCACAGCAATGAAGGTTAAGCCAACTACCTCCCTCTGCCCCTCTTTGGTCAGTAGCTCATTAATAGCTGACAACATCATTAACAGCAGAGTTGCTCCAGCCTAAGCTCATTGATTTCAGTGGGTTTAGACTGACATAACTCCGCTTAGGATTTCATTGTTAATGACTTTATCAGCTACTGAAATCAATGAGCTTAGACAGGAGTAACTCTGCTTAGGATTTCACTGCAAGTTACCTTCGTTTCCTTAACAGTTCTCCATGCAGAATGAATAGCTGACGCTGCCTCCTACTGGGGCAGGGCCTTTGGTCTATCACGGTCAGTGTTGTCTGCTCTGATGGGTAGGGGCAAAGGTCTTTCCCATCACCTCTTCCCTGATCCTCCTGCCTGGAGCTGCTGGGGACTGAACGTGGGACCCTTTGAATGCCATGCAGATGTCTTACCACTCAGCCACACCTCCTCACACTCAGCCCTGTTAGATATAATGGCACTCTATCATCCTACAAGGCTAAAACTATCCCAATGCAATGAGATTCACACCCACATTTTAACTATCTTTGGACTGGCTGTAGTAGAATCAGGTTGTTGGAATTCATTATTTCCCCAATGAGAAGAGTCAAGAACATAACAGCAGGGAATGGAGTCAAAGATGGCACATTAGAGTCTTGTGAAGGGCAAGAAAATCTCTCTCCCTTATTGAACAGTACACTAATAGTTGACATTAACAATAGACATTTCTTTTTCCAAGATTTTATATTTTGATTTATATCCCACTGGTCTCCCTAACAGGGACCCCAAAGCAGACTTCAGTACAAAAAAATTACAATAGAAATGCCTCCCTCTGTGACTTCTGACTATCTCTGGACACTGCATATTAAACTCACATAAATGAATACACACACCCACACTGAGTCCTAAGCATTGCTTAAGGAATGCAAAAAGAAGAAAACAAAGTTTAAAAAATTTCCATCTATGGTAGGACTTACGCTTTTGTATAATTTCAAATGGTGTGCGGGGACGGTGAAAATCAGAGTCAGATTCATTTACCACTACCAAAAGTTGGCAAATTTCATCAGTCATGGCAAAGACACCTGGAAAAGGTGAATTTGTCAGAGGACAATTAGAACAGAAATGGTCTTTATGAGAAATGTAGTTTATTCTTTTTGCACAGCAACACTTTGGGCAGTAGACATTATTTATCTGGAGTCATCAGGAACTCAAATGGGCACTCCCTTGCAAGCAAAACATGCAACTTCAACTTGTCAGCTTCAGATCGATGGCCCTTTCTTGTCCTTAAAACCACTGCCAAGGTAGGCCACCAACATTCCCCATATTTCAGACATACTGTCCCCCAACTGTTCCACCAGCACCTACTTTCCTTACATGTGTCTTATCCCAACTGTAAAGGCCAACACATTGGGAACAGGGTACATGCAGCCATCTGCAATGGCAAGCAGGGGAATCAACCAAAGTTGACACTTCTTGGCACAGTTAGAAAAGACTGCTTTTCTTAACAACATTTCATTCCTTTCAAACTTGTAATTCCCTCTCCGTCTTGTACAGCGCACCCTCCCCTTATCTCGTAGAGCAGTGGGGGACAGATAGCATGGTCATCTCTTATCCATGGCTGGTCAAACACATTCACCCTCTTAACCACTGCCATCTAGTTTCAGGTGGGTAGCTGCGTTGGTTTTCAGTCAAAGAGCAAGATCTGTGGCAATAGCACCTTAAAGACCAACTAGATGTCCAGGGTATGAGCCTTTGTCAGATACAAACTATGCTAGTTCGCCCAGGACGCAAACCTCAAGAAGTCCTTTGGAATCTCTTTCACCAACATTGTAATATTTGGTGGGTTGTTGTTTGCATTTTTAAAAGAAATTATAAGCCCAACACGGTTCCCACCTTTCTTTATAAGCAACACAGGTCACTTATCTGCCTCCTGCTGAAAAGCTCCAAAATTGTTTGACCCGTTTGCACTACCCTTCAAAGCTCATTGAGAGCCAAGCTACGAGTGACGCCTGACACATGTTGGACACTTGTCAGCTTCCCTCAAGTTTTGATGGGAAATGTAGGCATCCTGGTCTTGCAGCTGTAATGGAGAGCCAAGCTGTAAAACCAGGACGCCTACATTTCCCATCAAAACTTGAGGTAAACTGACAAGTGTCCAACCTGTGTAAGGCGTCACTTGTAGCTTGGCTCTGAGAAAATACCCTGCTCAAATTCCAAAGTCTCCATTTGGTTGCCCGGCTACTGTGACATCAGAGCAGTTAATTTATGGCGCCCAAAACAGCTGTGACCCCCCTTCTTGCCCAGGACCGTTGGAGCAGATCAGCCAATAGCATCGGGTGCAGCAGGAAGGCAAACAGAAAAGTCAAGAGACCTAAAAGGCAAGAAGTCACACTCAGCTGGGTCCTTGACTGGTCTGACAATGTGCAACAAATGCCCAATAATCTTGGCCAACCTCCTATATTATGCTTGCCGCCACTACCTCTAGAACTCAGGCAGAGTCAAACAGTTTGCACATCATCTAATAACCAGATGAAACAATCACATTATTTTGCTAATGCATGCCCCAACTATGAGAGAGAATAGTAACTGAAAATCAGCTCCCCACCCGTGCAAGTCAAAACAGAAAGCAAGGCAGGACACACACAAGAACGATTACTGGACATAACCAGTGTGGTGTAGTGGTTAGTGTGTTGGACAAGGAACTGGGAGACCCAGGTTCGAATCTCCTCTCTGCCATGGAAGATCGCCAGGTAACCTTGGGCCTGTCACACACACACACACACAGCCTAAACTACCTCACAGACTCACTGTGAGAAGAAACTTAAGGAGGGCAGAATGATAAAAGCTGCTTTGGGTCCTCACCGGGGGGGGGGGGAAGGCTTTCTACCCTGATTACAGGACTATGTCGTCAGAAATAGCCCGGAGAGATGCCTTCATTGAGATGAGGATTAAATGGTACATGATTGTGCACTGTCTGCTGATGCACCTACTAGAAAGTTTCCATGCTGCTAAATATGCCACGGAAATTAGTTATGCTTTGTTTCAGATGGATTTCATCTACTGTGCTCGGCTTTATGCTTGTTTAAAATTTCTCTGTTACCATTCCCTACTGTATCTGTTTCCCTGAATGTCCTAACTGTTGTTCATAACTGGACTTTGCTCAGTGAATGTCCTAGTTGTGGACTATGTTGTATTTTCACTTGCACTGCTGTAATCTGCATTGGAACTCAGTGAGAAAGTGACCTTTATGCAAACATACAATGACCTCCCCCCCCGCCCCTTTTATGAAATACCTGGAAAAAAATCTTAGTCTTGCATTCACGTAAATGGGGATGGGGTCCCTTCACTAAACACAGTGCCAATCTTTTCTCAAAATAGTAGAGTCCAGTAGCACCTTTAAGACTGATGAACTTTATTGTAGCATAAGCTTTCACAAACCACTACTCTCTTCGTCAGATGCAGTCTTAAAGGTGTTACTGGACTCTTTACTATTTTACAACTACAGACTAACACGGCTAACTCCTCTGGGTCTTTTCTCATTCACCTCTACCTTTCATATTGCAGGGGGAGAACTCACCCACTTCAACAAACTTGCGCCATTCGCAAGTAGCAGTACACAACTTGCTTTTAAACATGCTATTTAAATAGCAGTATCTTTTACACAAAACTTGAATCGCTGTTTATCAGCCTTACTGAGCCACACATTTCAGAAACATTGCTCCAGTGGTGGAGGTTGTAAACCTGGCAAGTAAACCTGGCAAGTACAGAACAAAAGCTTGTACTTGAATTAAACCATGCTAGTCTTTAAGATGCCACAAAACTCTTCTGAAAACAAGGAGCTGCCTTAAACAGAGTCAGATCATCGGTTTAATCAAGAATTTGAGTTCAGTGCCACCTCAGAGACCAAGATATTCAGGGTGTTAACTTTTGAGAGTCAAAGCTTCTGAAGAAGAGATCTGTGACTCTTGAAAGCTGGCATGCTAAAAACCTGGTGGCTCTCCAAGGCACCACTGGACTCGAATCCTGCTGTTCTACTGCAGACCAACCCTGTAACTGGTTTCATCAAGGCTCCCTTCTGGCAGCAGATCTTGAGGGCTCTGGCCACGGTTCTTCCCATCCCTTCACCCTTCTAAGTGGAAGAGTTCTGGACTGAAGCTGGGACCTTGCCTGAGCAAAACTTAAGCTTAAAAGGCAACATCATTGTTGGGGGAATGGGTAGATAAGCTGTGATTGGGAACTAAAAGGTACTGTGTTCTCCAACTGGGAATCTTACTTCAAGGTGGATCTTCCCCAAGGAAGGATGCTTGGTTATAAAGCAGTCTGTGGAAAAATCACCATCTCCCTTTTTTTCCCCTTTGGGCAGAAAAAAAGCATTTTCTCCCTTGCGGGTGTGGTTTCTTTCCTCTTCTCTCCTTTCCTGCCCCGTTGCCCTGCAGACCCAACGGCCCAGGCTCTGGAGCTTTCTCAGAAGCCTCACGTTGTCGTCGCCAACCCTGGCTGGCTAGATGATGACATCCGGAGTTCCAGCGCCTTCAGCCTTCAGAACCCAAGTTCTTTGTAAGGGTGTTGTGGCCTTAAGTTGGAGCAGGATGCACAGTGTGCCGGTCTGCTCCACGATGTGCAGAGATGCTAACCTCCGACATCTCTCAGCAGAAGGATGTGGGGTCTCAAAGTCTGGGAAAGACCCCGGAGAACCGCTATCAGTAAGAGGAGCCTTCTTTATTTTATTGATTTTTATTTTACTTGGTTTATACCCTGTCTTTCTCCCTAAGGGGTATCCAAGGACAGCTTACATCATTTTCCTTTTTACCCTTACAACAACCCTGTGAGGTAGGTTTGGCTGTGTGCAACTGACCCAAGGTTCCGTGGCACAGCAGGGATTCTACCTGGATCTCAAAGATCCTAGTCTGACACTTTAACCTCGAAAATTTTGATTAAAAACCAAGGTGTAGCCTGCTTCTTGTGTGTTGAATAAGCAGGTGACAGGGAGGCCTGGAAGAGGAGGGCTTTTTAAGCCAGGGTGGCACCGCTGAGAAAGCCCCACCTCGGTTGCCACCTGCCTCTTTTTACTTGATGAACAGGGCAATCTGGAAGGTGGCAGCCCCTCCGAGAGCCAGCATAGTCAGAGCATCGCACTAGGATCTTCCGAGACCCAGGTTGAATTCCTGCGTGGCCATGGAACTTTGGGCCAACTGCGCACTCTCAGCGTAACTGACCCCACAGCTGTGTTGGGAGGATAAAGTGGAGATGGGGGGAATGCTGAAAGCTCCTTCAGGCCCCCATTATGGAGAAAATAAGGGCACAAATAAATTCAGGTAAGTACTATGACTTAGAATTTATCTTTGCACAGCATTTTTTAAAAAAAAATGCTGGAAATCTATAAACTTCTTTAAAAGATCTCCAGTAATTAATTGTTCAAAAGCCATTCCCTCTAAACCAGCCTTCTTCTTTAGCTATTTGTTCTTTAAATTTGATAATACAGCAGCCATGAAATGTGTTTTTTTTCCATCTGGGACTCTATGCCATTACGCATTACAGTCACTAAAAGGCTGCTTCCACACACGTTGGATAATCTACTTTCAATACTCTTTAGTGAACATTTGGAACTGCTTTTCCAAGTGTGGAACAAAAAATCCACTTACAAAGGATTGCTACAGGGCATTGAAAGTGCGTTATTTAACGCGTGTGGAAATGCCTAAAGGCTCGTCCTGCAGCATTGGAAAGACAAGAGCCCAATTCCCCTTACTCATCAGACTGAGAACCTATAAACTTACCAGCATTTGAACGTATCACATATAGATGGCAATTGCATATGGACTTATTTGGAGATATTTGGAGATCTTGGGAATTGCCAGCCTAATAAAACACACACACCCATCACGTCCAGTGAGATGCAAGCAAAAAATGTCTGCTTGGCAAAGTGGAGCTCAAGCTATTTACATTCTGGAAGCTGAGGAAGAAAAGCAGACTATGGCTATCAATCCCAAGAGCATGAAAAGGCAGACATAACTGTGAGTTCCACCAGGAAAGCCCCCAGTCAAATCCAGTCCCTCTCCCTCACACAGCAGAGGAGGATTCGTGCGCCACAAGCTGAAGCTCCTGTGAAGGAGGACAGAATGAACAGATAAGCAAGCAAGAAGAGCGGGGTGCACAACCCATGGCAAGCGTCACACTTGGACCGGGTCTGCAAAAGTCCTCTGCCCATGAAGAACTATTTTCTGGCCAGGTAAAGGGGTTGGCCCCAGTGCTCGGCTGCCCTCTTTGCAAACCAATGTAGCGGCTTTTTCTCCGCGTTATTATAACTGGAGAGGCTCAAACCATGTTTTCCTTCATGGCAAAGTCTGAGGATCCTGGGAGGGTTGGTGCGGGCAGCCAGCGTGGCTCCTAAGGGTGTGGGGGCTCCCATGCGTGCGCTCACAGAGCTCCCCCGGGGCAAGCGCCTGAAGCGCCACGCAGGCCCGCAGAGGCAGCAGGCCTGACCCAACGCGAGCCCGCAGCCCTTCCCCGCCTCCGACACGGATCCCGGCGTCCGCACGGCCAACAGAGCCGCTCCCGAGCTGTGCTTCCGCCCTATAACGCAATAAAAGCGCCTTCGGGTGCTCGCTGGCCGCAGAGGCTCGTCCGGCCAGAGGAGCGGAGCGGTGAAGGCGGCCGCGCTCTTCCAGCCAGGGAGCCCCGCCGCGGCCGCCGCTTGCCTCTGCCCCTCAGGCGGCCGAAGGAAGGCGCCTGCGCGGGCACTGCAGCGCGGGAAGAAGGGCCGCCGCCACCATCACCGTCGGGGATCGACGCCACGCCAGCTTTCCCAACCGACCCCTTTGCGAGGGGCCTTGGGAGCCGCCCACCTGCCCGCCCTCGCCTCCCCACAACGACCGCGGCGGGCCTCGGGCCGCTTTCCCGCTTCCCCGGCCCGGCCCCCTCCGCCGGAGGGTCTCCCCGCGGCCCTCCCTCGCCCGACCCCCCCACCCCGGCTCAGGCGCGCAGCTCACCCTCGCCGCCCCGGCCGAGGCAGGCCGAGCCAGGCGAGGCTCCGACGCCGCCGAGGGGGCCTGGCCTGGCGGGCGACGCGCCCTCGCCTGTCCTGCTGCGCCCGGCCCCCTTGGCTTGCTCCCTTGGCGGAGGGAAGCGCCCTTCGGGGGCCGGCCGGTTCAAATCAGCCGCCTGGATGCCGCTCCGCCGCCCAGCCGGCCCCCCCCCCGGCCGCAGGCGCCCGCTCTTTGCTCGGGGGTCCACGGGGACCCGGGCGGTGTGTTTTTATCCCCCCCCTCCCCTTTAATTCTTCCTTTGGGCCCGGTGAGGGTTGCCAGCTCCAGGTTTAGAAAGTCCTGGAGGTTTGGAGGGGGGGTGCACCGTGGAGAGTTTGGGGAGGGGGGCAAGGCCCTGGCGTCCATCCTGCCAAGCAGCCATTTTCTCCAGGGAGATGATCTTTATGGCTGCAGATCGGTTGTCATTCCAGGAGATCTCCAGCTACCACCTGGAGGCTGGCAACCCTCACACGACAACCTCCTCAGGCCTTGCCCCAAATGTTTTTTCTTCTGTTGCAATTTGAGGAGCAAACTATGTCTTACAAATATCAGGTGAATAAAATCAGAAAAGGCAAAATAAAAAGTAAAGAAAGACTTACTCTTGCAGAAGCACAGGTTTGCAGTGCCCCAGTGTGTTTTGAAAAGATGGACAACCAAATAACGATTATGGGAAGGATATGCCTTCACAATGAAAAAAAAAATAAGAGTGTTGTCCAGGAAGGTGGATGACCTGAGGGACCAGTAAGGGAGACAAGCTTGCTCCCACGTCTTTTTAAACCCGGAGTACTGGGCCTGGGGCTCTTCAGCAGGAGGTAATTGTGGGAGAAACTCTCCAGTGGGTGTTTTTTATACTAATTAAAAATAAAAAACAACCAATCACCATACAAAAGCATACATAAGTCAGAAGAAAACAACACAACAATCTAAAGGGTTTCTAATTGTTTTCAAAACAAATGTTTGTATCATGTCAAATCTACATGGCAATCATTCCTCCATTGTAGGCAGAATCAAATTCTTCCAATTTTAAGCATATAGTAGTCTCTGTGCTGTGATCATATATAAAAAGAGAGTGCCGGCACTTTTTTCCAACTGAAGGTCCATCATTCTCAATAAAAATGTCTCAGGTTTCATTTGCACTTTAATCTTTAAAATCTCTATCAATAATTTTATTTGTTTACAAAAGGTTTTTGCTAACTTACAAGACCACCACATATGAGAGAACAATCCTTCATGCTGAGAACATTTCCAGCATACATTCAATATACCCTTATACATTCTAGCCAATTTTTCAGGAGTCATATACCATCAATTCATCATCTTATAAAAATTCTCTTTATAACTTATAAATTTCAATCCCTTTAACCACATTGTTCCATTAATATATCATACCCAAAGTTTTTAGCCATTTAATCATACATTTTTTACTTGCTCTTCTGTCTCCAGTTTCAACACAAGTTTATATATTTTTGCAATAACACATTCATCATTTGTACATAATTCTGTCTCAAATCCAGTCTTAAATTGTTCAAAGTTGTGTTGTCTCTTAATCTGCTTTAAATCTTTTCACCTTTTGCAGATATGTAAACCATTGACAAATACATCCTTCTGTTAAAAGATCCTCTCTTGACTTTATTCTGACATCACCTTTTGAAATATTAGCATCTTACTATATAATTAAGCGTATTTCAGACAACTCACTTTATACCCTGGTGCACCACCAGAGGGTGCTGCGATGGAGGGAAGACTGGGCAAGGCACCATGTCCCTCCAGAAAATGTGCCATGGTGAGAAGCCCAGGCCAGGATCAGGATGGGAGCAGGTGGCAATGCCTGCCTCTTGCTTTCACCCAGCTTGTAGGAGCGAAGCAGATGGCAATGTCCATCCTCCACTTTAACCCAGCTGGTATTAGGAATGGAGTAGGGGGCAATGCCTTCCCCTGCCTTAACCCAGCAGGTATTAGTGGTGGAGAAGGTGGCAATGCCCACCCCCCCACCTTGATCCTGCTGGTATTAGGAGCGGAAACCAAAGGTAACAAAAGAGCTGTCCCAAGGGCACCAAACAAGCATAAAATACAAAGAGCCCTTAGGAAAATGCAATCAACAATTATCCCAAATTCATATATTTAAGGTGCTAAAAGTGCTTAGTGCAAATAAGTCCATCATATGAATTGTTCCATCATGCAAACTGTCATATGACAAATGTCAGCGATGGTATGAAATCAAAAATTTCCTTTAGACATCAACAGTGGTATACAAGTCACAAAATTTCTACAAGCAGTACATGTAAACAGTACATAAGGTGGTTGTAAGCCCTAATAGTCCAATATAAAGCCAGAATTTCCACAAGAATATAGCGTCCAGGTTATAGATGTCTTCTCTTGAGTAATGTACGCTGCACAATTTCAACAGGAAAGAAGAGACTTTAAGAATGAGTACAGCATGGTTTCCAGTCCTGAAAAACACCAGGCTAACAAAATACTCTATACCCTACAATAGCCCTGCAGAGAAGATTAGCATATCAAGCACCAATCCATAGGCAAAAGAACCTCCTCAGGATACAGTGAAGCATTAGCACTCCATTAGCATTCCACACCCTGGGAAACTCTTACAGGATGACACAACCCAACCCACCTTTCTGAGTAGATATAAATCACCTGCAAACATCTCCTCCACACTGTGATGCTGAAAGATCTCTGTCTTTTGGTGCTACACCTCTGAAGATGCCAATCACAGCTGCTGGCAAAACGTCAGGAACTACAATGCCAAGACCACGGCTATACAGCCCGGAAAATCCACAACAACCAACCATTGCTGAACATTTGCAAAGATGGGAAAAATAGAATATTTCATGGTTGGGAAGAATTTCTGCTGTTAAAATGAACATATTACTAAAATTGAACTTTTTGTTTCCAATGGTGCCAATTCACGTAGACCAAAAGATTCTAAACCAGTGGCAGAAAGTAATAAATGATTTCATATGGAAAGGGAAGAAACCAAGAATAAGATTTAAAGCATTACAGAATGAAAAAAACCAAGGAGGATTGGCAGTACTGAATATTAAATTGTACCATCAGGCAGTAGCATCGGTTTGGATAACCAACTGGATTATAAATCCAAGTAGAAGACACATTAAACTGGAGACAACCGATGCTAAATAGGGATTTCTCAACTACTTGTGGCTTAAGAAATCACTAAAATCCATTCAAAAGCAAGACAGCTTTCATATACTAAGAGATGGACTACTTAAAATATGGTTTCAATGCAGAAATAGATTGAGCCCACCAATTTTGCCATTGATATGATCAATAAATGCTCCCTGTGATGCCACCACTAGAAACAGAATTGATCTGTTTAGTTATGAATTTATGACATATTAATATTCCATGGTTGATGTTTTATCATATAGTATCTAAGCTCAAAGAAAAAACTCTAAAAAGGTGGCAGATTAAGAGAAAAAGCAGAATTTGAATTACAAATAAGCAGTGACCAGAAGCATTTACTAGGAAAAATCTATAAAATTCTATTGCAACACCACATAGAAATGGAACACATTAAAAACTGTATGGTAAAATGGATGGAAATTTTTGGAGAAACCATCTCCATGAATCAGTGGGAAAGTCTATGGACCAAATATATTACATTTACAGATTACCAATTACTAAGAAAGAAATGGTATAACATTTTCTTTAGATGGTATATTATGCCCAAAGATATTGTGAGAATTAGTAAGGATTATAGTGGACAGTGTTGGAAATGTCAATGTACAGATGCAACATCCTATCACATGGGATGGACATACAAGGAAGCAAGAAGATATTGGATAAAATACACGAAGAAGTGCAGATTTTCATGTTCAGGTTTGAGCTGAACCTGAAAAATATGCTATTAAATATCTTACCAAATAATATTACAAAAGAACAGGGAGATCTCTTCCGGTATATGGTGACAGCCACAAGACTGTTATGTGCAGCTAAATGGAAAACAGATTCTTGACCTGATATCCATGAATGGATCGATTGACTGTATGAATATGCAGCAATGGCTAAATTAACTTCCTATGTGCACAATAGACCAATATTGGAATTCCAGAAAAAGTGGAAAGATTTCTTTGATTACTTAGGTTGAAACTAAGACAAATTAAGGTAATCATAATATCGAGACAAACTATGGAAGAGATGACTGATTAAAAATTATTAAAGTTTGGGTATAAGCAATCAAGGGGAGGGGAAGAGAACTATTATATAAGCTAGTTTGTTGTTACATCTTTTGAATATGCTTTTATGTCGTAGCTCAAATGTAACTCAAATGTAATGCTTTGTATTTTATATAAGTTTCTATGCACTTTCTACTGTCGATCTTTTCTTTTTCAATAAAACATTGTTTGTTTGTTTTTTAAAAAAAAGCTTGAATTCTCCCTAGAAGATAAAATTACAAAAGTAAAAGCTATTGTACTTTGGTCACATCATGAGAAGACAAGACTCACTGGAAATTCATGCGTGCTAGGAAAAGTTGAAGGCAGTAAGAAAAATGGAAGATCCAAAATGAGATGGTTTGACTCAATAAAAAAGCAACATCTTCCAGTTTGCAGAATCCAAGCAAGTCTGTTAATGATAGGACCTTTGGAGGTCTTTCATTCATAGGGTCTCCATAAGTCAGAAGTGACTTGATGGCACATAAACACATTTTTGCTCTGAAGGGGACAGAGCTGTCGGCATTGGCAAAAATCTTCATGAAGGATGGAATGTTTTAGTCTCAGTTTTTGCCACAAATAATACCTGGATATCTCTGTTCTTCTGCCAGATTGATCATAGCCTTTAGTCCTCTATACCTCCTTGCCCATTGACTGAATGCACAGAGAAGGAGAGTGGACACGTTGGCCATGCCCTGTGCCCCCACAAGCACAACCCCACAAGCGTTTGGATGCAGTGTCCATACACTTGCTCTCTCCCTGTGATGGCCGATGTTCAGAAAACAGCATAGAAAGGAAATATACACATGGGCACCGTCCCCACACATCGGCACTGTAGTAACAAGCCAACCATCGCGTGGGTGGGGGAGTGGGGCCAGTGTGCTCAGACCCGCTGTCCCTCTCCGCCCATGGGGGAGGCCTGCGTATGGGGCTGCCGTGTGCTCAGGTGTGCTCAGCAATGTTCCCAGGCTAGAGTCATTTACAGATCTCCTCAGCGTGTGTTTGTGCAGAGTCAAATGTCATTAGCAAAGTCAAATGGAAGGAAAAATTCAGCTAGAGTATTGAGTCAAATGATGCCCCGGAAGCAGGACCATATAAAAAAGCATGGAATTAATCTTTTGTTTTTAAAGCATGGGATTAATTTTATTAATCTGCTCCTTAACTTGGAATTAAAGATAGATTTGCATTTTTTAAAAAAGCCCTCCCCTTCATGTACTCTAGTGACTATCGATACAAGCAGTCTGGATATGTCAGTGAGTCCCATACTGTCTGCTGAAGTCCCAAACTGTCTGTATGCCTTGATAAAATAAGCCAGAGACTTATTTTAGCAAATGTTCTATGACTCTTGGACCAAGTGGCTGCTGACAGCATTGGAACACCACCCCCCTGCCCATTCCCAGACAATATATGACCAGGGACATCATCTCGTTGCAGGGAGGAAGGATGCTCCAGCTACTGGGGGTGGGGGAAGCAGGAATCACAGTTGCTTCAGAAGCAGGGCCTGACCCCTCGTGCACTGGGCAGCAAGAAAACAGGAGCCTGGAATGCAGTTTCCATCTGGCTATTCTGTAGTTGCTTGGAGGCTGCCTGCCTATTGTTCTGGGGACTAAATGAGAAAAATATATACGAGTGTAACAATAAAATGTGCCTCCAATTTTAATTCATTTTTAAAAATGGACACTCCTGGTATTAAAAATATGGAAAACGCAGAAACGGAGCTAGAGGCATCCAGACATGAGCAATTTATGACTGTCAGCAATTTCTTGGCTGTGTAGAAGTGAGAACAATGACCGCAGAGTGAAGCAACAGGGTGTGAGGGTTTTTGTGTCGTGGTCTAGTGTGCTGAGTTGCCAAGTGGCAGTAATTAAAACAGGGAAGCTGGTGATGCCAAAAACATTACCCTCACAAATGAGTATTTGGCGCTCCGTGGCGGAGAATGGAGCTGGGCTGGGACGGGAAGGCTGAGCTGGAAAACCCCTGCTGTAGCGTCTCTGCTTCAATGTGTCTCCTCTCCATGCAGGTTTGTTCTTTTTAAAATGCCGCTGGGATTGCATTTAGTGAATCAGGGATATAAACGGGCTACTGAAGGAGGGGGGCAGTTCTGGAAAGCCCCATTCTGCTAATGGAAGGGCACAAAGGGTTGACAGGATCCAGTGCCTCATCATTCAAGTGACTTGAATTTTCTAGAGAGCTGCTCCCTCCTTAGTTTGGATCTGTAAATCAAGTTTTCACTTTCATACAGCTGATTGCTGAAGGCATCATTAATGGCTTTTTGTGGCTGGTGGCTGCTTGAAGTGAAGGGATTTTTCAGCGTGTTGAGAAATGCTTTTATTTGGACTGTGTCAAAACCTTCACCCCAGTTTAAAAAGTGTCTCTTAAATGACAACAAGTAGGAGGGGAGTGGAAAAGTCAAGTGCTAGCCTTGGGCTTTAGTCATGCAGGTGTGGCCAGAAGGCTTTCTACTAGAAGCTTACCCTTCCAGGTGTGTGTGTGGGGGGGGGGAGAGACTTGGAGGACTAAAATGCCAGAAAGATTTCTTCCTGGAACCTCCATAAAAAGCCTCTTTGACCTGTAACTTTGACCTGCCTGGGAGGTGGGCAAAGGGAGAGAATAAAACCTCCTGGCATAGGGAAGAGGGTCTCTTTGGCTGATTTGAGCTGGAAGCTGCTGAGATCTGGCCCCTTGCAAGTGGAGGCCATTGACCATGTAGAGGCTGAAGGCGTGAATCGGGAGATGTATGAGAACCTCTCAGTAAGCTGGAACTTTCTAAGACAGAAAACCTGCCTAAACAGAAGGTCTAAGAGTCTCTCTACACAAGGCATCTTGCATGGGGACGCTCAAGTGACTTCCTTTCTGTGTGGTCTTTATTCAAGTGTACTTTGTCTTCCCAGGGGTGCATGTGTATCGACAATGGGAGAACAAGTATAAGATCTTTCACTTGATCCTTGTGTAATATGTATTGTGTAGAAAGACTCTAAGTTAGACATGTACAATGGGAGGGAAAGAGGAACTGTGGTTTTACTTACTTCTTTTTGAGTTTGCTTGCTAGCTTTGGTGCTATGCTTAAAGTGTGAGCGCACAGATTTCTGTTTTCTTTAATATTTTTTTTAAATTCTTAAATGCTGGCAGCTGTTCTCCATGCCATAGATTACCACTGCTCAGCTGTGCAATCTAAAGCAGGTACCATGGGAAGGGGTGTGCTCTATTGGCAATTGACTGATTCCCCCAGTGGTGCACAAGGGCAGTAAACAGTCCCTGTGGTAACCATGCTCTGGGTAGCAAGAGACTGGGCTCAAGGCAGGGCTCAAAGTGGCAAACCTGCCCAGGGGAATGGGCAATTCCCACTAAGGCCAAGAGGTGGCAGCAGGCACAAGAGAGATGGAGTGAAAGCCTCTCTAAGGGTTGGGGTGGGTACCATGTGGGGGGCATGTGGCAGATGGAGACTAGGCACCCCAGAAGGCAAGAAAGGGCAGTGCTCGTGATTCAGTGGGGCTGTTCTGCCACAGAGCATTTTGGAAATGGATGGAAAAAGAAAAAGGAATTGTGATTGTCTTTGGGGAGACAACGTTACCCCCAAGAGTAGACCTGTTTCGGTCTACTCCTTCAGGGTCAATGTATATATTTGTAAACAAGAGCAAGTACAAGCATAACTTCTAAATTTGTGCTGGAAAGTTGGGAATTAGCAGATGATAAAACTAGTCTACATTAAAATTAGAATAATCATCTCAATAGAGAATTGAGGCATTGCCCTTAATAAATATACCTGGAAAGCAAAAGAATAGAAGCAGAGAAAGAAAGCTGCAGGGGAATCAGCAGGTAGCATAAACTCTCTGGCTCTCCAAGGATGAGAGAAGCATGGAGGCAGCATCTGGCATTTGGTAGGGTGGACTAGGAAGCCCAAATGGCTAGGAGAAAGAGCCAGCTGGGGGGAAAGGAGGCGCTGTGGCACTTCCTTCCCTGCCCACCCAGCCCCACTCCACCAAGTCTTGACCAAGTGATGCCTTTTATGTACTCAGCCAGGCCAGGAGGCAACTTACATGTACATTACTTGACTGAGTAAGCCAACCCATCATCTTCCCCCATGTGACTCGGTCTGGGTGGCATCCTCCCCATGCAACAGTTGGCCAGGCAGGGCAGCTCCCTCCTCATTGTGAGGCTGACCCAACAGAGGCAGGGAGGTTGAAGGGAGGAGGGCCACCAGGCCATCAGCTCACAGGGAAAAGTCCCAATGATAACAAGGGCCAGTCTGCCCCAATGACTTCTTAGATGCAAAGTCTGAAAGAAAAGAGGCAAGTAGGGTTTCGATGCTGCTTAGCTGTGTTCTTTCTTGCACTGATGCAGAAGCATAGGTAGACAGACAAAGCCACGGCAGGAGGCAGACAGAGACAAAGAAGCTGATGAGCCTTCAAGCTGGAACTAGATTGACATCCCCTCTCAGTGCACTTATTGATAGAAAAGCAAGGTGAAGAAAAAGATATACTGGACTCACTCAGAGAGTCTGGCAGGCAACTCAGCATTTGGTGACCAGCACTTGCCCCTTGCAGATACAGAGTCCCAGCTTAGAGAGAAATAAATGAGGGTGGACAGGCACATCCACCCTCCACGATCCTCCCCTCAGAGCAGCTGGGGGGAGCAGGCAGAGAGAGACAGAGGCAGGCAGATCACAGCAATCTCCACTGGAGATGGGCGAGATTTCCATGATTGATAAATGGAGTCTCCTTTTTCAGAGGCAGTGTATTTCTGCATGACAATAGGTGCAGGGCAATAACAAACAGAAACTTGCGACTCTGGACCCTGCTTCTGGGAGCGATTGTAACTAGCTGCTATGGAAAAGCTGATGAAGGATTTGATGGCCCTTTCACCTGATCTAGCAGGGCTTAAAAAGAAGATGGAATTGAAGCATGAAGAGAACCTGAAGAAATTTCAGAACTTTCTGGTTTATCAATTTCCCAATTCTTCCACTTTCCCCTCTTCTAGTAAACTTTTTCTGAACTTTTAGCACTGTTCTGGCCAATGGATTCAATGTCACTGCAGCATTCCTTTGCAATGTTAGTGGAAAACCAATGCAAAAACCAATGAAAAAATTAAACCAGTGAGATTGTTCATGCTCATTCTTATGATTTTTCTCATTCTGTGCTCCCATTCAATAAAATAAAATGAACAGAGTTCATTTGTTTCATTTTCCTTTTTAAAAAATGTGCACTACCAAACAGGACTCCTCGATCTGTAGGATATGAGAACCTTCCTTTGGATTAGTCAGACGGACTGATAGTTTACCTAGGTCTGTACTGTCTACAATGATTGGCAGCAGCTTTTCAGGGTCTTTCAGAAAACTAGAGCATGTGCAGGCCTGCCTATCAGAACACTCCTTACAAATAAAATTACTTGCAAAGCTCTTTCACCTACATGGGCATTGACTGTGAACAATCAGGAGGCTGCTCCAAGTGCCACAGGTAGGAAGATGCTGTGTCGGTGGATTAAGCCATGTGAAGACAAAACTAACTCATTCAAGCACATGACATTATATTGAAAAGTCACACTGTGGATTGATGGGAGCATATGGCTAACCATTGACCTGAACCCAACTGCTTCCCTGGAGAGAGATGCTCACTGCAATGAAGATGAATTATATATCTAAATGGACTCCATTTAGATACTGTTGATCATACCAGTGTCGATCTCTTCCCTGCTACAAACAAAGGTGCTTCAAACAGCTGCTTGCCCCAGTACCCCAAATATGACCCAAGGTAATGAAGACCAACATCAATTATGTTGGTCCAACTAGTTTATTATCCTTCAGCTTTAACTGCTGATCTTCATCAATGCACTTAACATAAGCTGACTCTTCCAAGGGTGGGCTGCACTAGGCATCCTCCTTGGGTGCCCACCTGGCAAGTCCATCCTGGCTCCAAACCTGGCTGGCAGCTCTCATGTGCCTTGTTTATCATAGCCTGTGCAGCCTCCAGTGCCAAGAGGTGCCCAGCTTCATCTGCCTCCCCTGATGGGTTGCAAGGCACCTCCCAAGTTCAGGAGATGCCACTCAGCACCCAACGCACTTCTTTGTAGCACCACCCAACCAAGCGGCATGTGATGGCCTGGTCTGAACCCCCCCTCCCCCATCACCACGATGCTTCAGGGTGTCTGTCAATTAACCCAACCTGTCCCAAGTGACTTGCCTTATTCCTGCCAAACAAGGGCATCATCCTAGCTTAACACTCCTTGCCCCCACCTGCTGACTATTATGTTGTGCAGGCCCTGGCAGAGATCAGCTAAATAGAGGTCACAGCCCTCCTCAGAAAGGTGGACCTGTCACTTCTGTACAGGTGTGGTTGATCAAACCTGCTCTTAGGGTGAGAGATGCTGCCCCTCCCCGTTTGTCACAGCAGCCTTTTCAATGGTCGTATCACCATTCCTTCTGGCTTTCTCAATCCTGGGTAGTTTGCTTGCATCCATCCAGATCCTCCTCTGAAGGAGTTCCAACGAAACCAGCAGCATTCCAGGGCATAGGAGGCTAATTTCTTCTAATTCCTTCCACGCCCTATTTATGAGTGCAACTCCTATCATCTGCACCAGATCACCCCCCCCCCCCCAAATGAATAGCCAGAAGATCGGGACAACTGCCCTCTCTCTGTACCAGGTGGAGAGAGGGCAGTAGCTGGCCCCATAACCTCTCCCGTTTGCCACATCATCTGATGTTTGCAAGAGGGGAGAGACCAAGCTGTGACTCATTGATGCTGGCTTTGGCTCTCCTTTTCACCCAGAATACAATTGAGTGGCCCAAAATGAGGATTCTGATAGGGCTTCACACTCCATACACACCTGGAAGACAACAAGTCGGGGGAGATCTATCGCCCCGTCACCCTTTGGTGTGCGGGGTTCCCCAAGGGGTGATACTCTCCCCGATGTTATTTAACATCTATATGCGCCCCCTCGCCCAGTTGGTGCGGAGGTTTGGGCTGGGTTGTCATCAATACGCGGATGACACCCAGCTTTTTCTGTTGATGGACGGCCGGCCAGACACGGCCCCAGACAATCTGGCCAGAGCTTTGGAGGCTGTGACGGCATGGTTGAAACAGAGCAGGCTGAAATTGAACCCAGTGAAGACGGAGGTCCTGCAGCTGGGATGGGGGCTGCCAGATGTTGGGATCCAGCTCCCTGCCCTGGATGGGACACCACTGGCAACTTTGCCAGTGGTAAGGAGTCTGGGTGTGCTCCTGGATGCCTCCCTATCGATGGAGGCCCAGGTCACAGCGATTGCCAAGTCTGCATTTTTCCACCTTCATCAGATCAGGCAACTTGCCCCCTACCTGACGCCCCAGGACCTGGCTACAGTGATGCGTGCAACGGTCACCTCCAGGCTAGATTACTGTAACTCACTCTACGCTGGGCTACCCCTGGGCCTGATCCGGAAACTACAACTGGTCCAGGATGCGGCGGCATGGGTCCTGACTGGTATACCTTACCAGTCACACATCACACCTGTCCTGTGCCAGCTGCACTGGCTTCCAGTTGAATTCCGAATCAGGTTCAAAGTGTTGGTTCTTACCTTTAAAGCCCTGAGCAGGTTGGGACCGGCATATCTTCGGGACCGCCTCTCCCTGTACGTTCCCCGGAGATCGCTTCGATCAGCGAATAAATATTTACTTGTGGTCCCCAGTCCTAAGGAAGCCCGCCTCGCTTCAACCAGGGCCAGGGCCTTTTCAGTCCTGGCCCCAGCCTGGTGGAACGCTCTGTCAATGGAAACCCGGGCCCAGTGGGACATATTATCATTCCGCCGGGCCTGTAAGACAGCTGTTCCGCCAGGCATTCGGAGATTGAAGGGGGCAGTGCCATGTCAGCCTCCCACCTTTGGGGTGGGGGAGGGTTCTCCCCACCACTGCACTTTGTTAATTTGTTTTATTGTTTGTATATTGATTTTAGTTCTTGTTTTTATCGATTTTAACTGTTCACCGCCCAGAGCCCCTGGGGATGGGCGGTATATAAATTGAAATATAAATAAATAAATATAAAAGTCGCATATTTTAGAACCCAGAAGTACAATAATTTGCTCAGCCAACAAGTCCCATATTAATGCACATAACTCTTGAAAACCCTGGCTTGCCAATCTGTTGTATAGCCTTGCCTGGAAGATCTAAAGCAGCAGCTGTTGATGCAGTGCCAATCCAAAAGGAGTGCATCCCAAATTCATGGGCTAGAAACTCAGTGTCCACCAATATTTGCTGTGTGACGGCCCAAAACTGATACTGCATCAGTGCCTCACCACCAGAATGCTGAAATAAACAGCCTGGGACCTTGCCTTGCATCTCCAGATACTTGCGCAAAGCTTTCACAGGGCAGAGCTGGAGGTCTCTGGCCATCTTTAATACTGCACTTATCCAGTGGAAGCTGACAAGTTTCTGCTTTTGTATCTATCTCTGTGCCTAAATATGATAAGTGCCTAGCTGACCCTTCCATCTTCTCTACTGCCAAAGAAACACCCAGCTCCTCTGCAAATTCTTCAAATGTTGCCAGAAGTCATGCACACACCCTGGAATCACTTGGGCTAGAAAACAAAAAAATCATCCAAATAATGGGTAATCATGCAGGAGGCTGCCTTTTCCTTAAAAACCCATTCTAGTGTGATGCTAAAAGTCTCAAATGCTGAGCATGACACAGAACATCCCATGGGCAATGCCTTATTGAAATAGTACTGCCCTTCACTCTTTCTTGGATAGGTTCATTTAGGTAAACCTTTCTTGTAGGTTCATTTAGGTAAACCCAAGGAGTGACACGATGTCACTCCTTGGGTTTACCTACAACAAGCAAGCCACTGGTCCCTGAGGAAGCTGTCCTGATGAAAGCTGCCATTTAGCTGGCTGCAGTTAGGACTGTGAGTGGCTGATCTCCTCGGAGAAAGGGTTCCAACTGAAGATTCTTGGAGAGATCTGCATTTAGAACAACAGAAGAACTAATTGTTGGAAGGCTTTTACCATCCTTATAGCCCATGGAGTACATACCTTGATTTAAAGGAACAACACTGAAAAAGAAACCTGGTGGGGGTCTGTGGTCCTCTATAATTATTGAATTCATGAGAGACATTGTATTACTGAATGGTCTTTTGAAGCAATGAAAGACTCTTTATGAAATTTCTTCCTGGCTAGAAGACACAATGGAATACTCTGTAGAATTTTTGTCTTCCCACAAAATAATGACATAGAGTGTAGTGTCTTTGGGATTTCTGTACCTTAGGGGGGTTCTATAGAATATTCTGTACAGGAATTTTTTGTCTGCATTAGACATATGAGTGTATGGATTGATATTGTTATTGCACTGTTTGCACAATTTATTGGAATACACCTTTTCATGAATTTTTCTAATGTGATTTGAGAGGCAGTATATTTATTGTTGTACAATATCTGGGTGATCTACACACTGTTTATTTCTACTACCTGAAGGATGGCAAACCAAACCCCCCCACTGTCCCATCAAGAAAAAGTTAAAGGGGGGAGCTGATGTCTGTTGACAAAGCTTATCTCTGCTACCCCGAGATCAGCTGTAATTCCAGGCAATCTCCAGCTGCCACCTGGGGGCTGGCAACCCCCACCCCAACTATCTCATTCTGAAAGAGAAAGGTGGAAAGGGTGGGGGAAGCTGATCTCTATCGACAAAACCTAGCTCTGTCCCTGGAGATCAGTTGTAATTTCAAAAAAACTCCATCTGCCACTTGGGGGCTGGCAATCTGGAACCCCTCACCCTCTCATAAAAGGAGAAAGAGAGAAAAAAGAAAAGAGAGGGAGCAAACTGATCTCCATTGCCTGGAGATCAGTCTCAAGTCCGGGAGGTATCTCCCGCCGCTGCCTGGAGGCTGGCAACATTTTGTCCCCACCATTGTTCCTTGCTTCCCCATCTGGATTGGCTGAGCCACCTACCTCAGTCCCTACCCATCATACCTTGAGCCATATTCACATTTCATGAGCTGGGGCAAAACTGGTCCAGCGCTGAATGTGATAAAGTTCAGTTTCCTCTAAAGATACTTAACTGGCGCATGCCCTTGAGTCACACGCGGTATGCTACACTACCTACTGTGAACCTCCTCAGAGAGTAAGACAGAGAGAATCCAAACATAAACAAAGCATTCAGATGACAAACTGCAGTGGTTAAGATGTCCGTGAGCCCAGCTTTGTGCCTGACTTATGCAATCATCCTCTTCCTTTTCTTACAAGGAGTATGATGAAGGTATCCTGGTTAGAAACATACTCCAGGTTCCTGGGACAGACGAATTCAGTGTCATGCCCTCCCCCCAGCTAGCCAGGATTCTAAATCTGAATTATTCTAGCTTAGAACCTTACATAGTAGGGGGAAATTGGCTCCAATTAATCTACACTTCTGCATTCATAAATGGTGGGGTGTATGGCATGGCTGGCTACAGGTGTTGGTTTTCAACCTTTCAACCTTTCAAGGTGTTGGTTTTAACCTTTAAAGCCCTAAACGGATTGGGACCAGCATACCTGAGGGACCGTCTCTCACAGTATGTGCCCCGGAGAGTGCGTCGTTCAGCGGGTAAGAACTTACTGGTGATCCCAGTAAGCCCTAGGGAGGCTTGTTTGGCCTCAACCAGGGCCAGGGACTTTTCAGTCCTGGCCCCAACCTGGTGGAACTCTGTGTCTGAGAACACTCGGGCCCACCAGGATCTTGTATCATTTCGGCGGGCCTGCAAGACGGAGATGTTCCACCAGGCTTATGGTTGAGGCCAGCACCAGGACCATCATTGAGCCTCCCGCCGGTCTCCGGTATTCGAGTCCAGCTCGTGTGTCTGTCTGCCTCCTCTTTGTATGCTGGGGGCAGGAATGTGTAGCCAACTATATCAGGTTTTTGTGTATATATAATTTTAATTGCTGAATTTTATTGTAGAATCTGCTATGCAGCTGTATTTTATGACTGTGGTACCCTGTCCTGAGCCCACTTGTGGGGAGGGCGGGTCAAACACCAAATAAATGAAACAAAACAAAACTAAACTATATAACTTTCATTACCATACTGGGAGGGGGAAGCCAAACTGTTTATGTGAGTGTTTCTTTAATAGTTTAAAAAGGCTTTACGTATTTCATCTGTTTGCCTGCTGCTTTTTCAGAGAGCTAGGGAAAGAACCGCCATTGTTTAGTTGTATCATTGGCCGCATGTGTTTAAAATTAAGAACATTCAAACGATGCTAATCCATTTAAGTGTATCAGAGAGGCAACTCACCATGAAATGGGGCTTCCAGGAAAACAAATGTGGCAGTATGTGCAAGAAAACCCTCCAGAAATTATCGCTATTCTTGAGAGGCTTTTTGTGAAATGAAAAACAGCCCACCACCTGCTCAGAGAAGAAATTGCTTCTTTTTTCTATAACAAGTCCACAATGGCACTGACCATGCATCTGGATTTGGTATCAAAAGATAGGAATCATTGCCAGGAAGCATTTATTAGCACCAATCATAATATTGATTGGTCTGGCTGATAAGCAGCTCGATAACTTCCCCACCAAATGTGGGTCTGGGTGGAAGGCTGTAGTGGCACAGACATGGTGATCATTCACTTATATCCACTATGCTGAATGAATGGCTCCATCCTGTGATAAGGAACAGCAGTTGGTACCCAAAAACCCATTTAGAGATGGAGCAGCTGCCTCTGACTGAACAGCAGGCAGCCAGGGGAACACAAAGAAGTGTGCCTTTCTCCTTCCAAACATTAAAATCTGTTTGATGAAATCAAACAAAATTAATAAACTACACTGAAAATCACAAAAACATAAAATCAGTAATAATCTTTAAAAAGTCATTAAAATAGTCAAGGTGCAGGCTATTTAAACAAATATTTGGAAGTCCGTGTATGGGCATAGCAGATGGTCGAGGGCAGCCCCAGAAAAAGTGGCGGTCTTAGATGGAAGAAGGAGAACACTTTGATAAGACTGTGGAATCTGCCCCACTTGATGAACCATCGTGACATAAAGGTGGAGATGGTGATAGCAACGGTGCAGTTTGATTGTGTGAAATTGTCATCTGGTAATTTTGTTGGCTAGGTTTGTTGGAATCAGCTGCCTAGGGAGGTGGTGAGCTCCCCCTCACTGGCAGTTTTCAAGAAGAGGCTGGATGAATTTTTGTCAGGGATGCTTTAGGCTCATCCTGCACTGGGCGGGGGGGTTGGACTAGATGGTCTGTATGGCCCCTTCCAACTCTATGATTCTACGAACCTTAAATGAATGCATGCAGCTGCCTTATACTGAATCAGATTGTTGATCTGCCAAAGCCATTTTTGTCTGCTCTCAATGGCAGCAGCTTTCCAGGGTCTCAGGTAAAGGGTCTTCTACCCCATCTACTGTCTGACCTTTTTAATTGGAGGTGCTGGTGGTTGAACCTAGGGGCCTTCACCATGCAAATCAAATGCTCTGAACACTGAGCCACAGTCCCTGCCCTGAGTAAGAATTTTCATTCCCACGTGCTACACCTTTGGAAGCTCTCTTACAGCCTGAGAAGATTCCTACGGGGCTCACAGAGATGATTATGGAATTATGAGGATGAACATGATAGAGAACTATGAAATGATGAGATATGCATTCATATCTTTCGAAAAGAAGAAGGACATTTCTTTGCTTCCTGTAAACGCCTGATTGTTTTTTAAACAGCCTCCCAATCAAGAAAATAATCCAGAAGCCAAGGTCATGTTTAATTATCAATCATTATACTGCCTTCTCTTGTTTTATCATCCCTTTTGAATAATTTGCAAAATGTTAATTTTCTCGAAGAATCCTTTACAGTGAATTTGGAAGATAACATATGAAGACAATGGAAGGAAAGAAGAAACGTTTTAATTACCATCTCTTTCATCATTAACCCCCTCTCCCACACGCCCACTCAGAACAAGAAAGGGCTGGTTTTTATACATTTCAAAAGTGGCTTTAGAGCTGAGCAAGAGAGTCTCCATTTCATTCTTTTCTGCTGGATTTTCAAGAATCCATACTTCTATCACATCACAGATTTATGCTTATGCTTTGTGCTTATGCATAGAGATTAAAATCCCCACCCAGTACATTGTATAATAACCAATATAACAAAAAGATATTTTAAAATATTAATTTTATTTTTTTTAAAAAATTATCCTTGCTTTACACCCATTTAGGGTGTTCAAAGCAGCAAACAGTCAAAACATTAAATACAACTTTAAAAACAATGCATGCATATCTTTCGAAAAGATTTTTCCTCGAGCCACCACTCCCAGCAGATCATGAATGAGGGGGCGAGTGCATGCATTCGACATTGACAGCAGCAGCAACGCCTCGGTAATCAGTACGCAGTCTTAATCCCCCGTCCTTTTTCTTGCAGGACAACACCGGTGCGGCATGAGGGGGAGCTCGCGAGGCGAATGCAGCCTCGTTCTAAGTTATTGTCAACGAGTTTCCTCAATTCCTGGGCTCACCGAGTACAATTTTCCCTTCGGCATCTTCTGCCCAAGGTGGCAGGGCGCAAGTGCAAGGACGGCGTAAATCCCTGTGCCAGCAGCCAGAAGGGCAGTCTGAGGGGTGGGGCACAAGGTAGTTGGCTCCCTAAGCTGCTCCATGCCCAGGAACGCCCACTGCAGCAGCAGGAAGTTACACCACAAAAAAACAGTAGCGTAGCCCCTGGGTGCCCATTGTACAGGAACATTCACTCCCTCCCCCCTGCCCAGCCCTGCCCAGGCAGCCCGGGGGAGCACAGGATGCCAGCTACTGTGGAGACCAATCCGGTTATGTCCCTGTCACAGCTGAGCCCCCCTTTCATGCGCCCAATCAGCTCCCTGGATACACTACATAACTTCCAGCCGGGGTGTCCATGAACCTAGGTAAGTAGGGAGGCAGCCAGAGGCTCTGCCCAGCAGCCCCCTGCTGCGGGTACTTTGAGTATTAAGCAGGAGAGGGTGCTCGTGGTGGTGGGGCAAGAGTGCACAGGGGGATCTTTGAGAAAACCAGGAAGTACTTTGCACTCACTCAGGAGAGGAGAGCTAAGTCCAGAATGTCTAACTACCACTACCAAGTTTCCTTGCAGGTTATCTGACTCCTAATTTCTGGCTTGGGACAGGGCAAGGGCACACTGACAGGTAAGAAGGAGCTGGGGAGGCAGCCAACCCGACTCGCTTGTTTTCACCAGCTGCCCCTTACCCTCACCCGCACCCTCCCAAATGCCAGCCTCTGCGGGTGAGGCTCACTGGTGGGGAGGGGGGCAGTCCTTGCTTGTGAGCTGGTGAGGCCCATGCCTGCCACAGAGGCCGTTCCCCAGGGAGCCGTGCTCGACATAGCCATTCCGAGGGGCCCTCCAGCTACCCATTTGGGGGCTCCATTCAGACTCCCTCAGCTGGGGCCCCCCTGGCAGAGGAGGGAGAGCGGCTGCAGGGCGGGGTGACTGGGTGCCTGCTGTCGTAACTTCCCCAGTATGGTGGGGCGCACTATTCTTTGACTGTTTTCCTCCCAGGATCGAAGCTCCAAGCAGCCACACAGCAGCGGAACGGCCTCATGCAGACAATGAGCACTCCCCTGCTGGTGGGTGGCACCCAGTGCCTGCTTGCTGGCAAGGCCTGTGATGATGAAGGCACTGCTGCTTAGGGCGAGGCACAGACTCCCAGGATGTGACTGACTTGGCCGTGGCTTGCAAGAGGTCCTGCCCCTTGCTACACGTGTGTGTCTGTTTCCCCTCCAGGCAGGTGGCAAGCAGTCAGGGTGGCCATGCCACCAGGCACAATTCCCTACCTGGATGAGGGCAGTTGGGCACGCTTCCAGATGTGCTCTTCCCTTCTGGCTGTTCAGTAAAGTTGGTGTCTGTTCACTTGCCTGTGCATGGAAGTAGTTCCCTCTCCACTTCCTTGCCGGGCTTCCTTTTCACACAGTCCAGCAAATGATCTCAGGCCCAGGGCCAGTATGGATGGGGCGGCCCCAAGAGGCTGTCTTTGTGTGGCTCTGCAGCCAAGAGGAGCAGGTGTCCAGCAGCACCTCGGAGGCTCAAGTCCTGTCCCACTTCACTCTCCTCTTCCCCCCTAGTCATCGCTGCAGGCAGCGGGGTGGGGTGGGGGCTTGAATTGTTGCCTGTGTGTGTCTGTGTGTCTCTCTCTGTGGGTAGCAATGTCCTGGGATCTCTGACCCTGTGAGACCAGGCCATTCTCCCTTTTGCTGTTTGCAGAGGCAGGGATGGACTTTGGAATCGGGCGCCAGAGATGGGATGCTAGCTCCCAAGCAGTTTCCCTGGTTCCCCAGGCCATCATTCCACTCTAGGGGCCATCATCCCAGTTCTGGCGTCTGGCTCTCAAGGTCCACTGTGCGTTCTGCTCCTCTTTGCAACATCCATTTGATGCAGTGATGTGTTTCAAAGGCATCACCACTGGTTAATGAGCAATGGGCACCCCATCAGATCCAATGGGCTTTCTAGCCTCTACCCTGGTTTCTAATAGGCCTTCCTGCAACTTGTTTCAGACCCCGCCCCTCACCCACCTCTATGGAGCTGCTCCTTCAGGACTTGGAGGCTGCTCCTGCCGAGGACTCCGGGTGCAATCCTGGCTGGGACCTGCCACCTTTATGGTCTTACTGTTCAAGGAGGGGATGCATGTTTGTTGGGGCAGCGAGCAACAGAGAAGGGGTTTGCAAGCGAGCGGAGTCTCAGCTGCCCGCCTGACTCTTGTCAGAAATGGAAATTGGGCACGCGGGTGGGAGAGCGCTGTCTGCGCTGCCGGTGTCTCCCCCAATGGGGCAGGACTCTTTTCCAGGCAAGCGCCTCTGTTGGGGTGCGGCAAGCCCAGTCGTGAGGCTGTCCCTGCCCTGTTCACCCACTCTCAGAGCAGAACCACAAGTGACAAAAGGGCACAGATTGGACACTTGTCAGCTTCCCTCAAGTTTTGATGGGAAATGTAGGCATTCTGGTCTTGCAGCTTGGCTCTCCGACTGCTGTCCAACGGACTTTTCAACTGTCACTTGTCCAACATTCCGCCAAGCTGCCTACATTTCCCATCAAAACTTGAGGGGAGCAGACAAGTGTCCAACCTGTGCCTTTTGTCACTTGTGGTTCTGCTCTCAGTGTGTGTGTGGGGGTGTTGCTAGGCAGCGGAGATCGCAGCTCACCCATTGGCTGCACCATTCCTTGCCCCTCACATGCATGTCAGGGAGGAGGCACAGCCATTGGCAGGGGGTTGGCAGGTTTTTCAGGGGAACGGTGGTGTAAGTACTGCCAACGGTGGCTGTGCCAGGTGGTGCAGCTGCTACATGGGCGTGTACATGGGCACAGAGCCATCCTTTGGATTGAGCTGCCTGAGTCATCATAAGCCAAAGCGACACCTTTCTCCACCCCACTGCTGTTGCCTCTGGGGAGTCAGGGCAGCAGGGCCTTCAAGGGAAAAGCTGCTGTCACTGATTCCCAAGGGAGGGAGGGAGGCAAGGCGAGGAATAGGGGAAGAAATGAGACTGCTTCTCTGGAGTGAAAATGCCTTCTGAAGTGATTTTAGGAACCGCTGCAAGGATTTTGGTGCAGTGACAACCCCCCCCCGCGCCCCCCCCCCCCCAGCTGCCTCTGGTCAGCCACGACTGTCCCCATGGTTAGGCTGGTTGCTATAGGGCAACATAGGAATGTAAGTTCTTTTTTTAAAAAAAGGTTTATTGATTTTCCATATAATTCATTTACATAATTAAACATTAATTAAAGAGGAGTATAAACTATTAATTAATAAACACTACACCAAAGGGGGGGGAACTCTGACTATCAATATATGATTACATAACAATAATCAGTGAGCCAAGAAATATAGATAACAAGCACCTCAAAACCAGTGAATCAAATGGACTATAAATAATAAGTAAGTCAAAAATCAATGAGTCAGAGTACAAAACATCTGTAAAGCAGTATCTTCAATAAACTGTTAGCCTGCATTCTTTCTAGATTAACTAGGTACACTGGAGGAATTCTCTAAAGCCTTATGTGGGGAAGATACTTTTCCAGAAAAAGACAATGAACAACTCATGATGATATATTGTTTATAAGGATTCATTTACTTATATATAGTCATGCTTATTTATATGCACTCATCCTGACACACATCAGCTTAGTCAGTACGAAGCATTTCCCTTAATACAGACAGACTTGGCTTCACCTACTAACTCTATGCAATACATAAACTCAGAGCACACAGGTCTTAACAATCTCAAAAGGAAGTAGATGATGACAAATACAAGAGGATGGAGATTCTCAAACCAACAAGGTGTAGGCTTTCCTAGGTACTGGAGACAGTACCTAGGAAAAAAAGCAGAAGTGAGGGAGAAAGAAATCCACGTAGGCCTTTCTTTCTCACCTCCATCTCCATAGGCAGTTCTCTCTCTTTTATCTTCTGAATTTTAGGAGTCCACCCCTC
Organism: Eublepharis macularius; assembly: GCF_028583425.1. Lineage (NCBI taxonomy): Eukaryota > Metazoa > Chordata > Lepidosauria > Squamata > Eublepharidae > Eublepharis > Eublepharis macularius. Next base: position 145,202,531 of record NC_072795.1, on the reverse strand, counting down.
TAATGGATCGATGAAATCCCAAATTTTCCTTCATGTCCAAACTGTATGATCCCAATATCAGCTTTCAACCAATATTGAATCACAGCCCCTTACAAGAAAACATATAAAGCAAAAACATTTATGGGAAAAGCATCTTTCTTTCACAGGCCTTATTCCAGTTACGCAACCCATGGTCAGATTACCCTAGAACATCACTGGCTTATGCCAAAAACATCCTGGACTTTTTCCAGAGACCACAACCATTTCTTCCAGACGACCTTTCAGAAAACAACTTAGAATTCACCCTACTTGAGTGGCTTCCCCTTCCCACTTTATTCCTTTAATACTTGGTTAATCAGTAATATGAAAGTAACATAAAGGCAAAATAAAGACCTAACAAGCATGTAAAAGATTTAACAGCTATGTTAAAAACATTACTGAAATATATAAACTGTCTAATCTGTTACCACTTATGCTATGAATGCCTTCTTGAAATCTTTTCAGAATGCTGTAATAACTTCTTGCCACCAGATGGCACTGCGTCTGAGCAAACCAATGTGTCCACACTGTTTCTCAATTAGACTCTTTCCAGAATTCTCAAAAGATTTATGAAAACACAGTGTATATTCAGTGATATACCACTCTAATTACTCTAAATTCTGAAGGAGAAGCCCCTTTATTCCCTAAAACATATTATCTTTCTGAGGACTGAAAATATTGCTAAATGTACTCCAATGAAGTTAAAGAGTGTCAGCACTCACTATCGATTCCCCTGTAAACTGTTCCTAACATATTTTCCCCCGTAGCTGACTTGCTTATTTCCTAATTTTACCAAGATATTTGCTTATTTAACCAATTAATGTAATAGAGCATTTTCATCACTCCCTTTTGCCTTTCAAAAAGACCTCCAAATAACATCTCAGTTGTTTCCAAAAAGGACCTCTTTATCTTATCTTCCATTTTCCATAGGCCTGGGTCTCTTCAATCTTGGCCCAACATCTTCTTGGTCCGTTTTCCTTGTTTCTATAGTGATTTTTCAACTGTTCTTGAAAAGGTTAGCCAAGGAAAAAGATGTCAGGTTACAATCAAGCCTGAAGCATATGTATTCAAGAAGGCCTTTCTATATAGCATATGTTGGCCTATTATATCTGGTCTAACAAACTTAAGTCTAGACTTATTACTGCCCCCTCTAAGCTTAAAGAAATATGTATCTAAATCTTCATCAGCTATATAATTGCACCATTTAAAAAGAGTATATATAGTCCAAAAAAAGAATTTGTTAGGAAGAGGGAAACATTCAAACATAAGCATCTATACTGGCTCAAAGTAAACATAAAGGTGAGCATCCTCTTCATTTTTAGTCTTCCAAAACAATGAAAAAGTCCAGTTTTCAAGAAACATACCAGATTCTAAACTCTTATTGTTTAGACAGCATTTATAATATGTTATTTTAGCCAAATATGCAATATTCAAAACTGAATGCAGCCATTCTAATATTGTAGGTATATTTATAATTTTCCAAGATAAGATGCTATACATGTTTTTGCAGAAATTAACATATTCAAAATCATTTCAAGTTCAATGTCATGAACTTTATTTTTAGGGAAGGGAGCCTACCGCAGCCCGGGGAAGCACCTGGGTGATGGAGGAGGAGGCAGCCATGACCAGGCCCAGGAAAGCACTGGTGCCTCATCCAGGCCTATGGTAACCATGGGAGCAACAACAGCGGTGGCAGGATCCTCCAGAGCGGCAGCAGCAGGATCCTCCAGACCGGTGGCAGCAACAGCAGGAGCCTCCAGAGCACTAGCCTGGGTCCCGTCGACCACAAGGCCTGCTGGGAAAGCAGTGGAGGTGGGGGGCAACTGCTGGCATAATGGCCAGGCTGGCAGATGCCAAGGGAGCCCCTACAGTGGCACACCCCTGAGCCGCAGGGGCAGGCGGTGAAGGGGCCAGACCCAACAAAGGTGCCAAGGCAGGTGCAGACCCCAAGACAGCCCCCAGCCAGAAGAGCTGAAGCAATCTCCCCCCCCCAACCCAGCCAGGCGAGGCCTGGCCGGCCCCACCCTGGCCAGGTAAGAAGAAAGCTGGAGGTGGAGCCCAAATTTGAGGGCAGACAGGTGAGTCCCACCCATTGGTCAGCTCAGCTGACAGTACTCCTTAGTGGGGGGGGGGAGAGGAACCAACACAGACTGGGTGAAGCTTGGGGGAGGTAGGAGCCATACCCAGGGATGGCCCCATAAAACCAGGCAGGATTGGGAAGACTGTGAGGAGTGCTGGGAATAGAGGTGGGCATGAACTGAAATATGAGCTGAATTTCAGCACAAATCAGGCTGGTTCAGCATTTGCAAACAGGTGGTTTGTGGGGCCGTGTTTTTCACAAACCACAACGACTTTTGGGCAGGTTCATTTGGTTCATTTTTGGTTTGTGATTCCAGACAGCCTGGCACCGATCACTCAGTTCCCTAGGCAACGGAGGGGAAGGACATCTGCAGACCTTCTGCAGTCCTGGAAACACCAATCTCAGCCCTCAAAACCTTGATAGGCAGGTCTGGTTGCCAACCAGAGAGCTCCTATTCTGCTCTATGAGAGCAAGGAGCAAGGATGAATCCCCTAGGCAATGGAGAGGATGGACGTCTGCAGACCTTCTGCAGCCCTGGGATCACCAATCTTAGCTCCCCAAACCTTGATAGGCAGGTCTGGCTGCCAACCAGAGAGCTCCCATTCTGCTCTATGAGAGCAAGGAGTATATAACTCCCAGCTCTCAGCCTCGTGGTTTTGCTTTCCAGCAGGCAGAGAGAGAGAGGGAGGAAGGAACTGCTGTTGGAATTTGGAGTGGAGAGGGAGGATTGTGGAGCTTGTGTTTGAGTTTCTGCTTAAAAATAGAATGAATAACAACAGTCTCTTATTTAGAGCACCTGTCCCGGCTGGGAAGGTCCTTGGGTAATGGGTTAGGGTGCTTTTCCCCACCCACCTCAGTTTCAAGGCCACTACCAGGCTCTGGGGCCTAGCCTATTGGGTTCCTCTGCTGAGGGCTCATGGTATCCTTTTTTATTTTTGTACTTCTTATTTTGAGCACCTCTCCCATCTGGGAAGGTGCATGGGTGGTGGGTTAGGGCTCTTCCCCCACCCCCCTCCCCTGCAAGGGGACTTAGAATACCCTTCCGCAAAGGTCCATCATGGGCACCATGCTGGTGAGGTGGTTTTTGTTGGTGGATTTCTGTGTGTACATCATGTGCCCAAGGGGAATAGGCCACCCCACAGGGGGACTTAGAATAGCCTTTCCCAAAGGTGGGGAAGGCATACATTCAGTTCTGTTCCCAGGGGGTGGAAATGGCCCCCACCGCAAGGGCACTTAGAATAGCCTTTCTTGAGGGTGAGGAATGCATCCTTTCAGTTCCATTCCCAGGGAGTGGAAATGGGGCCCCCTGCAAGGGGACTTAGAATAGCCTTTCCTGTGTGTGGGAAAAGCATCTGTTCCATTCCATCATGGGCACCACGTCGGTGAGGTGGGTTTTTTGGGGGGGGGACATCTGCAGCTATGTCATGTTCCCAAGGAGGCTAGACCTCCCCAGAAGGGGACTGCACCCCCGCAAGGGGACTTACAATAGCCTTCCCTGAAGGTGAAAAAGGCATCCTTTCCCTTCTGTTCCCAGGGGGTGGAAATGAGACCCCCCACAAAGGGACTTAGAGTAGCCTTTCCCGTGGGTGGGGAAGGCATACATTCAGTTCTGTTCCATCATGGGCACCCCATTAGAATAATCTTCCCTGAAGGTTGGGAAGGCATCCTTTCTGTTCTGTTCCCAGGGGGTGGAAATGCCCCACCCCCACAAAGGGACTTAGAACAGCCTTTCCCAAAGGTGGGGAAGGCATACATTCAGTTCTGTTCCATTGCAGGCACGCCATTGGTGGGGTGGGTCTTGCTGGTGTCCACTTCTTCTCAATGGGGGTGTCTTTCTGTCTCCATCATGTTCCCATGGGGGAGGCAGCCCCCCAGAAGGGGACTTCAAATAGCCTTCTCCACCTACAATGCAATCTTTGCCAAACTTGGAGGGTGGCTGGAGGAGTGCCTGCTGTAGACTCCCTGTGAGTTTGGCATCTCTGACTGTGAAGGGGGCCATTCTAGGACCTTGGGAACTGATGAACCATGAACGGAACGAAGCGGCTTGCGAACTGGGGCAAGTTTGTGAATGTTCGTGACTCATGGTTCATGAACTGCGATGAACCACGAAGTGAATGAATCACCATTTTTCCAGTTCATGCCCACCTCTACTCACCTCTATTAGATACTAGCTGAATGATATTTTTTTTGGGGGGGGGGAGGCCTTACAATCTACCAAGTTAAATTTCTTGGGTCCTGTTTCTGAAACCAATCACCATTCATTAATAAAGATTTCTTCTCCCAATATCCTTTCCCATTTTAACAAATAATTATTCATAGTGGTAGCTGATTCAAATTTAATGAATAGAAATGAGATTTCCCCCCCAGGGGTCATTCCTAATACGATTTTTTTCATGTGGGGACTTTAAACCAATTTCAGGAAATTCCAGGGAATGGAGACAACTGGCATGGGAAGTCCAGAGAAGAAAGAGCAAATAGCAAAGGCCTACCTGAGCAGGCCAGGTAAAAGAGGGGGAATCTCTCAAGGCTTCTGGTGCCTATTTATCAAAGCTTGGGCAATAAGTAGGAGGAACTTGATCTACTAATGCACATGGAAAGAGAGGACTTAGTAGGCATTATAGAGGCTTGGTGGAACAATTCCCATGACTGGAAAGTAGTAATGGATGAGTACCAGTTATTCAAGAACAGGAAATGTGACTTAAGGGAAAATGCCAAGCTGAACAAGGGAGTTTCCAACAGTTCCTCAGTTCTCAACTTCCAGAGGCAATTTATCTGTAACGTTGGGGGAGTATTTATCTCCTTAACCCCTAACAAAGTGAAGGGCTATTGAATGGTGGTCAGATGGGAGATGTATCGGAGACGAATGGTCTCCATTTGGCTTGATTACATCAAGACTGAGTAAGTTGAGAAGGCTGGAAATAGCCAAGCTTCCCTACTGCATATTTTCTTTTTTCTTATCCTCCCCTTCACTTTCCAGCTTTTCTATAAAAGACTTTCTCTTTGAGAAGTATCTATTTGTGCTACAAGGACACTGGAAAGCAAAAGAGAAACCTTTGATACAGAGATTTTCTACCCCCACCCCCACCCACTCGTTATTTCTATCCACAGGTAGTAGAAATTGAGGAAACTGCTGTGAGGGCGGAAAATAAAGAAAAGAAATGCAGAAGAGATTAGAGGCTTTTTGCTTGTGCTCTTTCCTTCCTCCTTTCCCTCCTCTTTCTCTTCTTCCGTTTCCCCTTTTGGATTTGAGAATAATACTGAAATAAAGAACTAGAAGATGGACTGAACTTTGAAAAAGTTTTGTTGGAGTATTATGGAGGAGGAGATTGTATCAACAAGATAAGGATGTATCTGAGAGTCTTATCTCTAAAGTACTACAGTGAAAAGAAACTTTTCTGAGCAAGTATTGGAATTACTTTCACTTTTGACTCAAGAACTATTATATGGTCTTTGCTGCCATCAAGTGGCTAAAGATTAAACTAACAAGGAAAATTAATCTTGGGTGAAGTAAAAGAATTTTATGTGGTCTTTGCTGTCATCAAGTGGTCAGAAAGAAAAACTGCAACAGTTGGAGCAACCAGGAGGAAGTAAAGAGCATAATATATTAACTGTTCACTTACTGGACTACTAACAGCTTGATTCATCTTATATATTTATTATATATAAGACATTTAAATTAAACATACTAACAAGTTAATATTAATATATACTAAGTTTTTTCTTCTTATTTTTGCCATTTTTCCTTTCTTCCTTTTATTTCTTCTTTTGAAGCTTTACATTTTTATTTTTACATTTATTCTTGCCTGTTCTTGCGCTAAATTAATATTTTCTTATCTTGTCTTTAACTAATACTTTACCTTCTGTATTTTAAAAAATCTTTAAATGTCAATTGAGATAACATTATAATTTCCATAGCAATTAATAATCTCATAATTGCTAATGTTCGGTATTTGTTTCTTTAGAGTAAATGAGAAGCTTATACGATATATTTGCAGAAAGGAGGTTAGACAGATGGCAGAAAATGGTCTTGAGAAGAAAGAAAGTTAACAGAGATAAGAAAAAAGAGGATTCTGATGAAGAGAATGAACCTCAAGATTTTATAGAAAAAATTCAACAGAACCTAGCAGTACATTCCTAGACCATCACAATTCAAATTGAAGATTTACTTAAGAAATCTGAGGAATGTACCCAAAAGAATATTAAATCAGAAGGTCAGAATACTTATGATAAGATAAAGAAGGATAACTCAACCTTAAAGCAAGAATTTTCAGCAAGATTGGGTGAAGGCCGAAAGATAGTACAGAAGAACACCCAGGAAACTGAGACAGTTAACAAGCAATATAAAGATCTCAAACTGCATCAAGAAGTCTTAACTGAGCAATTGGAATTAGCAGTTCAAAAAACAGAAACTTTGGAAGTACAGAGTAGAAATTCTAATCTACAATGTTGATTTATCTCAGAAGATTTTGGAAAGAAAGACTTAGAAGAGGAATTCAGAGTGTTATTACAAGACCATTTTAAAACAGAGGAGGATTTCCCAGATATTTATCAAATATATAGGGTTAATTCAAGATTTGCAGCCAGGACCAAGAAACTACATGACATATCGGTAAAGTTTACACATAAGAAAACTAGAAACTTTAGATTGAAGAAAGAGAGATAATCCACGGGCAGTGCAATCCTAATGGGGGTGGGGAAAGTGAATAGGAACCGAACTAAGGCTTGTGACGGCGGAACTGGTTCCTACGTGGGCGTAAATGGCCTTCCGTCAGCGGTGGCATGAGGCGCACTACTGCTGCCAGGCCGGTGCCAGCGCGAGCGACAGGTGGCCGGGCAGAGGTGGAGAAGCGGTGTAGGGCCCTGCGTTGGTGCAGGAGGGGGCAGGGAGGAGGGCAGGGCTGGAGTTAGTTCGCTCCCTAAGCCCTTCCAGAAGCGGGAATACCCACAGTGGTACAAAAGAGCTATGCCATGAAAAAATAAGGCATAGCCCATAGGCACCCATTGAATGGCGAAAACTCGGCCCCCTCTCCAAGTGCCCCACCCCGCCCCTGTGGCCCGAAGTAGCATAGGATGGGAACTATTATGAGGGCCAATCCACGTGCACTCCTGGCAGGGACGAGCCCTCCTCCCCGCACCCAATCACCTGCAGATGCACCCTATAAAACATCTGGCCAGCGCTACCCGCACTCTCAGGTAAGTGAGCACATGGCTGAAAGCTCTGCCCATTTGCTGTATGCCGTGGGCACTTTGAACATGAGGAGGGAGAGAGGGTGCCCATGGTAGCAGGCACTGAGTGCACTTTGGGGACTTTGCAAGAAAAGCAGGAGAACTTTGCACTTGCTGAAGGGAAGAAGGGCAAAGTCCAGAATGTCTGGCTAACTAACAATAGCCACTCGTTTCCTTGCAGGTTATCCGACTCTGGAGTTCCATCTCAGTAAGGGGCGAGGTAGCACTTACTGGTAAGAAGGAGATGGGGGGGTGGCTAAGCCGGCTTGCTGATTTGTGCTGGCCTCCCCATCACCTGAACCTGCCTGACCGCTAGACATGGTTGGGGAGAGGATGGTGGTGGCAGCCCCAGCCTGACCCAGAGGCAGTTGCCCAGAAAACCTGCTCTTGACCAGGTGTCTGAAACTACCTGTTAACTTTCTCCCTTAAAGGTACAATCACCCCAAGGCTGAGCGTTTCTTCGCCAGAGGGTCTCGCATCAGCCGGTCACTGCTGCTGCTGCTGCTGCTGCTGCTGCTCTCTACTATGTGCATCTTCTCAGATGTTGGAGATGTTGGAGCGTGGGCTTTGCCTCAACTGTGGACCAAGGCAAAGCCCTCACAGAATTTTAGAATGCAAATGGGGAAAAGGGAAAAAATCAAAGAGGTTTGGAAATGTTATTTGAAGTTATGTTGTTATGAAACTACAATTCTTGTATTGCAATCTTTACGATGTTGTTTTATTTCAACATTGCAGCATTGCAATACTGCCATTTTAAAAAAAATTCAAATCGAGAAATGGAATTGAAATGGAAGCTTTCTTGGTGCACACCCGTAATGCATATGAATCAAATCAATGATTTGATTCATATTAATATGCATTTATATTTTAGTATCTTGCTTAATTAAAAGACCTACATTTTATTTCAATAAAGAATAAAGATCTAAACTCTAAACAAAGTCTCTGTGTGTCTTGATAGGAAAGAGTTAAACAGGAAGAACCCATTTACAAATTATTTGTACTAAAAACTGGTTATTTAAAGAAAGTTCTCTGTCGTTAGACTTCAGAGCTGTTCAGAATTTGGGATATAACGACTTCCAGTTTGGGATTTATGGAGGTCTGATGCAGCTCCACTTGCGGAGCTGACCAGACTGCCGTTTTAAGCGGCCGGCGGGGGCAATTCAGCCCGCGGCCGACTGCTCTCAGGCGGAGAGCAGGCAAAGAACGCTCAAGAACTCAGGGCGCGTCGATCTCGGGCGAGGGGGGGTTCTGCGCAACGGACCCGCTCCCGGCCCTTGAGGTCCCACCCTGTGACAGGTCGGCTACGATCTCTGCGGCAGTTTCGGGGCCAAGGCGGTTGGCATAAGACCTACGAACCCAAGCTTCAATAGGGGAAAGAAGAGAAGAGGAGAAACTAAGATTGAAACAGTGATTACAACCCAAGGAAAGTGAATGAGAAGGTAAAGATCACTGTCTTCTGATACGGGACAGATTGTTAAAAGTAAAGAAGAATAAAAGTAGATTTTCAAACTGCAACAGGCTAATTACAAGGAGGGGGAGACTCGGCAAGAGTTGTATTAGAAAAAAGACTAAGTTTAAAGAAGTTATTAAAGAAATTGGACTATTGTTTTGAATACTTGCGGTTATGGAGCTGTGAGAAAATGTTACCATCGCGAGAGCTACTGTGGGAAGTCGGGAAACAGGAAGTACGTAATAACAATAGAGTTGCTGGAGAGAAGCGGCCCCTGCCGGAGGGCAGGAAGAAGGGAATCGCCATCTTTGAAAGGGGAAGAGTCGCGGCTTCAGCGGAAGAGGAAGTAAGCCATTTTGGATTACAAAAATCATAGAAGAACCATAGAGAAAAGACGCCTGACATTTTGGACTTTTTAAAAGGTTTTTTTTGCAAGAAGACCGGGACATTTAAATTAAAAAGACATTAAATTTTACGCCACGGAGTTAAGGAAGAGAGCGGACTCGTGGGAGCGAGCTAAAGCAAGCCCCACGATGTCGAAAAAAGAGTGGCAATCGGCAATAGAAAATCTAGACAAAAAACTCTTAGAAGTGATTAAAGAACTTAAGGACATGAAACCGGAGCTGATCAAAGAGGTTAAACAGACAGTGAAAAGTGAGCTGTCAGAAGTGAAGAAAGGTATGGAAACAATGCAAAATGAATTGCAAGGAACACAGCAGAGAGTCAAAGTAGTGGAAGGCGCGGTGGAGAATTTAGCTGATACGCAACAAACAGAGATGAGACTGATGAGGGGGAGAATGGCGGTTGCGGAAAGTAAACACATGGAGAAGCAGCTGAGATTTCGCGGCTTGCCGGAAGTGGAAGGAAAGACAGCGCAAGAACAGATTACTGAGGTGTTAGCTGAATACCTGGGAAAGGAGGAGGAGGAAGTTGTGGCTATCCTAGACGTGGTATATCGTGTAAATTCAAGAATCGCGACCCAGAGAAAATTACCAAGAGACGTGATTGTGCAGTTCACGACTCGAAACATGAAAGAGAAGATTGTGACTAAACAGTTTCAAGATCCATTGGAGATCGATGGCAAGACGATTATCATTATGAAGGAATTACCCAGATCGGTGTTACTAGATCGGAAAAAATATAAAGCGCTAATTCAGATTCTGAAGGACATGAAAATCAGGTATAGATGGGAATTACCAGAAGGAGAGTCCTTTGAATTTGGAGGGGCCAAAAAGCGTATCAGATCTGAACGAGAGATGGAGCGATTTTTAAGGGACAATGAAAAGGACTTACCAGCAACAAGATTATGATTATGGAGTGTAAAGTCTTATCTTGGAATGTAAATGGACTTAATTCACCGAATAAGAGAAAAAGCATTTTCCACTGGCTATTAAAACAAAAATGTGATATTGTATGTTTGCAAGAGACACATATTCGAAAACAGGACGTAAAATATTTAAAATCGAAAAAATTGGGTAATGATTTTGCAGCGGCCTCTAATAAAAAAAAAAGAGGAGTGGTGCTGTATATAAAAGAGGAGCTGCAGCCAAAGTTTGTAATGAAGGATGTGGAAGCCAGATTCATAGCAGTGGAATGTATATGGAATTTAAAGAGAGTGCTGGTAGTCGGAATTTATGCACCTAATGGAGCAAAAGAAAGCTTCTTTGAGGATTTGAGGAAGCAACTAGATGAACTTTCATATGACCAGATAATTCTTGCTGGAGATTTCAATGGAGTGACAAATTTGGAATTAGACAAAAAATCACCAACTGCACAAAAGAAAAGAGGACTGTTACCAAAGCTGTTTTTTGAATTGATACAACAGGAAACCTTAGAAGATGTATGGAGAAGACAAAACCCTAAAAGTAGACAATTCACGTTCTTCTCCGCAAGACATTCTACACTATCGAGAATTGACATGATCTGGGCCTCAAAAGACTTAGCGTTATGGACTAAGGAGGTGGAAATAATGCCGATGGTAGGCTCAGATCACAATCCAATTATGTGGAAATTGGGGAGAAGGAGCAAAAGGAAAGGATGGAGAATAAATGAGGACATGTTACAAGAGGGAGAGAACATGGAGATGCTGAGAAGAGAGACAAAGTTCTTCATACAATACAACATGAATAAAGAAGTACCAACCAACAAGGTTTGGGACACCTATAAGGTGGTAATTAGGGGCATACTAATGGACTTAAATGGAAGAGCCAGAAAAAAGAAAGAGGAGAAGAGACAGGAGATTATGGAGAAAATAAAAGCCAAAGAAATACAGTTAAAGAAGAGACCAGGGAAAAAGAAAATTTATCAGGACATTAAAATACTTCAAGAACAGCTGACAGCAATGAATAATAAAGAATTGGAGTGGAATCTTAAAAGATTGAACCAAAAAGCGTTTGAAGGTGCAAACAAACCTGGGAAATATTTGGCATGGCAGCTGAAAAAGAGAAAGGAAAAGAAAACAATAAATAAAATTTGTGAAGATAACAAAACGTATTTGGAACAGACAGCCATTAGTAGAGCCTTCTATAAATTCTATGCTAAATTGTATAAGAAGAAAGAGGTGAACAAAGAATCAATAGCGGCATATTTGGAGAAAATGAAGCTCCCAGTAATTTCGGAAGCTTGGAGAGATAGATTGAACAACGAAGTAACGGATGAGGAAATAAGAAAGGCAATACAGTCAACAAATCTGGGAAAGGCGCCAGGGCCAGATGGACTTACAGCTAAATTTTATAAGGTAATGGCCAACGAACTGGCACCATTCCTAAAAGAGGTGATCAATGGAGTGTTAAAGGATCAACGGATCCCAGACACCTGGAATGAAGCTAACATATCATTGATCCCCAAAGAGGGCCAAGATCTGACTAATGTGAAAAATTACAGACCTATATCATTACTAAATAATGACTATAAAATCTTTGCGAAGATACTGGCGGAGAGAGTGAAGGGATGGCTTTCGGAAGTTATTGAGGAGGAACAAGCAGGCTTTTTGCCAGATAGACAAATCAGAGATAACCTAAGGACAGTGATCAATGCTATTGAATATTAAGATAAGCGTTGTGATAAAGAGGTTGGTTTCTTCTTTGTTGATGCTGAAAAAGCGTTTGACAACCTGAACTGGGACTTTATGTTTGCCACTATGGAAAAGCTACAAATGGGAGAAAGATTTATAAGAGCAATTAAAGAAATCTATAGAGACCAGAATGCAGCAATTGTGGTGAATGACGAGGCTACTAAGAAACTGATTATAAGTAAAGGAACAAGACAAGGTTGCCCGTTGTCTCCGCTGTTATTTATTCTGGTATTGGAGATTCTGATGATACAAATACGACAAGATGAAGAAATTCGTGGAATAAAAATAAAGGACTTTTCTTATAAGGTCAGAGCATTTGCGGACGATATAATGTTAATTGTAGAAGACCCAACGGAGAACATGCCAAAAGTGATAGAGAAGATTAAGGAGTTTGGAGATTTGGCAGGGTTTTATATTAACAAAAAGAAGTCAAAGATATTATGCAAAAATATGACTAAGCAAAAACAACAATTGTTAATGGAAATAACAGACTGTGAAGTAACAAGTAAGGTGAAATATTTGGGAATCGAACTGACTGCAAAGAACATAGATCTATTCAAAAATAATTATGAAAAATTATGGACTCAGATAGAGCAAGATCTGATTAAATGGAATAGACTGAATTTGTCATGGCTGGGAAGGATTGCAGCAGTCAAGATGAATGTGTTACCAAGAGTAATGTTTTTGCTACAGACAATACCAATTATTCGAGACTCTAAGCAGTTTGAAAAATGGCAGAGGAAAATATCAGATTTTGTTTGGGCAGGCAAGAAGCCTCGAGTGAAAATGAAAGTTTTACAAGATGCAAAAGAAAGAGGCGGAATGCAACTGCCCAATCTAAGACTTTACTACGATGCAATCTGCCTAGTGTGGTTGAAAGATTGGATGATGCTGAAGAATAAGAAACTATTGGCCCTAGAGGGATATAAAAAAATATTTGGATGGCATGCATACCTATGGTATGATAAAGTAAAAGCGAACTCTATGTTCTTACATCATTACATACGGAGAAGCCTATATGCAACTTGGAAGAAGTACAGAGACTATTTACAAGAAGGAACCCCCGTATGGGTGGTTCCATATGAGGTAATAGATCCGAGAGCTGTCGATACTGAGCAACAGTGTTTAACGTATAAGGAGATAACCCGAATAGAATCTTCTAAACTCAAAATAAAGACACAGGACGAGTTATCACCAAACTATGATTGGTTTCAGTACAGACAGATCAGAGATCTCTACAATTCGGACTGTGCAAAGGGAGGCATAAGAACAGAGAATTCGGAACTAGAGCAGACACTTTTAAAAGAAGACAAGAAGGAAATTTCCAAGGTATACCAAGTACTGCTGAAATGGTATACTGAAGATGAAACAGTTAAAGTACAAATGGTGAAGTGGGCCATAAATTTCAACAAAGAAATAACAATGGAGGCATGGGAATACTTGTGGAAGAATACAATGAAGACTACGACGTGTACTAATATTAAAGAGAACATTTACAAAATGATTTATCGTTGGTACATGACACCAAAGAAGATTGCGCTAGGGAATTTGAATACTTCTAACAAATGCTGGAAATGTAAAAAACATGAGGGTTCCCTATATCATATGTGGTGGACGTGTGAGGTAGCTAGGCAGTACTGGGAGGAAATAATAAGAGTAATAAGTGAGATTTTACAATTTCAAATTAATAAGAACCCAGAACTCCTGCTACTGAACTTGGGAATGGAGGATATTCCAGCTCAACACAGGACAATGTTATTTTACATGACAGCAGCGGCTAGACTTTTGTATGCACAAAAATGGAAAGTACAAGAAGTGCCAACTATTGAGGATTGGATTTACAAATTGCTGTATATGGCGGAAATGGACAAAATGACAAGAAAATTGAGAAACCTTGACCCAGGACAGTTCAACACAGACTGGGAGAAGCTGAAACAATATTTAGTGAAGAAATGGGAGGTGGGAGGAGAACTGTGGCAGTTCGAGAACTATTGAAACATAATAAAATGCAGAGGGGGGTGACTTTACCGGGGGGTGGAGAGGCAAATGAGAATCTCTAAGCAGTTACTTTGTTAGATTATTATATATAGAATAATATATAGAATATTGATAGAAAATAACTAATTATAAGGACTGACTAACTAATATAACTTTTGGTAAAAATTGTATAGTGTACTAAATTGAATAAGTCTACCTGAAGATATATATGGGTCAAATTGATTGATAACTTTTGATGATAGTTATATAGATGTATAATCAAAGTAGAATAAAAATAATAATATAATTAAATATAACTAAAGCAGAATGAAGATAAGATATGCAGAAAAAGTAACATATAGAGTATAAGTTAAATTGGTTGACTTATATGAATGTATGGTTTATATGGTTTATAGAAATATTTGAAATTATGAAAAACGGGACAAATTGTTTGTCTAATATGGAAGAAGGGACTTAAAGACAGGGTACAGAGTATTAAAAATAGTTAAAGAATTATTGCTTAGAATAAAGGGAAAGTATATGTTTGTTAGATAGATGAATTTAAAATGAGTAAGGGAAAAGGGACAAAGGGTTGGAAAACTGTTGGAAGTCTACAAAAAGGGGGGAAAGGGAGGGGGTTAGAAATTGGGAAATGGGGGAATTGATTGTAATGTGAAATTAAATAATTCTAATCCAATAAAAATTTTATTTAAAAAAAAAAACAGAATTTGGGATATAAATCGCCAGATTGGATTTTTTGGAAGCTTTAATGAGGAATGGGTAAATCAGTTCATTACATGGGCAGCCCTTCAAATCCACCTCTTGCGGAAGTTAGAAGAGGATGCGCCCTCATTGAGGCTGCGGCATCTGGAACTGTGGTGGGCAGAGCAGCTTCTGGGCGGCAGCTGTGCCCACATCCTATCAAGAGTGGACCAAGAGGCAAAAACAGCCCTGAAAAGGCTAGCAGTGAGCGTGACGAGGTGCTCGCCCTCGACGCAGGCTGTGAGGGCTGCACCTGCACCTGCGTGCCAGCTCACCTAGTCGTGATAGTGGCTGGTCTGCTCATTCACCTGCCACACTGGTAGGCTGGCAAGTGTCCTACCAGCTGTCCACTTACAGTCTCTCTATATGAGGCATCTTACACAGGGACACTCAAGTGTAGGGAGACACAACGTTAGTTGGGAAGCGTAGTTTAAAAAATTTCACCTCTCTACGCAGAATAGTTTTAAAAGACAGAGCCAGCAGAGATCTCTCCTCAGAGGGTTTGTTAATTTCATCTTCGCCTCTCTGAAGGGGAGGTGAAATTGACAGCCTTCTGGGAGGTGAAGATGAAATTAACAAACCCTCTGAGGAGTGATCTCCACTGGCTCTTTTTAAACCACCCTTGTGTAGAGAGGTGAAATTGACAGAGCCTTTGGCTTGGTCTTTTGAAACTATGCTTGCCAGGCAACACTGCATCTCTCTACGCTTGAGCGTCCTCTTGTAAGAAGTGTCATGTAGAGGGACTCTCAGTGTGCTGGTGGCAGGTCCCTAACTGTACCAGTGGGTGCTCCCCGTCCACTCTCCACGCTGACAGAAAGCACGGTGGTTCAGGGCTCCCCGGCTGCCCATCTGAAGCAGCAGCTCACACTCAGCTTGCAGGGGGGCTCAATTATACCACTTGCTCGGACCAGGATGGTCCAATGTGGGGGTGGGGCTGGTAATGAGTCTGCCCCACCCCCCCACCCTGAACACTTTCTCCCCTGTTGGTGTGAAAAGTTCTGAGGCTTTTTAGACCATCTTGTACTTCCTGGAAAAGACATTTGTTGATCCTACACTTGTATGACTTCTCTGACTTTCGTCGTACACAAAATTTGACTGGGATTTTCTGAAGGGTTGCATGCTTGTGCATGTGTTTTGGCTTCAGGGAAACATCAGGTTTGTTTGCAAAAGTTTTACTCTCGTGCAATTGTCCCCTTTCAAAAACAGAATTCCACGTCCAACTCATCTTCACAGAAGCTGGTCACTGCTCTCTTCACAATACACTGTGGCCAAGTCCAGTTATTTTGCTTTGACATACTTTAATTGGTATCCTGTAGAACAGCAAACAAATCATGAAGTCCACTGAACACTGAGAAAGGATCTCTGCTCCTAGCTGTGAACCACCAACTTGGGGCAGACTGATCCAGAAAGAATGAGAGTAGATCTGTGAACCTTTCCTAGAAAAATCAGTCCCTTGGACAGGAAACTTCTGGCATGTCCTGGGTGACACGGCTTCAGCCATTGGAATTCACAGTAAATCCTCTTTTCTATTTGCGATAACCTTCTCTGGCCTCTCTGAAGATGCTATTGAGACACAGTCTGCTCTTTTAAAATAGATTTTAACACTTTAAATTTACTATATGTTCTTGCTTGTAATAAGGAACTAATTAAAAAGAGCTTTCCTTTCCATTTATTTGGAGATGCTATGTTCTATCCAGTAAATGTTGATTTCTACTCCCCACCCCACTCATATTGTATGTTTCCTAAGAAGCAAAGTCCTTCAGACCATCTTTTGTTTGCTTCATTTCAGCAGAGCAGGGTGGCTAACTGTGACTTTTTTTGTATCTGAGCACAGCTGTGCAAACATGAACAGCCTCAGGGTAAATGTGGATGCAGTTCTGCCAGCCTTGTAGTGAACGCAAGTCTTGAGAACTGTGATAAAGAACAGAATATTAGCAGGAAGCTGGTGACCGTCGCCAGCATGGTGTAGTAGTTAGACTGCTGTATTAGGATCTGGGAGATCCTGGATTGCAGGCCCTGGCACTCAGTTCTTGACTGCTGGTACCAATATCACTGCTCTTATTAGAGCACAACTAGGCAAAGCACTTCCCGGGAAATGCAGAGTCTGCCCTTCGGCAGCCAAGAGACCTATTTACAGTCAAGCTCCCTGACAAAGTAAGGCACCATGCCAAACGTGCTGCGGTCCTAGAGTGAACCTCAAGACTCTCTCGTTCCTCTCTGATGTCCTGGATTTCAGACATGCAAATCCATTAGCAGTTATGGTTCATGACTGCAGAGTTCAATCGCAGCACACATGCACATTATTAATGTGGGGAGGAAGATGCAAATAAACTTCAGGTACCAACAACTCACATTCGAGTTCTGGAATTAATTCTAAACGCTTGATGAATTAAACAAGCATTGAGAAGCGGAATACAAAACAAAATTTTACAACAATATTGGCATGAAATGGGGCTAATTCTTTCACCCTTACTCTCCAGACTAGTGGGTCTCACACTCTGTCTTGCACTCAGGTACCTTATACCTGAGAATCAGCCCCCCCCCCGGGACCTGGGTCTGTAGAGGAGCCAGGGCTGCCAATTGGAGGCGGAGCCTGGGGAGGGTGGGGTTTGGAGGGGAAGGACCTCAGCAAAGTATAATTCCATAAATTCCACCCTCCAAGCAGCGACTTTCTCCAGGGGAAATAATCGCTGTCATTGGGAGATCAGTTGTAACTCTGGGAGATTGCCAGGCTCCACCTGGAAGTTGGCAATCAAAGAGGAGCACTTTTATGAATTTGCACAGGAAAGTTTGATAGAATCTGCCTCAAAGGAGCTGGCAGGAGCCCCCCCCCCCCACCATGCATGGCTAGTTGCTTTACCTTTAGGCTTCAGGGACAGGACTTCTTCCACAAAAAGATTCAGTATCTTTGTTTTGTCAAGGTCTAGAAGTCAAAGTAATCGAGGGGCAAGGGGAAATTTTCTGACCTAGTTCCTTCAGTTCAGTTCAGTTTTATTATAATGATCGAAGATCAAAACTTACATTGACATATACAGTATGTGTGTTATGTGCTGTGAAGTCACCACCTACCTGTGGCGACCTTATGAATGAAAGACCTCCCAAACATGGTATCATTAACAGACTTGCTCAGATCTTGCAAACTGGAGGATGCCGTTTCTTATATTGAGTCAAACCATCTCCTTTTAGGTCTTCCTCTTTTCTACTGCCTTCAACTTTTCCTAGCATTATTGACTTTTCCAGAAAATCTTGTCTTCTCATAATGTGACCAAAGAACAATAGCCTCAGTTTTGTCATTTTAGCTCCTTGGGAGAATTCAAACTTGATTTGACCTGGAACCACTTATTTCTCTTTTTGGCCAACCAAGGTATCCGCAAAACTCCCCTCCAGCACTACATTTCAAATGAATCGATTTTCTTCCTGTCAGCTTTCTTCACTGTCCAACTTTCACATCCATACATCGTAATGGGGAATACCATTGTTTGGATTATCTTGATCTTGGTTCCCAGAGAGACACCTTTTTCTTTAAGGATCTTCTCTAGCTCCCTCACAGCGGCTCTTTCAAGTTTCAATCTCCTTCTGATTTCGTCATTGCAGTCTCCCTGTTGGTTGATGATTGAGCCAAGGAATAGAAAATCTTGGACAATTTCAGTTTCCTCATTGTCGACTTTGAAATTGTTTAACTCCCCAGCAGTCATTACTTTTGTCTTCTTGAAGTTCATCTGTAAGAGAGAATAGAGCTTCTCCATCCTCTGCTTCCAATTATGTAATCTGTTTGGTTCCTGTATTGGTTACCCAATGATTTCCATGTGTACAATAATCTTTCCAGTTGCCTGAAGACTAGGACGCATCCACCTCCTTCAGGAATCAATGGTCACGTCTGAATGTTTCAGTGGTGATGGGAGCAGAAGAATTCTTGGTTAGCTGATTGAATATAGAATGTTGACTATAAAATCGTGTGTATAAGTAATTTTTTAAAAAATTCTTTACTTTTAATTTTTTTGGCAAATAGAACAAATACAACAATTACAATATATACAGAAAGTGAACAGTAATCTCTGAAATTTAGCTGTTGTTATATATCTTGCTTATATTTTTGTTGTAGTTTAAATCTATTATTATGTATTTTGTTCAAGATTCTTTATGCACTTTCAAATGTCTTTTTTCCCTCTTTTAAATAAAGTTTAAAAAATAAAACAGAATTATAAAAGGGGAGCCACAGAGAGAGGACGTGGGAGCAGTTGCTTTGCCTTCATCAGTCCTGCGCCCTTCTGCTGCAGGCTTCTGCCCTTCGGTGTCAGGGCCACCACTGTGACTGAAGAGGTCTTCATAGGAAAAGCTCCAAGAGGAACTTCATTGGAGGAGCTCCAAGAGGAACTTTATTCAGCCTGGAAAGACTTATCTTGTGGGCTTTTCTAATTAAAACAGTTAATCCAGCATTAAAGGGAAAAATTGGACCCTTTCTCTCAAACAAGTGCACATACGGCAGTCTTTCCAGATCAGTATTCCCCATAGATGAACTGATCTGGTGGTCAACAAGACCTCTTTTACTTTGCCACTTTTTATTTTCTTCACAAATCTTCTATTCTTATTTTATTTAGCACTAGATTCATGGTTTTAATCAGAAAGGGAAACTAGGTGACCTGCCCAGGCTCCCACTTTTACCATTTAAAAATAGACAGAACAAAATGAAAAGGGTCATTCCTCTACTTCCCTATGAACCAAAACCAAAAGCATCTCTCTTTCCTTCCCCCACCCTGCTCTGAACAGAATAGGCGTCCTGCAAACCATCACGCTATGCAAATTGGAGGAGTGTTCTTCTTTAGGTCCAAAACAAACAAACAACAGAGGCACATGCAGCAAAGATGAACTTAAGGGACTCCACTGCAGGCAGCAGCCTGCTTCTGCAGCTCTGCCCTGACTGTGTACGCAGTCAGCTTGGCCTCTGCCATGTTTAACAGCTAGTTACTTGTGGTATAAAATCACAAGGCCCCTGGATAAAATGCAGTTTGGTTTGCAAACAGGGGAATTCCAGCTAGCAGTTGCTGAGTCCCACCCAGGAGACCCAGGCCTGAATGGAATGCCACATGTAAATGCAGAGTGACCAGCGGTGATTAGTTTACAATCCTCTCAGTTCAGAATGGAATCTAGAGCAAGAAAGGTCTTGTTGCGTCATTCCACTTAACACATTCCTTTACTCTCCTTCCGTGATGAGATCCCCAGCCCATGATTAAGGAAAAATCAATTAGCATTCATAAGTTCTTATAATTCATTACTGGGAAAGGTACATTCCCCAACTAAATTCATCAACTCAGCTCCAGTGGAATCCATTAACAAACTGCCCCTTTTGTGCAGTCCCAGGAGACACTTTGCAATCTCTTTTACACACCCCAGCAGCGAGTAATCAAGGTAATCAAACCTTTGTTATTCCCAGGAACTGACTGTTGGAGTCTTTGTTCCAATGGTTGGGAGGGCTCTTCCACCTCAGGGCACATTTTACCATATAAGAGTAGTGTCCTTGCCCCATTCAAATCAAGTAGTGCACACTTAGTGGATCTGAAGTGCTGCTCCCTTGAGGTTACCCTAAGCTTCTTGCTCTCCTGGCTGAGAACACTGGCATTTGAAGCTCTTGCCTGTTTTCTGGATAGGTAATTATCGCCTTGCAAACCCTTAAATCTATTCCACCTTCCTCATTGCTTTTCCTAGGCCTCTTGTGTGCTTGTATGCAATCTTGTGTGTGCGTGTATGAATTTTGCCCTTGAATAAAACTACCCTTTAATTAAGAACACCGGCTTTGTGTGCATCCTTGGGAAAGGACCCTGTAATTTACTGGTAGAGATCCTATTGTTACTGCCTCTCAAATATCCATCTTCCTTGCCACTAATTCCCCCATTTACTCACAAGGAGATCTGTTCCAGGTAACAACTGTTCCACCATGACCATCAATGATATGGTTGTGCTTGACCTTTGGATAAACTACATTCACCCCACTTGGATATTTTTTAAGCCCAGGAACAATTCATATCTCTTTCTGGGCTTTTTGTTTCTGAAATAAAAAGAGAGACCAATCAGAGCTGGGACAGGCTGGAGTCATCCACCCATTCTTCTCCCTTCTTCCACTCACAGTGTAACTTAAGAAGTGAAAGAGAGACCAGCCGGAAGTCCAACTCCAGTCCAGACCTAAACATCCATTTAAGCAAAAGAAGGGGAAATTGTCCGGGAGGACTTGGCCCCCAGCGACGTGCCAACCCCACTCTGTGCACCTTTATGCATAATACAAACAGTGACCAGCAGTAACAGCAGACAGCTGCATGCACATGCTCATATGCCAGTTTGAGGAGGGGGCACACTCTGCCTCTGTGCTCTTTTCAGCTTCCAAGCTGCTGCAAAGGCTAATGCTATGCAAACACAGTGAAAAATTTCAATAGATGATGGATCAGGGGGTCGCTGGGTGTGTGTGTTGGGAGGGAGGTAGTTGTGAATATTCTCTATTGTGCACATTGTTGAACTAGATTACTGTGGAGATCCCTTCCAACCCTATGATTCTATGGGAGATGCAGGCCGGAGGAGATCTGGCATGAGGTTGTTTGTTGCTGGCAGCCTGCCCATTTTGGGGCCTTCTGCTGGTTTCCTCTGAAGTCTGCTGTTACTGTAGAAGTCCTGAAAAATAACAGGACTCACACAAAGCATGATGAACTATCTAGGAAGAATTTTGTCTTTTCTTGGCTTTGATTAAACCTGATAACCCACTTTTGTCAAATAATGTAGAGGTAGTGGAGACACTACTGTGAGTGTACAGTTGTACAGTTGTGAAGTCTTTCCAGATGTATTCTGATTAGACGCACTGGTCTGTTATGACTGCTCAGTTGTCTTTTGGCTTTAGTGTAACATCTTGATCTTCTCCTTCAACCTTCAACTCTGAGTTAAGGGGTTTAGTCTAAAACAGACACTGGGCAGCCCGGTGTCCCACTTGGGGCCAATTTGCCAACATGGGGGAGGAGGACAGGAGCAGAGCATGGTGGCCGCCATGTTAGAGGGCCTGTCTAGCTTTCCCCAGGTGGACCTGGGGCCAGTAACATGCAAATCCCTGGCCACCCTATCAGAAACATCCAGGGAGGCCAGAAGAGCCAATAGCTTCAAATCTCTGCCCCCCCTTTCAGAAGTGACTGGGAATGAGCTGCTTGGGAGTGGGGCCTGGCTC
The DNA here is from genome assembly GCF_028583425.1 of Eublepharis macularius. Lineage (NCBI taxonomy): Eukaryota > Metazoa > Chordata > Lepidosauria > Squamata > Eublepharidae > Eublepharis > Eublepharis macularius. Next base: position 145,180,747 of record NC_072795.1, on the reverse strand, counting down.
TGGATCTTGAGGGAGCAGTTTTCACTCAGGTCCAGTAGCTGGGCATATATGTAGCTTCTGGTCCTGCTGCTCTTCACTTTAGCTCTTGGCAGCAAAGGGAACGGAGCTCCGGGACCAAAGAAGGGAGAGGAAGAGCCAGAAGTGGTGAAGATCTGCAGAGGCAGGGCCGTGTGTAAGCTGAATGCGAGAGGTTGAGCTGAGCCTCACACCCGGCTAACACTGCAGCGGTGCACTGCCCCAGGACCCAACAAAGAGCCAAGAACATGAGTTTGGAGCTGAGCCTCATGCCCTGAGTATCAGCTGGGCGGTGCTTTAGCAGAGAGCAGCAGGAAGAGGAAGCATCATCGGCCAGGAGCATGAGGTTGGAGCTGAGCCTCGTGCCCTGAGCTCCAACAGGAAGAGCAGCGGGGCACTGGCCTCCTTCCTAGGCATCCTCCAGCAGCATCTTTCTTTCTCACATGAGGCGGGATCCATAGAGGGCATCCTTGGGTGGCATGGCCCCTTCAAAGAGGGTGGAGGTGTCCTCTTCCAGGGCTCAGGTAACAAGCAAGGTGGCAGGGGGTTCAGACAAAAGGGTGCTAGTCCTCAACCCCCTGGGGGGAAGACTATCTCCTGTGGGTCAGCACAAGCACAGCAAGCCACAAAATGTTTTGGAGGGGCAGGCTGGGCCACTGGGGGCAGAAGGCAGCTAGGGGCCATGCTCAGGTTGAGCCAACTCCCGGGGGCACCCTGCCAGAGGCTGCTCCTCCAAAGAAGGGACAGAGGGGAAGCAGAAGACCGCTGCCTCCACCCCAGGCACAGGCTAAGGCAGTTAAGGGCAAACAGGACACTAACATAGACCCTCCTTCCAGTTCCCTACAGAGCATCAGTAAGGCATTGGAGGTCCTTACTGCTCGTATGGAGTACCTGGGGAACTCTGGGCCTTGGGGGTGCCCCCTACCCCAGGGCCTGTTGAGGTCCCCAAGAAAAGATCACGCAGCCAGACAGGGTGGGGGAAGGCTTCAACAGGATACTGGGCCATGCGGCCTCCTATCCCGACTCAGAGAATTCCAGCAGTCATGAGTGTCGGCATCCCTCCAAGTGAAAGAAGGCTTCCTGAAGGAAGGCGCGGTGGCACAGGAGGTATGAGACAGTGATGGGACCTCAGGTGAATCCTCATCTTCGGAGGATGGGGCCCCATGGGATGATTATTGGGGAGTGGCAGCCAGGATTCCAGGCCTCCCGGCCTGGGCCCAGAAGCACCAGTCCAGGAACCACAGTGAAAGGGATGCCCCTCGGGAGGTTTGGGATGCTGGCCGAGCCAAGGACCCCCCCATCTCATCCTTCATGGATGATGAGGACCCCCCCACCCCCAGCATTCATCTGGCATGTAAAGTTCAAAAGCAGATTTTGGATGGTTATTACATAGACGTCCTTTTGTTACTAAGGCCAGAGGCAGAGAATTTTATTTATATTTATTTATATTTCAATTTATATACCGCCCATCCCCAAGGGCTCTGGGCGGTGATGGGATGGGAGGTGCACCACACCTTCCAAAAGGGACAATAAAAAGGGGAGGAAGGAGGTTGCTGAGCAAACCTCCAACAATTGGCTGGAGCGAGTTTGTGGTATATATGGAGGTGGTGCATGTGGCCTACCCTGAGAGGGGCTGGTGCCTCACCAGTCACTTAGGGAATGTGTTCCAGGCCTGGGCGCTAGTGGGGGACCTCATGGCCATGGATTATGATAAGGCCTTCCATAAGAGGGCCTCTCATAATCCCTGGGCTAGGTGGGAGCTCATCAGCCAGAAACTGTGGCTCTGGCTGGTGGGGCCTCACATGAAGGGTAAGGGCAATGGTTGTTTCGCTGGGACAAGCCAAGGGGATTATGCTGCAAGTACAACCAGGGCAGGGGCCATCAGCCAAAATGCTGTTTTAAGCATAACTGCAATGTCTGTGGAGGCTCCCATTCCCGCCTTTCCTGCCCCTGCACATTGCTCCTTCAGCCCTTTCGGGGGGGGCAGTCCTCCAGCAGTGGTTCCTGTAAGGATGGAGAATCAGGCGCCACCACTTCCCAACCCACCAGTGGCAGTAACTAGCCCTGGTATGGGGATTTTTTGGCCTTGGCGCATAACCCCATCAGGCTCCAGGCCCTGAATCCCCTCCTCTCTCATTATCCCAATAAATAGGCTGCTCGTTACTTTTGGGAAGGTTTCGCCCAGGGATTCCGTATTTCGTTTGTAGGCCCCCGCATAGCCACCTCCTCTGGCAACCTTAAATCTTCCAAAGAGCTGCCTGTGGTAGTGGCTGCTAATATAGCCGAGAAAGTAGTGGCTGGCCGCATCTCTGGGCCATTCATGCACCCCCCCATACCTAACTTGAGGGTCTCTCCCCTGGGGGTTGTCCCAAAAAAGGTCCAAGGGGAATATAGGCTGATTCACCATCTGTCTTACCCTTGGGGATTGTCAGTTTATGAGTCCATCCCCCCCAAGCTATGCTCAGTAAGGTATGCCTCCTTCGACCACACGGTCCACTTGGTTCGCTCCTGTGGTCCTGGAGCACTCGTGGCTAAATGTGACGTCCAGTCGGCCTTTCAGCTGCTGCACCAACCTCTTCATGATTGCCTGCTGGGCTTTAAGTTTCAGGGCAAGTGGTATGTGGACAAGGCCATGCCCATGGGATGCTTGGTGGCCTGCACTGCCTTCAAGACCTTCAGTGCATTCATCAAATGGGCTGCCGAGGGTCGCACGGGTTCCCCCCAAATTACGCACTACTTGGACAAATTTTTGCTTATGGCCCCCTCTGGCAACTCGGCCTGTGCTGACAGGCTCAACTTCTTTCAGTCCCTGGCTAGGGAATTGGGGATCCCTCTTGCCCAGGAGAAGATGAAGAGCCCAGCCTTCTGCCTCCCTTTTCTTTGAATCAAGCTAGATTCTGTGGCAAGGCTGCCCCAGCTCCCCTCAGATGAGCTAAGCTGCCTCCGGGAGCTCATTAATTCTGCCCTTTCCTGCAAAAAATGTACCTTGAGGGAGCTTCAGTCCATTATTGGCCACCTAAAACTTGCCTGCAAGGTGGTTTCCCCCAGGCAGGCCTTTTGCACCCATTTTTCTAGGTCTTGTGGGGGGCTTTCTCCTGCCCCACCATATCCAGCTCACCAAGGGCATCAAGAATGACCTCTAGGTCTGGCTTGATTTCCTGACTAGTTACAATGCGGTTTCCTTATTGCAAGACCCTTTAGTCCTTGAGCCTGAACTGCAGTCCACTCTGAAGCAGTGGGCTGCCTTGGTTTTCGGGTTTTCTTCAGGGGGCGCTAGTGCGCTCAGCATTGGCCTTCCTCATGGTTGGAGACAGGGATCCAATGGCTATGCAGAGAGACCTTGCAGCCATTTCATTCTTCTGCAGGGCTGAGGGTGTCCTCGACCCATGAGCACGCTTCACCACTCGCAGGACCATGGAGGTGTGGACACGGCTGTCCCCTCCCTCAACTGATCAGAGACAGCCTATCACCTTGCCTATATTGTGCAGCATTTTGTGGGTTGTCCCTGACCTCTGCTGGTCTGCCTTTGAGGTGCAGCTTTTTCATACGGCATTTGTTCTGGCCTTTTTCAGGGCTTTTTGTGTCAGTGGGCTGGTAGCAGCCTCCTGCTCAGACCTATGGGGGGGGGCTGGGCAGTGTGGATGTGGCCTGGTCCCTTCACAAGGTCACATCACAATACAATGGTCCAAGACAGACCAGCTGGACAAGGATCCACCGTCTGTTTGCAGGCCTCTCCTGCTCCCATCCTATGCCCAGTTCTGGCAGTCAGGGCTTACCTGGACATTTGCCCCAGGCCCTTTTCTCTTGCACAGGGACCTTTCTCCTGCCACTCATTATCAGTTCTCTGCTCTTTTACGAGCCTGCTTGCTGGCCACCAGCCTCCCTTCATGCAGTTCAGCATGCACTCCTTCCATATTGGGGCTGCCACTGTGGCCGCAGGCTTAGGCTTGTCAGCCCCCATCATCCAGTCCATTGACCGATGGTGGTCTGGGGCCTTTTGATCCTACATCCACCCAGCCAATAAAGGGGGTTGCTAGTGGCATTTTGTTTAGTCAACCCTTTCAAGGTATGTGGAAGACAGTCTGGGTATGTGGCCACAGCATTGTGCATGGAGCCGGAAAGTACACGGCATCATCTGGATGGGGGCAGGCGACTGGGACTTGAAGACCACCTCAGGATCCATTGGCTCGGCGTGCGGGACATGCTTTGGGATACATTGGTGCCCATGTTAGTTCACCAGGCCCGGCGGTGGGGCCCACTGGATGCCATAGTTATCCAGTTGGGAGAGATTGATCTGGGCAAGCGTGAAGGTCCAGATCTGAAGTGATCCATGATGGCAGACTTGGACCACCTGCTGGGGCTTTTCCCACAGACTTTTTTTATCTGGTTGGACTTGCTGCCAAGACGCATTTGGTGGGGGGGCTCTCTGCCTCAAGAAGATCAGTGGGGTCAGGCGGAGGCTCACCTGAGCCTTGGGAGGTTACATCGCTACAGCAGGGGGCCTGTTCATTGTGCACCGGGACATTTCCTTTCAGCTAGAACTCCTTTTTCAGCCAGGTGGAGTTCACCTTTCTACCTGGGGGCAGGATATTTGGTTACAGGACCTTCAGGATGGCCTCTTGGAATGGTTGCAATTGTAGGAGCACTGGCGGGAGCCACTTTGGCTCTCGTGGCGGTTTTGCATTGGATCAGATCCCTTTTTGGGGGGGGAGGCAGGGCCTGTGTCCCCAGTCTCCCCGTTAGGGGGATTCCCATAAGGAATCTTAGGAGTGAGTTATGGGGGTGCATGCCCAGCTCGGGGGCTGCTGAAGCATCCTCATTCCCAGCTGGCAGGGGAATCACGCAGAGGCAGAGGGCATCGACCGAAGTGCCGGTCACAGCTCCAGCAGGCCTCTCCACTGTGACAGCAGGTCCACCGGGACAAAAAGTCCTGTGCTGAGATTAAGGCTTTCAGTTAGGAACTCTTCACTTTTAATTTTGAAGCTTAGGAAGAGTCTTACGTACTCTTTCCTGGTTTTTGGGTTTCCGAGATCAAAGATATAAGGGAGCTGAGAAAGGAGCCTGCCCCAGTCAGGTCCGCCAGCATCAAATGTGGCAGGTGGCCATGGCGAGCAGGCAGCTCCACTCGAGCTTTGGAAAGCAGAAGGGAAGGAGTTCCCCCTCGTCATGGGAAAGGCACAGGGAAACAGGATGATAACATCAACAAGCAACATTGGGACACAAAAGTTAACACAGAAAGATTTTTTTAAAAAGTCTTTGCATTGCTGGTTGTGAAGACTCAAACTGCCAAAACTTTGCTTTGTGCCGGAAAGCAGCAGATGGCATGATGTGACTGGCACCAGCGTCTTAGCCTTTTCCCATGTTTTTTTACACACAATGCAAGGAAAGGCTGTCCCTGCAACCTCCACGCAGGAGTACACATGTGTGTGTGAGGAGGCAGGGGTCTCCTTCAGCCTCTGAGCCCCTGGGTGATGAAAAGGCTCATGCTATGCAGATTAGGGTGAAAAATGGAAAGAAAAAAATGTATTAAAGGAGAGCCACACTAAGGAGGTCCTTCTCCGGCATGTGGAACTGGCTCATGCCCGTCCTGTGGCCTTCTGCTGCTGCTGCCCTTTCTTTTGATGCCGTCGTGCCAGGGCCACCACTGTAACTAGAGAAGTCCTCCAAAGATAGGGGGTTGAGGATCACCAGGAGAAATTTAATCTTGTCCAGAAAGACTTCTGGCAGGCATTTTAGACGTTTCTAATTAAAACTGGTAACCCAGCATTAAATAACAGGGAAGTAGCAGGTATAGCTCACTCTCACACACATGCAACTCCAAGTCTTTCCAGATCATTATTCCACACGGAAAGACCAATTTAGTCAGATTTTTATTCTCTGGCACAGCAAGGGAACACTCTTGTTTAGCAGTGCCTGCCAATGTTTCATCTTTGTTTTCATTCACCTCTGGGTTAATGGTTTTAGTTGGAAAAGTATAGTGGTAGCCAGCAACCTGTCCAGTCTCCCACTTTTACTAGTAAAAATAAGAGGGGAGGGCCATCTTCCTTCTACTTCCTTTCCCGAGAAGGAAAAACCGACCATTAGAGCTCCCTTTCTGTGCACTTTTAAGTACAATGCAAGGAGAGGTCAGAGGCATGCCTGAATAAGGAGTCCCAGGCTGCTGCAAAGCAGATTCAGGTGAGGACGATATGCCCATCGGAACTGGGAATGAAACTACAAGGCACAGGGAAACCAGGCACAACAGCAGGGCTCAAAAGTAAAAACTTATTGGCTTTGTCGATAAAGCAGGAATTTAAATTTTGCTGTGCTGTGTCAGATAAGTTGCCAATGGAGCTATCTCCTGCTTGATCGCCATGCTGGAGCCACTTGTTTCCCACCATTGTACCTGGGCACCAACAACACTTGCCTGTTGGAGTCCATTAGTTTTCATGTGCTTGAGAAGAAACTCAACGAATTGATGGGTTTGGGGACAATGTTAAAAGAACAATATGTGCCTACATGCAGAGCTGCCCAATACTAGCCTTGGCATGTGCCTTTCCCAAGCATTCCTTGGGGCCCATAAAGCAGAACCCCATTGTTGCATGCTCTCAAACTTGGTGGGTCGATGGTTTAGAGGGAGCAGCATGAAAAGGGTGGCTTTGAGCCTTGGTGTGCTAGGAGCTTCGGGATTTGGGTTATTCCAAATTGTTTCCCCACTTCAGGATGCAATTCAACATATATAAATGTACAGTATTACATCTGGGCCACAAAAATGTGAAGCACAAATACAGGATGGGAAATGGGAGATACACTTCTGGGTAGAAGTGTATGCGAAAGAGATCTTGGGGTAACAGTGGACTGTAAACTAAATATGAGCAGTCAGTGTGAAGCGGTGGCAAAAAAGGCTAATTCAGTCTTGGGTTGTATCAAATGAGCCATTGCATTGAAATCGCAGGAGGTCATAGTCCCTCTCTATACTGCCTTGGTCAGGCCGCACTTGGAGTACTGTGTGCAGTTCTGGAGGCCCCACTTCAAAAAGGATGTGGACAAAATCAAGAGGATGCAGAGGAGAGCAATGAGGATGATCAGGGGTCTGGAGACTGAGCCCTACAAGGAAAGGCTGAGGTCCTTGGGAATGTTTAGTTTGGAGAAGAAGAGATTGAGGGGGGGCATGATTGCTCTCTTTAAGTATTTGAAAGGCTGTCATTTCGAGGAGGGCAAGGAGCTGTTCTAGTTGGCAGCAGAGGGTAGGACACGAAACAATGGGCTTAAATTACATACAAAAAGATACCGGCTGGATATTAGGAAAAACTTTTTCACGGTCAGAGTAGTTCAAAAGTGGAATCAGCTTCCTAGGGAAGTGGTGAGCTCCCCTTCACTGGCAGTTTTCAAGAAGAGGCTGGAGGAATATTTGTCAGAGATGCTTTAGGCTCATCCTGTATTGGGCAGGGGGTTGAACTAGAAGGTCTGTATGACCCCTTCCAACTATGTGATTCTGTAAATCCAAAGCGGGAAACCTAAGTATTTTGGGGGTGCACACCCCTGGTGTGAATTGATTCATGATCTGGTTGGTGGTGGGATGGAAGTTGCTGGTGAAATTCCGCCAGTGTTTCTTTCTCATGTTTCCAGATAATGAAAATGTCATCAATAAATGTCAAGTTCAGGATGGGAGTTACTGGATAGGAGCTGAGAAAGTGCTCCTCCAAGTCAACCATGAAAATGTTGGCATATTGTGGTGTCATGAGAGTTGCAAGGCGATGACAAACTGTCAGAGCTTGGTAGCAAGATCAGTTGTGGCACTGTCGGTGATAGTGTTCCTAATCTCTTGTAGTCCATCTTTGTGGGGGATGTTGGTGTATAGAGACTCAGCATCCACGGTTGCCAAAATAGCATTACCTGGAAGTTTGTCAAAGGGTCGTAATTTTCTCAGGAAGTTTCCTTCGGGAACTTGAGCCACAATACATAGGGGTCAACCATAACATCTGTGCGCAGCACTGTGACTCATTTCAGGAACCACAGTGGCCAATCATAACAGCATCTATTCACAGCTTTGTCTCAACTGGATAGAAAAAAAAATCGTGATTTATCATAAAGTAACTGCTACCACTGTTTTTATATCTTTTATGTATTTTATTGTTGTTCTCTGCTCTGAGCTCGCTTGTGGGGAGAGCAGACTACACATCTAATTAAATAAATAAGTACATCTGAATTGGACATTCTCAACTGGATCTTATTCCTTCTAGTTCTGCATCTCTTCCTTTGTGTGACTGTTCTTAGACTGTAAGCCTGCGGGAAGGCCTGTCATTGCTGCTGATGTTCCAGAAATAACATAAAACCATCCCTGCAATGCTTGTTCCAATTGTGTCCATGCGTTCCTCAGGTAAAGCTTTACTTCTAATGTGTCCCTAATAGAACAAACTGCTAGGATCCCGTTTGTTATTAATATTATTAGCAATCAGTTGTTTCTCCCAGATTTAAACAATTAAACAGAATGTGTGTTAGAAATGCATGTCCAAGGCACAAAATTCTATATTTTAGGGGGAAGTGATTTTTTGACTGGTCTATTCTGATAACATTAGAGAAATGTATGCAGATTGAAAACAAATGCTGTCAAAATAAACCAGTTTTGTTTAATGTGCTCTTGAATACCTCACAGTTTTGAACATTGACTCTCCCCCCATGCTGCTCCCTACACTTCCAAACACTGAAATCTCCAGTTGTGGCCCTTTTGGTATATGGACCAAAGCAGCGGCATTCCCGAGAACTGCAGCGTAGCTTTCTCTTGCTCTGACCTAAGTATTATTGGAAAGTAGTCAAGATATTACCTCTTCTTCTGATTAAGCAAGAAGAATCTAGTTTTTCCCTCTTCCTTGATCCGTTGCAATTTCTCATTATTTTTAAGTAGTGAGAGAACAGTCTGCAAAAGAGAGAGCCACTTACGTTAAGACCATGTAGTAATTAACAGCGAATGTAAATCAGGTCTTGACATACAAAAAGACAAAGGTCAGCCTGAAGTCTAGCAGAAGGTTTTTTCCAGACTTGTAGAGATGGGCAACGTGTTGCTGTTCAACTCAGAAAACAAGGAGTGATTAAGAAGCAAAACCCAGCCGTGATGATGAACATAAGATTAGGTTTAATCCTAGAAATAAGGACAGTGAGGATAGATATGGCAACTTCACATTCACTTATTTAACTCTCTCTTTCTCTTCCCCTCTATGTGTGCATGTGCACATGTGCATGTATGGCACATTTTCATTTTGATGGCATCTATTTTTGCTTCTTCTCAAAGTGTTGCTGTGTTTATTGACAGTCTAAAGGTGGTGGGGGCCTTAGGGACAAGTGCTCACATCCCCCTAGAATTCTTTTTGCTGTGGGATACCAAGGGACTTTGTAGCCAAACTTGCAAGTTAGATTTTAGTAGGGCAAACCATGGACAAGAATGATGGAAAGGAAAGGAGCGAGTGAAGGGTGGGCTCTCCTAAAAGAAGAACTCCTGCAGGCTCAAGCTATCACCATTCCAGTAAGACAAAATGCTGTAAAGGATCTAAGAAGTCAATGTGGATGAACAGAGAGCTCTGTGGCGAGCCAAGGAAGAAAAAGGAGATGTTCAAGAAACGGAGGGAAGGAAATGCATCTAAAGAAGAGTATCTAGGGGTAGCTAGGCATTGTAGGGCAGGCATGATTGTTCCCTTAAAATATTTAAAAGGCTTTCAATTGGGGAGGGAAGCTTGGTGTTCATGTTGACAACAGAAGATGGGATTTGCAATAATGGGGTTAAACTACAAGAGAAAAGGTGCCAGCTGGATATTAGGAAAAACGTCTTCTTGTTAAGAGAAATCCAGCAGTGAAATCAGCTCTCTATCCATATGGTGGGTTCCCTGTCCTTGGCAGTCTTCAAGGTGCCATTGGATGAATACTTGTTGTGGGCACTGTAGGATGTTCCTGCGTTGGGCAGGGGGTTGGACTAGAAGGTCTGCAAAACCCCTTCCAAATCTATGACTCTAAGATTCTATGACAGAACCCTTCAATTCAATACGGTTCAAGAGTGCCACCCACAATGTCTGTGCTCTTGGACCCATGGGGTTTCCATGAGAATAATGTTTTATCCTCCATTCCACATCAGAGCTACCTGGCAAAAAGATTCCTTTTTTGACAAAGGACAACCAGCTTGTGCCAGATTCCCTTTTTTGTCACAGAAATGCAGAGCCATTAATATGGAGGGAACATTGTGTAATAATTCTCTGACAGGTAGCAATAATCTCTAGCACCGGGTTTGATTAGATTTGCTAATCAGTCACACAGAGAAGGCTGGCTTAGGTCAGATTCCATAGCCCGTTAATATCTGGAAGCTCGGCACTTTCCCTTGTCCCCACTGGAACATCTGGAGATGTTCCAAGGGTTAAGGACTCCTCCATTATCTTGGTTATCTTGAGCTGCTGTAGCATAGTGGTTAAGTGGCTGTGCTCTGAGCCAGCACTCTGTTGGTTCAACACCCACTACCGCCATGGACTCAGCAGGTGGCTTTGAGTGAGCCACTCCTCTCAGCCCCAGCTCCCTGGCTGTATTGTGAAGATAATAACAACACTGACTTTGTTAACCGCTCTGAGTGTGGCACTAATCTGTCCAGGAGAATGGTATAAAAGCACATGGTTATTATTATTATTATTATTCTGCAAAGAAATCTGCATAAACTCTGAGGTACCTCCTACAATCTAGGTATCATGTACTTAGCTGAGTTAGAGCAACTTTGTTGCTTTTATTTGGGAGACTGTGCATGCGCGCGCATGCGCGCGCGTGTGTGTGAGAGAGATGGTATGCTCTTCCCTGTATTTTGTATTTTGGTCCCTTTTCCACCCCTTTTGAATACATTCAGCCTTTCACCCATGTTTCTATAATAACGTTTCTATAAAGACATTTTTGGCTTCCTTAGTACAATACATTTCTCTGGGATATTTCTCTGAATCTCATCCCGAAGTGCCAGATCCCTGCGCGCCAGAGGTATTTTCCAGAGTTTCCACCCTGTTATTTTGTTATTGTTCTAGGGCTGAGCTCAAAGAGCACCTTCCAGATATTCTCAGGAGATACTTGAGTAGTGGCAGCCAGAGGTTTTCCAGGGAAACCTTGATCTAAAGGAGTTCTTGGGAAGGAAATAGATGCAGAGAAGTTAGCCGTGTTAGTCTGTGGTAGCAAAATCAAAAAGAGTCCAGTAGCACCTTTAAGACTAACCAATTTTATTTTAGCATAAGCTTTCGAGAATCAAGTTCTCTTCTTCAGATGCCTGATACAGAGACTGGTCAAACACAGAAGAGCAGAGGGAAGAGGCAATTAGGGGGGGAGGGGGAGGGAGCAATCAAAACATTCCTTTGCTAGTATATGTAAACATCTCCTTTTGGTGTGTGTATCAGTTGGCTTCAAAGGAGTTTGCCCTGTTAGTTTGTAGAAGCCAAACAGCTAGACCATCCAATTCCAATGCAGTATGGGCCTTCGATAACCACAGCTCTCCCTGCCAGATGCATCTGACAAAGAGATCTGTGGTTCCCGAAAGCCCACGCCAGGTACCACTGAGCTCCCCCAGACCCCACCTCTGTAAAGGAAATCTGTTACCTGTGGTAATGTGATAACCATTCATAGTCCCTATTCAGTCCCAGCTTGACAGAGTCAAATTTGCATATGAATTCCAGTTCAGCAGCCTCCCGTTGGATTTTGTTTTTGAAAGGTTTCTGTTGAACTACAGCGACCTTTAAGTCTTTGATGGAATGTCCTGGTAGGTTGAAGTGTTCTCCCACTGGTTTCTGGACGTTTCCATTTCTAATGTCAGATTTGTGTCTATTTATTCTTTTGCGTAGAGGTTGGCTGGTTTGTCCAATGTACAGAGCAGAAGGACATTGTTGGCACATGAGGGCATATATCAGATTGGAGGATGAGCAGCTGTAAGAGCCAGAGACAGTGTAGTTGATGCCATTGGGTCCTGTAATTGTATTCCCTGGGTAGATATAGGGGCAGAGCTGGCATCTGGGTCTGTTGCAGGGCCTTTACAGAGGTGGGGTCTGGGGGAGCTCAGTGGTACCTGGCGTGGGCTTTCGGGAACCACAGATCTCTTTGTCAGATGCATCTGGCAGGGAGAGCTGTGGTTATCGAAGGCCCATACTGCATTGGAATTGGATGGTCTAGCTGTTTGGCTTCTACAAACTAACAGGGCAAACTCCTTTGAAGCCAACTGATACACACACCAAAAGGAGATGTTTACATATACTAGCAAAGGAATGTTTTGATTGCTCCCTCCCCCTCCCCCCCTAATTGCCTCTTCCCTCTGCTCTTCTGTGTTTGACCAGTCTCTGTATCAGGCATCTTAAGAAGAGAACTTGATTCTCGAAAGCTTATGCTAAAATAAAATTGGTTAGTCTTAAAGGTGCTACTGGACTCTTTTTGATCTTGGGAAGGAAAGACACCTTTCCCCCATTCCTACCCCTAATAGTTGCCAACCTCCAGAATTACAGCTTCTCTCCAGACTACAGAGATCCGTTCCCCTGGAGAAAATGGATGCTCTGGAAAGTGTATTCTATAGCATACCAGAATCTAGGAAAAACAGAATTCCTAGTATGACATCACATCCCTGACAAGCTTCCTCCCGAACTCTACCATCTCCATGCACTACTCTGAAACCTTCAGGATTTCCCCAAGCTGGTATAGACAAGCCTACTTGATACCAGCTGGTTATACTCTGTGAGCATCAAAAATAAAATCCTACAAAAAAAGCAAGGAGAGAGGCCTCAAGGTTCTCAGTCCTCTCAGGAGGGCAGAGACGGTCTGCCCCCCACGCTTGTTTCCTGCCAAGAAGAAAAATAAAATAGAGAATGGATGTTGGGCTTATGACGTGACAACACTTTGGGGGAAAACCCCGAAGTGATATCAACACCTCTCTAGAAATTGCCAGAAATGCTATGGCAAAACCGTAGATGGCCCCCCTCCTGTCCCACCCCCAGTCTCCCTCTGGTTGCCAGGCCAGGCCTGTCCACTCTAGCTTCATGATACTTTCTCTCTTTCTTAACATTCAGACTAAAGAAGAGTTCTGGAGAGCTTCCAGCCTTAAGTAATATGTTGTTTTATTTTGGTTTGTCTAAATAAAAGGTATTACATGGCTTCAGTTTTCAGAGATGATAGTATTTCATTTATTTTTCTTTGTGAATTTACACCTGAGGGAAGCTGCTGGAATTCAAGAGGAGGAAAAAATCCAGAAGAGCTATTTTGTTATCACCTTACAAAATCCAAGACAGCCTCTCCTCCCCATCCCAGTTGCTGCAACACTTTAGAGAGAAGATCAGGCCTGTGCAACACTGAGCCAAACGCAACTGATTGTTTTATGTGAACAGTACAACCAGGCACACTTTTGTGCTGAGCTATAAAACATTTACAAGTCAAAGAAGCTGTCTACAAGATCCAGGCCAAACCAAGAATGTGTAAAGAAAAACAAAGCCTCCTTTATGTTAGGCTCAGTTTGGGGTCTTGAAAACTTCTCAGTATTTTAGGGAATTGTCACAAACTTGCTAAAATGGTCTCTGCTTATTCATGGTGTTGTGCAGCACTGCAAAACGGCCATAAAGGAGGGATCCCATTCCCACTGTAGGGGATCCCCAGCCCCTTGCTTAGCATTACCAGGTCCCCCCGGCAATTGGGGGGAGGTGTGGGTGTGGGGGAACTGGCACTTACCCCTTCCTTACACGCCCACATCTTCTGCATGTGCTGTCACAGCAACCATACCTTAATGTGGTAGCTGTAATATAGGAAGGTGCAGCACATGGCACCTACCTGTCTTTGCAGAAAACCCAGAGATTATCCAGGGGGAAGTGAACTGTGTTTGGCTTGGTGGGTCACCAACAATCTGGAGCTCAGGACTATCCTAGTTATGGGCCTTGTAGCATTGGCTCTCGCTGGCAATAGTGTGTTTCATCCAATACCAGAGGTTGGCCTGGATTATTAGTAATTGTGTACCAATAATTCTCCCTGAGCTGGATAGCCCAAGTGAGCCTGATCTCATCAGGTCTCAGAGGCTAAGCAGAGTCGGCCTTGGTTAGTAATTGGATGGGAGACCTCCAACGAAGACCAGGGTTGCAGAGGCAGGCAATGACAAACCACCTCTGTTAGTCTCTTGCCAAGAAACCCCACCAGGGGTTGCCATAAGGCAGCGAAGACTTGAGGGCACTTGTCTCCACCACCACCAATAATTCACACACACCCACTTAAAATGCTTTTCAGCCTTTCTCCGACCTGTGAAAAGACTTCAGTTAAAATTGCCAACCTCCAGGTAAGCCCCAGAGTTCTCCCAGAATTGCAATTTATCTCCAGACGACAGAGATCAGTTCCCCTGGAGGAAACGGCAACTTTGGAGGGTGGACTCTGGGAGATCACATCCCTACTGAGCTCCCCTCCCCAAACGCTGCTCTCAGGATTTTCAGGATCTTCAGGATTTTCCCAACCTGGAGTTGGCAACCTCAACTGCAACTCAGGAGAGCCACTTTTACTTTTCACTGATCTGCATCATGCGTTTTAGCCGCAAGGAGCTCCGGGCAGCATGCAGGTTCTCTCTACCCTATTTTATTCTCTCAACTGTCTTATGAGGAAGGTTCAGCTGAGAGAATATGATTGGCCCTGGATCATCTATCAAGATTCATGGGCAGAATGGGGATTAGAACCCAAGGGTTGATCCAGACTAAATTTTCCATCAGAAAAATGGAACTTCCCTGCCTCTCACCTCCCTCTGCAGTCCAATAATCCCTATTAAATGGTCATCCTTGGGGTCCGGGAATCCCAACGAACAAAATGGGGGGAGGGATTCTGCAGCAGGATGGGAGAATTGTTGGAAATCATGAAATTAGTCCATATCCAACCCCAGGGCTCCCAACTCCTAGTCAAATTACACCCCCACCCCCACCCCCAATGAAGTGGCTCCTCCTGCTTGTCCCCATGGGTTACACTCCTAGTATGGGCAGGGTTGCTACATCCCTATCCCCTCCCAGCAGGAGGGGGTGGGGGGATCTGGCACTTACCTTGTGCCTCATGCCTCTGTCTTTGCTCATGTGTGATGACATCACTTCCATGATGTCCACACCCATGGCTGGTGTGATGACATTGCTTCAGGAAGTGATGTCATTGTGACTCACTGGGAGTGCACCTGGTGCATGCTTTCCTGGGTGAGGGTGATCTCTGGGGGGCTTTCCACCTCCCACCAATCGCCAGTGATCAGTGGGCAATGGGGCCGATGCCCAGGAGATTGCCCGCCACCAGAAGGCAACTGGGAAGCCTACCTATGGGGCAAAATTAAAAGTCCAACTGGCTTTTGGGGAAAGGGTGAGCAATAGGAGTGGGCCCTGGAGCAAATAGGGCTGAGGAGATGTAAGTTTAGCAAAGCCTTCTGCTCCATCAGAACTGTTAAACGTAAAGGGCAATTCCTCCAGGTTGAAATCTGGCAAGCTAAGAAAAGGGGTGCACCATGTCACGTAGATTTGAAAGCATGCATAAAATGTGCCTGGATTTTGTCTCCTCACTCCTCCTTGCAGTTTTAATGCTCTGCGTAACTGAACTTTTCTGCTTTGAAGTATTAGAAAGAGAGGTACTTTCCCAAGTCTATGCACCTTTATTTGAATTGTACCACATTGACTCCTCATGGAGGGAAATGCTAAAAATGAGACCTATTCATAAACACGACTGAACTTTATAAACATTTCAGTGGAGCAGTACAAGGAACCTGTCAGTTCTTCCTTATGCGAGTCCCATCTGTCTGTTTATTTCAAATGCAGCTTGTCCTACTTAGGTGCCAGGCTGGAATGAGAAAATAGAAAAAAACTTAAAAAGAGCTTTTAAAAAATCATTGAGCATCTGAACACTATTTTAAAAGAAAAATCCTTGGTCCATGTGATTCCAATTAAAACACCAATAGAAAATTCTCTGCTTGGAATATTTAGGCTGTGACAGGAAGGAAGAGACATGGAAGTGCGCCAATACCTCCTCCAACGACGTTGCTCTGGGTCTGTTTGGGGACTTGGAGCTATGATGTCACCAACCTTTTTGGGTCTCACTCCCAGTGAGCACCAGCAGCCTGACACCAATGGAGAGTGCGGTACTGTGCAGGCACAGGAGGTTGCCAGCTGCACCTGTGGTGCAACCACCTGAAGAACAGCCAGTCATCAATGCAATAAATCCGTGATCTGCCAGAAGAGTTGCAGATTGGGGAGGGGGAGGGGGAACCTTGCTGAATCTCCAAGCCCAAAAGCAGAACGAACAATACTGATGCCTGATTTTTTCTGTCACAGTTTGTCTATGACATGTCTGACAGCTTGAACCATCAATATTTGTGTCAAACTACCAAACCTTTTAACATCCCTAGTCCTGAATCTGCACTAATTATATGCATCAAGTGTCCCAAGTTTCAGAATTTTGGAAGAGTGGAAGAAAACATTCTTTCTGTCCTTTTCCCCCATGCTATGCATAAACTCCCGTCATGTTGCTTAGATTTCTGAATTCTTTAGAAAAAGAAATGATGATTGGGGGACTTACAGAGGTTTATAAAATTATGCATAGTGTGTGGAAAGTGACTAGAAAATTTTTCCTCCCTCTCCATGGCATTCAGATTCCAGTCATCAGTGGCATTGGCTCACAGTAGATTCAGGATAGAAAAAAGGAAGTGCTATTCACACAATGCACAAAGAACTTGTGGACTTCTCTAACACAAAACATTGTGGTGGCTTAGATGATGGGATAAAACAAAGTAATCAAGGGTAGTTCTGTCAATAGGATAAAATGTCTCCTCTGTATTCAGAGTAGACCTACCATGTTGCTCACAGCACTGATCTCCTGTCCATGCTGTTCCACCCCCACCCTTGCTCAGTGGAGCAGCAGGAGCAAAACGGGGGGAGGGGGAAGACAACATTACGTGACACTCTAGGAATCCCCCCAATCTCTGAGAGAAAAACTATGAAGATTAGGGAAATTCCTAGCAATGGCTTGATGCCACCTGCAATTCCACAAGTGACATTAGTGTGTCACATAATGCCATTTTCCCCATCTCCATCCCCCAAGTGCTCCCCCCCCCCAAGGCTTCCAGCTAGCAACCTACTTCAGAGGTGCAAAGCTGAATGCCAGAAAACAGAAACTGCTGCAGGGCAACTGCAGCGGAAGGGCAGTAGTTTCATGTGGGGCTCCCAGGGGTATCTGGCCAGCCACTGAGAGAAAGACGATACTGGGAAAGATGCGCTCTATCGTTTGGGCTAGCCGGGCTTTTCTTACCTGCCTTACACTGATGAATAGCCCCTTGAGAGCGCCTTAAAAGTGCAATGCAAGCTGAAAATTGGAGCAGCAGTTCTGTGAGCCAACCTACTTTTGAAAAATCCTCAATAAAGTAATAGAGATAAGTCTCTTGGTTTTTAAAAGCTGGATATATATTACTGTTCAAACGTTGACAGAGAGTGATAGCTTTCCTATATGGGTATTTTGCACCACTTTAAGGAGGGCCATAGGAGAGAGTAAAAAAAAATGTCACAAATTATAAAGAGTATTTCAATAAATGTATGGGAAGTGATAGCCTTTTGTTAAATTACATCGCAATGAAAAGAGAACAGAAAGCAGAATTTCACATTAATCTAGTGATGGAGAGAGGTATGCCTCCAACTCCAGCTTTCCACTGTGTGCCTGTCAAGGTTTCAAGATGTATGCATCTTCCACGGCATTTCAGTCCAACATTTCATTAGCTGTCCTCTTTCATGAAGATAAAATCCTATTTTTAGTTACTTCCTAACCATTCTGTGCCAAAAAAAAATCACTCAAATGTGGTGTAGCTTTCCCTGTAGCTTTATAATGTTTTTTACTGTTTTTACTGTTTTACTGTTTTAAACTGTTGTTAAACCTCCCTGAGCCCGTCTGACGAGGAGGGGGGTCTAGCAATATCTATAGCTTATCTATGCTATCACATGAAACAGATCTTAGATATTTGCATAAGATAAATATAAAACATACAAATTCAGATAGAGATTTAGAGTTTTGATTGGAAGAAATCTCATGAGAATTTGGGTGAGAATTTTAGCATTGCTATGGGAATCTTAATGCATTTCATAGAAACGTTGATTGTTTTAAACTTAGAGTTAATTAGGAAATATTAGAAAACCTAATTCTTATTGCATTTCTGTTCTTTACTTGTAGGATTTATATTAATGATCATATATGTTTTGATATAGAAGGTTTCTGTGTGTATTGATGAGGGGAAAAAAAGCAAGAAGAACCCTACAAATAATAAACTGATAAGCAGAACTTGTCCAAAGAGCAGTCTCTGTTTGGCAGGTCTTAACTAATTGCTGAAAGCTGTCCAAGAGTAAAGATAAAACTTTCTTCTGAGATAGCAGAAGCCTTGGTAAGACACGGGTATAAAATCCGTTACACAAGGTGGATTGCATTGTGCAAGTAAGATACAATATAACCAACAGCTAGGACATTCACTGAGGCTCACCTATATTACAGGTGGCATCCAAATCAGAGTTATTCAGCTGCCTCCTGGCTCAAAGTTCTTAACTAGCGTGGTGTAGTTGTTAAGAGTGTCAGACTAGGATCTGGGACACCCAGATCAGAATCCCCATTCTGCCATGGAGGTTTGCTGGCTGACCTTGGGTCGGTCACTCCTAACCTACCTCACTGGATTGTTGTGAAGATAAAGTGGAGGAGAGATGATGTAAGCCATTTTGGATCCCCACTGGGGAGAAAGGCAGGATAATAAAAGAAGTAAAAGAGCCAGTTTGGTGTAGTGGTTAAGAGTACGGGACTTTAATCTGGAGAACCAGGTTCGATTCCCCACTCCTCCACTCGAAGCCAGCTGGGTGACCTTGGGTCAGTCACAGCTCTCTGGAGCTCTCTCAGCTCCACCCACCTCACAGAGTGATTGTTGTTGTGGGGATAATAATGACATACTTCGTAAACTGCTCTGAGTGGGCATTAAGTTGTCCTGAAGGGCGGTACATAAATTGAATGTTGTTGTTGTTAAATAATAAACAATACGGATTTTTCTGGCAAAATTACATCTTTATAGCAGACACAGAGGAGGAGGAGGAGGACCAAGGAGAGGAAGCAAGACTCTTTCAGGCTTGGAGACACTCAACTCCACTGTTAGGGCGACAGTGATCACTAGCTAAATTAAAAAGCATGCCAAAGTGTATCTTTTGAGCTCCTCTATTCTGAGTGGGAAATGGCTTCAATGTTTCCTCCTGCCGGAGGCTATCATATTTGCATATCCAAGAGCCTAAGAATTAAACACATTGGGTACACTTACTGGGCCATTGCAATTAGCAAATCCTGCTTCTGAGGCAACAAGCCAAACTTTGTTGGCTTTTTGCCCTTTAGAAAATGGTAAAAGAAATGCTCTGCCAGGAGACAAAGACACAATATGGAAGGTGCCCCGTGTGCTAATTTCTCTGCTAGTATTTATTTAGCTCTAGCGCTCACTGCACATTAACTAATTACATTGAATTAAATGTACTATTCTTTTCAGACTATTGAACATCACATTTGTAGTTCATTAGCATGCAAATGGCTCTTTAGTTGATTGTCTCCTTGGTCACACAGTTCCATAGCTTACAAGAGAAAAGTACTGAAAGTTCAACAATAATGGGTTGTATTGTTGCTGAAAGGGATTGACGATTAGTGATGAAACATACACGTATAGCTATAATGAATTCAGTTTTTTTTAATTTCTGTGGCATTTTTTATTAAAGGATCTTCTATTTCCCAAAGTGTGTTTCCCCGTCATTTTAGCACTGAGAAGGGATAACTATCTTCTGTTCTCTTGAAATTTCCTTTGAACTGGACAAATCATGGGCAGTCCAGCCATTCATTTTATCTCTAGGATAAAATAAGTAGGACATCAAGGGACTTACCATAACAACAATATAGTTAGGGTTATGCCATCAGATTTTTGGGGAGGGGGGGGAGATGGTCATTCATGCCTAAAGATCACTTTAGTTGCCGAGTATCCAGTACAGCTCTTTCAGCCTGCAGTGTACAGACGACAAAGAAATTACAACAAATGGTGTTCTGGAAAACTACTGGTTATTTTAATCTCAAATTCATTTATACCATGCATGTCCAAGGCATCTTAACTACCCAGAGACTGGTCCAAAGAGCTGCTCCAGGGGAACCAGAGGAGATGGATGAAGAAGAATTAAAGAAAGGGCAAAGGAAAACATGAGGAAGGGATGTGCCCCCTGAAACCTCTGTCCAATTTTATATCCCTTATACCTGTTTTCTTAATCAGAGGTGATACCCTATTTCTAACAGGTGAAAATAAAGATGTGGTGACAATAGTTTCCCCCCAATTTACCCTATTTTAATTTGAAGGACAATATAATCAGTATTCTTCCACATTCCACAAACAAGTACCCCTTGCATCTCTTGCTTGGGGTTAGTCCACAGTTTTGTTATATGCCATAGTCTTGCTGAAATTTCCATCCCTAATGAATAAAATAGAGGGAAGAGGTCCTCTAGAAACTCAAAAGACGAAGGCAGAGCCAGGACTATCCAAAACATCCAAAAGCCATGAATAATCAAACAAGAATGATTGAGAATGTATACATCCCAGACAGAAAGATAAAATGAAACCAAAGCTCAAGTGTAAATTTACCAGCCCTGTTTGCCATAGAGTAACATGGATCCACAATTTATATGAATATATACATTATGTCATTCCATCTGGGAATTATACACTAGCCCTTTCTGACGTCCATGAGATGGAGTCCAAGCAGAATTTGACAAGCCACAAGCAGAGTCCAGAAAAATCTGATGAGTCTGGGAAAGGATGATAAATAGAAAAGAAGAAGGAAGGAAGGAAGGAAGGAAGGAAGGAAGGAAGGAAGGAAGGAAGGAAGGAAGAATGTTTAATGTAATGCATAGTTCTGTGAGATAACTTGAGAGGCCCCTCCTGGCTAGAGGGCCTGGAGAAATAACAGTTATAATATGGAAAGAACATGGCTAAGGAGATGATATATCAGGTTAGCATTAAACATTCAATATACTGTGGCATCATCAGTGACGTCACAACCCAACAGTCATGGCAGGGCTGTACACAGACATGACATTTGGACTAGTTCTGAAGTTCACTGTGTTTTTAGAACCCTGTTGTATTTTCCAAAAACAAAATGCCAAAATGGATACTTGGTGCCCCTTATTCATGGTTCCCAATCCTTGGCAGTAGACTAAACATGAGAACAGAATCTACCAGAGATGGAGTGCCACACTTCTCTCTGTCTTGAATGAGGTCTGCCTTCCCCCTTTACTTAGCTGGCTCAGGTGATGACAGCTTCAGATCTCACTCTCATGTCATCTGTGCAGGGAACACAGCCAGGACTCTCCCTCCCGCTTAACTGACTCGCCCCCTTTGGCCTGGTTGGTCTCCTGGGGCACACTGTCATTTCTCGGCTTGCTGAGCGTGTCTTGCCACTGACCGTAGATCCTGCAGTCCAAGGTGACGCATGCGGCTTTGTAATGAACACAGCATGCCTGTATAAAACTGCCCACTCTTCTCAAATGCTTGCTTTGGCTGATGAGGGCTAGCAAGGACAAAGTGTGCCATTAGAGTTCATCACCAAGGGCCAGTTGGGGGTCGCACTCATTCCTAATCCACAGGGGGCAGCAACAGCTTTTTCTCATTATGTACTTCCCTAGATGAATATGGCCTACCAACTACACCTCTCTGAAAGACAGTGCAAGGCTCAGTACACCTTCCTGGGAGGCCAAACCCTGTTGAACTGACCTGAGTCGGATTCTGAATAGACCTCCTTAGGATTGCTGGCAGTCACTCCACTGGGGCTCTTATCAGTTTCCATGATCAATTGCAAGTATTGGCTATCACATACAAAGCTCTTCACGGTCTTGGTCCATCGTCTGAACAGGGCCTTCTGCAGGTGCACATGGGCAAAATCAACAGCTGCCTGTACACATGCATTCTCTGTGGTGCCCCCCAGTCCTGACTTTCCACAAACTATGCAGAACTGAATTATTCAAGAGGGCTTTTTTTACTCAGCTAGGAGGGCTGTAACATGTCTCAAAGAGATGCATCAGTAAAGGGATAGGGAGTTACTGTAGAATGTACTACTCTTGCTGCAAGTATAATCCGATTGGGTAGATCCTATGTTGTTTAATACACGAATCTTAAAAGTGCTTCTGCTCTGTTTCAGCATTACTTCAGCTCTGTATTAGATTTCTGCTGGTTTTAAGTCTTTGCAAATTTGCATGTATATACTCTATTCCATGTGAATTGAAATGTCTTTGAAATTGACTGTACTGACCCACACTGTGTAATCAGCCTTGAGTCTCAGTGAGAAAGGTGGATTATAAATAACTTACATAAATAAATAATAATAATAATAAAAATATATATGCAGACAAAGCTTGCCTGGTATTGACCTTTGCATATCAGAGATCTTGGTTTCAAATTCTTGGAAGGATCACAAGGATTCTAGTCCTTGTGAGGCTACCTACTGATGCATAGAGGTGCCACGGACTTTGCAGTGAACATGAACATGTTGAAGATGTTCCACAGCCTCAGTCACTCATGAGCTGAGCCTTGGATCTTTCTACTTTGCTGCTGCACAGCTCAAGCAGCTGCCAAACCGCCCTGCAGTAGCGCAGTCATGATGTTGGTGGAGTTTTGGTTTGTTCTGTCTTGCGTCTACTTTGGCATCTTCACAGCGGGTGAAACAGATTCTCCCCAAAGGTTGAGTCAAATGCTGGGGGTGGGGGGTGGGGAGCCTAGACTCCCACAAGGCAATTTTTAAAAATGCCCATTTGAAAAATAATGTTGATAACACAAGCTTGGATGAATACCCATCAGACTTCTTCTTTTAAACACACTGGGCCTCTGATTTGTGTGCTCCTTTTTTAAACAATTGGCTGCTGAGCAGTGACTTCCATCAGGCTGTGTGAGAATGCACAAACATGGAATGCTGCAGATTGCACTGTACAACTCCCTGCTTAGGAGCAAGGAGCAGAGCATGAACCAAAATGACTGAGCCCCGATACCAGTGAGCAGAACCAAAGGAGAAGAGAGGTCCTTTAGGGGTGTAAGGAAACCATTTGTTATGATCAAGATGTATCTCAAAAGGTGTATATTCTGAAGCAACTCAACTTATTCAACACTGTCAGGAAATTAGGTTACTTTTACTATCTGCTAAACATACTGAAAAAGCCATCTCTTCTTTTTTTCTCCTTGCCTGGGTGACTCTGCCCTCCCAATCCAAGTTGTATTCTTTTCTTTTCTTTTTTTAGAGAATTTTTTATTTTATTAGTAAGATTAAAAGCCCAGTAAAAAGGGCAAAGAAATTAAAGAAAAAAGTAAAGAAGAAAGAATACAGAAAAAAGAGAGAAAGACAAAGATTAGAAATAACAAAAAAGATACATGCTTCATATTCCATTTTTCTCTACAACATGATATTTTAACAAACATTATACTTTTATTTTTGGTATCTCCAAAATTTACCTTTTCCAATACTGCCCCCTTCTATTTATTTTCCCCAAATGTATCTTCTTAGAAATCAAATCCACAAATAATCTGTTCATTTTTTCTCGTCTCATGCAGAAAGCCAATAAAGGATTTCCAGTTAACCATAAATATAGACAAGTTTTATCTCTGATCAGAGCTGTAAGTTTAGCCATCTCCACTAACTCCGTCATTTTCATAATCCAGTCCTTGATTGAAGGCAATACTGTACTTTTCCATTTTAGCGCACATAAAAGCCTAGCCACCATGGTCATATATAGAAATAAAATACCATGTTGATTTTCCAACTGTTTATCCATTAATCCCAACAAAAATGCTTCTGGTTGAAATTATATATTGATCTTCAATATTTTTTTAATCATCATATGAATTTGTGACCAAATTTTTTTAGCCTTAGAGCAAGTCCACCAAAAATGATAAAATGATCCTTCATGTTGCTCACATCTCCAACATTTGTTTGACATGCCTTTACTCATTTTTGCTCATTTGTCAGGAGTCATATACCACTGATACATCATTTTATAGAAATTTTCTTTAAGTGTGGAACTCAAAGTAAATTTGAGCCCCTTTACCCACATATTTTCCCACTGGTCCATCGGTATATTATACCCAAAGTTTTTAGCCCATTTGACCAATCTTTGACAGATAAAAGTTTATACATTTTGGAAATAACATGTTCGTCATTTGTACAGAGCTCTTTTTCAAACTCTGTCTTTTCATAATCAAAGCCCCATAATTTTTATCTGATATGAACCTTTCTAGAAGTTGAGCATAGAAAAACCATTGATATTTATACCCTTTAGCTAATAAATCCTTCCCTGTCTTCAATTTACAATCTCCTTGTGAGAATTCTAGTAAGTCTCCATAAGTCAACCATCCCTGTTCGGTAGTCATCTCCCTTCTATAAAACACTTCCTCTGTTGAAATCCAAAGCGGTGTCTTCTGTGATAACCAGTTTATATTTATTCCAAATTCTCAAGATGGCTCTCCTAATATAATGATTTTTGAAGTCTGCATTGACCTTTATCATACCACAAATAAGCATGCCATCCAATCTCAGGTCATGACCTTCCAATGTCAAGAGCCTCTCATTCTCAGGAGCATCCATTCCTTCATCCACATTAGACATGTGGCGGCATAATACACCTTCAAGTACAGTAAACCCAGGCCGCCTCTCTCCTTCGCATCTTGTAAAATTTTATATTTAACTCTTTTTTTCCCCTTGTCATATAAATGTTGAAATATCTTTTTGCTGTTGTTTAAATGGTACATCTTAATAACGGATATTCTCCCCAACAAGGACTGTGGTATTCCATCCATCTTAACATGTCTTTTTTGATTTCTTTCCATGTTTTAACATAATTATTTTGAAATAGCATACAGTTCATCCCCATCAGCATGATACCTAAATATTTTACCATTTTTTCAACCTTAAAACCTGTTGTTTTCATCAATTCTTCCTGATTTTTAATGTACATGTTTTGGTTAACATTTTTGTTTTCTAGTCATTTATTTTGAAATCTGCCAGGGTACCAAACTCAGCTTCTCCATTAATATTTCAGTTCCCTCTAATGGGTCTTCCAGGATTAAATCTAAATAATCTGTGAAGGCTCTTAATTTGTATGACTTTTTAAATTTTTACACCTCTAATCCTTTCCTCCGGTCTAATGTCTCTATTCAGAACCTCCAACACCAAAATGAAAAAGAGCTTTGACAACAGACATCCTTGACGTGTTCCTTTTTTAATCTCACATGGTTTAATTAGTTCTCCATTAACAATAATTTTAGCATTCTATAAAGTGTAGATGAATTTCACCCATTTTATAAAATTCTTCCCAAAATTCTTCTTTTCTAAAATTTCAAACAGGAAAATCCAGTTCAAACTGTCAAAGGTGTTTTCAGCATCCAAGAAAATTAGAGCTGCTTGATTTCCATTATATTTATCCAAATATTCCACTATATCTAATACAGTTCTGATGTTATCTTTCAACTGTCTTTTGGGTAAGAAACCGCTTTGATCTTCACGAATAAAGTCTTTCAGAACATACTTAAGTCTTCCTGCTAAAATCATGGTAAATAGTTTATAGTCATTATTCAGAAATGATACAGGTCTATATTTTTTTGCTAATGTCAAATCTTGCCCTTCTTTAGGTATCAGAGTAATATTAGCATCTTTCCAAGTCTCTGGCGTCTTTCCTCCCAATAAAATTGAATTCATTGTATTTTGCAAGAGTATTAAAATTTGATCTTCAAAGCATTTATAATATTGGCCAGGTAGTCCATCAGAGCCTGGTGGTGACTTCCCCGTTTTCATCTTTTTAATTGCTTCCTCCACTTCTTGAATTGTTATTGGGCCATTCATCATGACCCAATACGTTCTTCTGTAATTTTATGTTATGTTCCTCCAAAATTTTAGGTAGCTTCTGTTTTGTTAAGTAATCATTCAGTTTGGTTGTTGTGGGTTTTCCGGGCTGTATTGCCGTGGTCTTGGCATTGTAGTTCCTGATGTTTCGCCAGCAGCTGTGGCTGGCATCTTCAGAGGTGTAGCACCAAAAGACAGAGATCTCTCAGTGTCACAGTGTGGACAAGATGTTGGCAGGTCATTTGTATCTACTCAGGAGGGGTGGGGTTAAGCTGAGTCATCCTGTAAGAGTTTCCCAGGGTGTGGAATACTAATGGCGGGAGGCTTCACTGTATCCTGAGGAGGTTCTTTTGCATATGGATTGGGGCTTGATGTGCTAATCTTCTCTGCAGGGCTATTGTTGAGTATAGAGTGTTTTGTTAGCCTGGTGTTTTTCAGAACTGGAAACCATGCTCTGTTCATTCTTAAGGTTTCTTCTTTCCTGTTGAAGTTTTGCTTATGCTTGTGAATTTCAATGGCTTCCCTGTGCAGTCTGACAAAGTAGTTGGAAGTGTTGTCCAGTATTTTGGTGTCCTGGAATAAGATACTGTGCCCTGTTTGAGTTAGGCTATGTTCAGCCACTACTGAACACACAACACACAACACACAACACTTCCAACTACTTTGTCAGACTGCACAGGGAAGCCATTGAAATTCACAAGCATAAGCAAAACTTCAACAGGAAAGAAGAAACCTTAAGAATGAACAGAGCATGGTTTCCAATTCTGAAAAACACCAGGCTAACAAAACACTCTATACTCGACAATAGCCCTGCAGAGAAGATTAGCACATCAAGCACCAATCCATATACAAAAGAACCTCCTCAGGATACAGTGAAGCCTCCCTCCATTAGCATTCCACACCCTGGGAAACTCTTACAGGATGACTCAGCTCAACCCCACCCCTCCTGAGTAGATACAAATGACCTGCCAACATCTTGTCCACACTGTGACACTGAGAGATCTCTGTCTTTTGGTGCTACACCTCTGAAGATGCCAGCCACAGCTGCTGGCGAAACGTCAGGAACTACAATGCCAAGACCACGGCAATACAGCCCAGAAAACCCACAACAACCATCGTTCTCCGGCCGTGAAAGCCTTCGACAAATCATTCAGTTTCTTTAAAGAAATATCCTGTCTTCTGTACAAGTTTGAATAATACTTAAAAAGAGTATTTTGGATGTCCCCATTTTCTGTTAGCATAGTATCCCCATCTTGCAATTTTAAGATAATTTTTTCTCTCTCTCTTTTCTCAATCTATAGGCCAACCACGTTCCCGTTTTATTAGCAAATTTGAAATTTCTCTGCTTAGCATAATTCAGTTTTTTCTGTAAATCCCTTACTGTTAACATTGATAGCTGCTGTTGCGAGCATTTTATCTCTTGTTGCACCTTAACATTCCCTGGCACAGTTTTTAATTCTTCCTTTTTTTAAAAAAATTTCTTGCAGAATAACTTGCATTTTTTCCTGATTTTTTGCTTTAATTCCGAGTTTTGACGTATAAAGTGGCCTCTTATAAATGCTTTTGTCAGTTTATGGAATTCAAGTTACTCTGAATTCATCTCCCAACCCCTTGCTGCAAGAAATCCAAGGTCTTGAGTCAACAGGTTCTTTATTGAAAGATTACATTCATAGCACAAGTGTCCATAATTATTCCAAAAGTATCAAAGCTTCTGGCTGACAGGGAAGCTTTGTTGAGAATGACTTGATGGATACCAAAAGCAGTATATCACCCCGTCCCTCAGAATCCCCCCCCCCATTGTACCGCTACAGTTGAAGCCTGGGAGCGTGAGGGAGAACATCCTCCAAGGATGCTGTTTAGACTAGGAGATAAGGTGCCTTCCCGTTTCCCTGGGAATACAGCTGGATGTCTGCAACCTGTGGACAGAAAGACACTGGAAACTTACAGCAAGAGAAAGCATCTGAGTACAACATGGAGTCACAATGGATACAGGGCCTGACAGCTTTGCTTGCATCCCAAACCATACTCAAGTCTGTACCCTTGTTCAAATTTAATTCAAAAAATTCTTTCAGCCTTTTTTTACAATCATCAACAATTGCCTCTTTCTGTAGTAAAGATTCATTTAGTTGCCACCTAAATGTATTAGATTTGGTTCTATAACTTACTCTTATAGGATTATGATCTGAAAAAGACTTCGGCAATATCTCCACTCTAACCATTTTGGTCACCAAATTTTTCAATATCCAGACCATAACTATACGTGACAAAGATTTATGTCTCTTTGAGTAAAATGTATATTCTCTTGAATCCCCATTTTTTTGTCTTCAGAGCACCTATCTATTTGTGGAGACACTAAATCAGTCCTATCACCCATCAGCCAACAGTTTTCATAGGACAAATCAGCCAATTTTTCCCAAAGATGTTTGTAGAACTTCCCCTTCTCCTCATTTGGTGCATAGATTCCCACCATCAATTTTTTTCTCCCATTTAATGTCACCCCCACCCCCACAAATCTACCATGGTTGTCAGATATAACAAGTTCTGTTTTCAATACTGGCTTTAGATACAATACCACCCCATTTTTTCTTTTTGTTATTTGAAGAGACAATCCCCCCCCCCCAATTTGTAATCCAAATACTTGATGTCTTTTTTTCTGGTATGAGTTTCTTGTAAGCAAGTTGTATTATTTTAAAAAAGAATGACCCCCACCTGTCCTGGGCACCATTTCAGGGTTTTCTTATGAAATGTCTGAATGAAATACACCTATGCCTCTGGATGCTGAAGTAAAGGCCCCCCTAAACTTAAGTATTTGGTGATTCATACTCTTGACAACAGTTAGTTCCTCCCAAAATGGAAATTGGCTGTTTAGGTTTATGATACCTTCTGAATTTGTTAATATAATCCTTAGAGATTTGTAACTAAGATCAACAAAATCAGGCAAGAGCTAAGCAGCTAAGGACTATCATATAGGTTTGTTAGAATGCCAGTTAAATTAGATTAAATGTGAAAAGCTGAAAGTTTCCTGAAATTTAAAAACACACTGGGCATCTCATCATGCTAGGCACATCCTTGGCCAGTGTATGTCTAGTGTTAGCCAGTATGATTGACGTTTGGGGGGAAAGAATGAGGAACCCAAATGTCTTAAGGGCTTTCCAGCTGTGAAGGATTTGAGTTTCAAGTGCCTTAGAGAAGACTAGAGAATGATCTGTTTGACAGCTTGTATCCAAGTTGAAGGAGAGCTTTGAGCAGTTCTGTGGAATTCTCTTTTGCCAAAGTGCTTAGAGAAATTTGTGAAAAAAGAATGTCGTATTTTTTATGTTGAGTTGTCATATTGTACTATTTTTTTCCATTATCTGATGGTAACTGAAGACAAAATGCCATAATTTTATTGAAGGTAAGAGACAGGTGCAGTATATCTTACATATCAATTGATTCCCCTCCCCCCCAAAAGAGTCAGGCTGAGAACAGATGGCTTCAGAAGCTAGAGTGGCATATTGGAAACTCAGCTATTGGCGAGGTCAATTAAAGTGGGTGGTGAGTCTAGCAGGATAAAATCATCACTGGACTGGGAGAGACTCCAATCCAGGCAGAAAGAGATGAAGAGCAAGCCACATTCTAAGAGCATCTGTTGCTGATCCTGAATAGCAATCCAGTTAAAGGAAAGCAGGCCTTAGGACCAACATTATCCCACATCAGTCCAATCTTCTCATTGACAGCTTAACAAAGAATGTTGCCTAAGGTCACCACCTCTAGCCAACTGTCCTTGCCCTCACTATCAGTTCTTGCCACCATATTACATCTTACTGCTTGATACCTTGTGCTGTATCCATGGCACTGTTCCTGCACAGGAGTTCGAGAGGATCCTTCCCTCCTAGTTTGTCTCATGAGAATTCAAGATCGCCTGTTGGGCATATGTGGCTTATCTCAGTGCCTCCAGAGATGCTTAGGGAAAGAGGAGGCCAGGAGTGTTCACTTCTCTAGAGTGGACAGCAAAGCAAAGCAGAATGGTGGTGACGAGAGATCTCCCAAACCACTGCCTGGGCCACAACCTCCCTTGACTTCATTGTACTGCTGGCCATGGATTTTCTGCTGAGGAAACATTCGTATAGGCCCACTGCAAACTGTGGGCCAAACTACAACCGACGAATGACACTAGTTGGACACTTGTCAGCTCCCTCGAGTTTTGATGGGAAATGTAGGCAGCTTGGCGGAATGTTGGACAAGTGACAGTTGAAAAGTTCATTGGACAGCAGTCGGAGAGCCAAGCTGCAAGACCAGAATGCCTACATTTCCCATCCAAACTTGAGGGAAGCTGACAAGTGTCCAACCTGTGTCACCCATCACTTGTAGCTTGGCCCTGTTTTTCCAGGCACTTGGGTACACAAGGCAAGAGGAAACCCTACTACAATTCCTCCCCTGCTGTAGAATTCTTCTTACATCTGGACATGTGGATGATGTGAAACCACTTAGATACTTTGTCATATATAAGAGGGGCACTAAGCATCGAAACAGAAGATAAAAGGCAGGTAAAAATTGCCCCAGGTTTGATGTATTCCTTAAAATGTTAGATAAATGCTTGGAGGACACATGTCATTCAGAGCATTCAAGAGCACTTGTCTTTGATTGTCAGATGATAATGGTCACCAGCATTATGTCCTGCTTGTGAGCTTTCCAAGGGGTGAATAGTTGGTCACTGCTGTTGAAGAAGTGCTAGGTTAAATGGATCTCGGATCTGAAACAATAAGGCATAAACAGTTATAATTGTTGAAGTAACAGAGCAAGCAGTACAGCGCTTCCTATCTGTTTACTGATCTACTAAAGGGAATGCTCCCTAATAGACATGGGCATGAACCAAAAAAAAAATCGCGAGGTTCGTGGTTTGTTCAGTTTCATGAACCATGAACCACGAACTTTAATGAGCTTGACCCGGTTCATGAACCAGTTTGTGGTTTGTGGTTCGTCAGAGCCCAGGACTGCCCCCTTCACACTCAGAGAGCCCAAACTCACCGGGAGTCTTCAGCAGGCTCTCCTCCAACACCCCTCCAAGTTTGGTGAAGATTGAAATACAGATCTCCAAGTTATAGACCCCCAAAGCTGGAACCCCCAAGATAGTCCCATTTGATAGAATTGGAGCAATCAATGCCAATTGACTTATGGCTCCATTTGAATTGATGAACCCCCAGATGTGGGTAATGTCAGTGGCTGCCCCCTCCTCATGGGCTCAAGGAGCCAGTCAGCTGCTCCCCTTCTCAGGGGTGGGGAGTTTGGCTGCAGGCTGGTGGCACCCCCCCTGCACCCACCTGCATGCCCCAATGGTTGGCCACCCTCACATCCGGAACATGGGTTTTGTTGGTGGCCACCCCCTCCTTGCAGGCTCAGAGGGGTGGCCAGCCACCTCCTTTCTCAAGGGCGGGGAGTTTGGCTGCCAGCCAGTGGCACCCACATGGAGACCAACAGGAACCTATATAACCCACCTTCCGGACATGGTGGGCGGGACAGGTCAACAAAGTAAGGCCTCCATGGTCCAGCCATGGTGAGCAGCAAGAGTGAGTGGAGGACCATGTCCCACACCAGGGGATCATGGGCCACTTCTCACGCATGGGGGCCATGAATGATGTGGCTGCTGACAAAATCCATGGTCCGGCTGTGGAGGGCAGATGGCACTGATGCAGCTCCTTCCCCCAGGTGGGAAGAGTGAGTGACAGACCCGGGGCTAGGCAGGACAGGTTCACAAAATAAGGGCCCCACATGGAGACCAACAGGGACCACCAAAACCCACCTGGATGTGGTGGCACCAATGGAGCCCCTGCCTTGGGTCAGGGAGGGGAACAGACAGTTCCCTTTTCTTCTGCATGAAGGTTGCAGGGCAGCAAAGCTGAACTACACTCATGCCCCTTGGCAGGGAGGGACCAAAAGAGACCAGAACCCACCTCCTAGACATGGTGGCAGGAACAGGGACCTACTGAACCCACCTTTCAGGTAAGGGATGGACAGATGGATCAACGGATGCCTCCCCCTTTGGGGGAGGATATTCTAAATGCCTGGGGAGGTGTATTTCTCACCCCAGGACATGTATGGAAGGGATGGAAGGAAGGACGGATTGATGGATGCCTCCCCCATAACCCATGGTCCGGCTGTGGTGAACTCTTCTGTGGTCAGAGCAAGAGCAGCTGCTGAAACACCCTGGGAGGAATGAGTGATGGACCTAATCCCATACATGGGGGCTGTGAGGGATGCAGCCACTGACAAAACCCATGGGCCAGCTGTGGCGGCAACGATGGAGGCCTCCCCCTCCTTGAGGGGAGCCTGTTATAAGTCCCACTCTTGGGACCATGGGGGTTACCTCACAAAGTGATATGTTCAGCAGCAAAACCCACTTGCTTGCCAGTGACAGCAGTAGCAGATGCCTATTTCAACCAATTGGAAGTCCGATGTATTGTCGAAGGCTTTCACGGCCGGAGAACAATGGTTGTTGTGGGTTTTCCTTGTAGTTCCTGACGTTTCGCCAGCAGCTGTGGCTGGCATCTTCAGAGGTGTAGCACCAAAAGACAGAGATCTCTCAGTGTCACCAGTTTGGGGGGATGCTTTAGGGTGACACTGAGAGATCTCTGTCTTTTGGTGCTACACCTCTGAAGATGCCAGCCACAGCTGCTGGCGAAACGTCAGGAACTACAATGCCAAGACCATGGCAATACAGCCCGGAAAACCCACAACAACCATAATTGGAAGTCCCCTTGCCGGGGGGGGGGTGCCTAGCCCTACCGGCGGGAAAAAAGCAGGGAAAGAAAGCGAACCCCTTCCCCTCTAGGGAGGAGCAGCAGCTAAGGGAAGGGCATAACCACCTCACCAACAGGGAAGCCTCAATAGAGGCCTTCCACCATCACCTTCCACAGATGGCTGGAAGCTGCCGCAAGACCCAGAAGAAAAGGTCACGAAAATGGTGGCCGTGAGGGAAGCCTTCCTCTTCCCAGGTGGGAGAGGAGCACAAAACAAAAGTAATGAGAATGGAAAACAAAAGTTGGTCCTGTGGGTCCTCGGGCAAGGTGCCCACTTAGCTTGGCCCCAGCAGTGGCCCTGGGTGGGGGGAACGCCCTACCCTACCACACACAAACACCTGAACTGGCCAGGCAGGACAGGTGTACAGAATAAAAAGAGAAGAATAATAAACTCAAAAAGAAAGAACAAGAGCGTAGGCCCTCCTTTGAGGTGCCCACTTAGCTTGGCCCCAGAGGCAGATGGTGGCCCTGAGACTTTGAGCCCGCAGCAGATAGGATCAGATGTGGTGGTCACAGACATCACCCACCTGCTGGCCATGGTGGCAAGGACGGAACCCCCTCCCCCCTGGCACAGAGGAGACCACAAGTCACATTAGGGACCACGGAAAGATGTGGCCACAGACATCACCCACCTGCTGGCCATGGTGGTAAGGACAGAAACCCTTACCCTGATTGGTGGTTGAGGAATACACCAAGTACCATGATAGGGGACCCTCCCATGGCCCTGCCAGCAACTGCCAGCAACATGGCAGTTTTCAAGAAGAGGCTGGATGAATATTTGTCAGGGAAGCTTTAGGCTGATCCTGCACTGGGCAGGGGGTTGGACTAGAACATCTGTATGGCCCCTTCCAACTCTGTGATACTGTGATTCTGTATGTGTAACACTGTTCCTCATGCTGAGCAGTGGTGGACACAGACATCACTCACCTTCCGGCCATGGCGGACAAGAAGGATGTCTCCCCCTCCTTGGTGGGAAGTCCCACCACCCTTCATGGTGCACATCCCATCATGAGCAGGTGCAGCTTATTGGCAGCAGCCAAACAGGGCTCTCAAGGGATGCCTCTTTCAGGGCTGCCATGGGGGGGACAACACAGAACACACATAGAAATTCTGCCCCCCTACCTGCACCAGTAGACATGGCTGCTGACATCACCCACCTGCCGGCCATGGCAGCAAGGGTGGAACCATTTCCTCCGATTGAGGGATGAGAGACCAAGTCCCATGGATAGGGGCAAGTTGCACCCAGAAGGGACAGAGACATCAATCCCTGTTGCATGGGAGCCCTAACCCACTGCACACAGACACCTGACCTGAGCAGGCAGGACTGTTGCACAAAATAAAGAGATAGTAGCCCCTGTCTCCTAAGCATCAGGCCATTGCAGGAATGGCACCATGCCACACAGGGATCGCTGGGAAGGGTCTGAAAGTGCTGCCAGAGTGAGAGATTGAAACTGGGAACCAGGAGCTAAGTCACAAGGAGAACTAAGGATTACTGGCCAAGGTGTGGAGCTGGGCTGGGAAGACGGAGTGAGGGGTTGACCACGGACAGGGACAGCCCCAAGAGTTTGGGATGTGGGGTGGGTGCGTGGGTTGAAGGTTTCTCTAAACCCCTGGCATTCCTCCTGAGATCCCTCAAGCACTACCCGCCACACACAGAGAACTGACTTGAGCAGGCAGGATAAGTGCACAAAATAAAGAGATAGTAATCAAATCAAAGAGAAAGAACAACGTGAGCCCTCAGCAGTGGCCCTGAAACCGGGGGAGGGGGGTAGAGCCCTACTGCCCCACACACAGAGACCTGACCCGAGCAGGCAGAACAGGTGCACAACAGAAAAGAGATAGTACTCAAATTCAAAAGAAAGAAGAAGGTGAGCCCTCAGCCGAGGTGCCCACTTAGCTTGGCCCCAGAGCCAGATGGTGGCTCTGAGATGGGGGGGTCGGGTAGAGCCCTATCCCTCCATACACAGAGGTACCTGACCTGAGCTGGCAGGGCAGGTATACAAAACAAAAAGAGAAGAATAATAAACTCAAAAAGAAAGAACAAGATGAGCGCTCAGCCAAGGTGCCCACTTAGCTTGGCCCCAGAGCTTAGCAGTGGCCCTGAAAAGGGGCGGGGGTCCTACCCCGCTACACACAGACGGTATCTGATGAAGAGAACTGTGATTCTCGAAAGCTTATGCTACAGTAAAGTTGGTTAGTCTTAAAGGTGCTACTGGACTCTTTTCTATTTTGGGATGAGAGACTCTCTCTGCCTTTGAGCTCCTTTGGTCATAGGGTATCAGATGATATAGCTAGAACCCAACCTTTAAGGAAAAAAGTGATTGACTCAGACTACTATCCTGGAACACGGCTGGGTTGGCTGCTAGGATGAGATCAAATGATGTAAAAGAATTTCTGAGTAGGTTTGACCCAGTGTTACTCCAGGAAACATGGTCTAAGGCTGAAGTTTCTCTCTCTGGATTTATCTCATATTCATTGTCTGGGATTAATGCTGGAAAAAATGGGAGGTGTTCTGGAGGGTTAGCTAGTTGGATCTCAGTA
Organism: Eublepharis macularius; assembly: GCF_028583425.1. Lineage (NCBI taxonomy): Eukaryota > Metazoa > Chordata > Lepidosauria > Squamata > Eublepharidae > Eublepharis > Eublepharis macularius. The sequence goes on along the minus strand of NC_072795.1, from coordinate 145,145,547 downwards.
AACCTCAAAGTGAGGATTACTGAGCTGCACAACAGTTTTCCATATGCAATGGCACTACTTTTGGAGTTCAAGGAATTTTCTATAGTTCTGGTAAGTATCTATTGTCAGGTGTTTGCCCAGGCACAGCTGCACTTGGTGCCCAACCGCCTATCGAGGGCCTCTGGGAGGCGGTCTCACCCCGTCTTGGCTGGGGGAGGACTGCCCTGGGCACCCTAGTGCCTGGCAAGGGTTTCTAGCAAGCAGTCTAGCCCCACCTTGGCTGGGGCGCAGCTGCCCTGGGCGCCCTAGTGCCTGACATGGGTTTTTGGGAGGCTGCTGTTAGGCTTGTCACCAGCCTCTGGTCCATGGCTGGAGGAGGGGTATACATCACCCTCACACCCTCTCATCCATTCCTCTGCCTTGCCTGCCTCTTGCCTCTTCTCCAACTCCCATCCATATGAAGTATCCTCCTTCTCCTTCTCCTCCTCTCTCCTTCTCACACTCTCAACAACTTGCTTTCCTCCTCTCTCTATCTGCTCCTCAACTCTCCACCTTGTCTTCCTCTTCTCTTGCCTTTTGATGGGGGCCTCTGGGAGGGGCACCTGCCCTATCCTACCAGCCTTGCCCTATCCTTGTGGAAGCCTGTTCCCTCAGGCTTGATGGGCACTGCTTTGGCTCCTGGACTCCCTCCTGGTGTTGGCTGCCCTCTCTTGCCCCGTCTGTGCTCCTAGCATCCTATTGGAGGGTGGGGCTGGCCAGCTTCTTGTCAGGTTCAGAATGCTCTCATGTACATTCTTGCCTAACTGACTCCATTTTTAATCTTTTCAGTGCTTAAGTGCTTTCTTCACAGGTGCCAAGGTTCCCAAGCAGCTATCTCCCAGAGAAGGATTGTTTTGGTTACTGCTGTTCCACCAAGAACCAGCCTTGAAGGACTTTCGCTTTCCTAGCTTCAAAGGGATTGTTTTGAGAACTATGGGGGGAGGTTGGGCCTGCTGGGATCTGTTACTTTGTACCTTATGCTTTGCCTGTCATTGGTAACAATGCATATGTACCATCCTGAATATTGTATTCAGGCCAGTGGACTATAATGAACTAATTCTTCAGTAAAAACCTTTTGGAAACAATGGACTGTTGTCTAATTGCAGAAGGTAGTCTGGAGTAGGGACATTATCTAGCCACAGCTCTGACATTTTGTTACCAATGCTCTTTTTCCAATGCCTAAGCCGGATCAAACGGACTCCAAAGCTGTCCCGCTCAGGGATCCTTTGTTTGACCCGTATGCCTCCCCCGGCTCCCAAGGATTGGAACCACAAGGACCTGTACCAAGAGGAAACAGCTCCTCTCTTACTACGCTCTACACTCTCGCTCCCAGCAGTGCAGATACCCGGCCTAGAGCTACAGCCGAACCACTGTTTTCCGTACCCACCCCGACGCAGTGGGGCGCGAGACCAAGGGAGACGAGGGAACGGAGGGCCAGCATGATGTTCACGCAAACACAGGTGGATAGTCGGCGCAGTTTGGAGTCGATACCCGAGCATGCCAGCAGCCAACCGTGGCTTTACTGGAACAGGATGACCGAACAAACGGAGTGGGAGACGTCCCGCCGTGGCTCCCTGAGCTGGGATTATTCGGAAGTCACCCCGTGGTCGGGGCAACAAGAAGTAAGTGAGCACCAGTGGGTGCAGCTTCAAAGCAGGACGATTGCAATTGACTCTGGGATATCAGCAATCACTGGTTTGGTGAAAGGGATCTTAGCTGCTAGATCTCAAGAAGAACAAGGTGTGGAAGAAATCATACCTGGTCTACCGAGGCCACATACTGAATATGTGCCCACCTCGCAAGCTACTGGTTATACCGAACAGGAGGAGGGGAATCCAGACAGAGTGCAAGTTTTGGAGACCAGACTGGCAAGCATGGAAGAAAGCTTAGCCCACGCTGTCCACCTACTATCCGTACTCGTAGTGGGGGACGGTGGACGTGAACCGCCAACTGGTCTACCAGACATCAGTCAAAGTTTGTCAAACCTACAAAATTTTTTGCCCCGTCCGGAGGGCCCAATCCAACCGTGGCCGCAACAGCCACCGGAAATGGGGGATTCTGGGTCTGAAACCGGGGAAAGACCTTGTCCTGAAGACCCGTGTCCAGAAGAACCCTGTCCCGAACAGCCGATCATACCGGATGACAACGGAGCCGGCGGAGGAGGTGGAGAACCGTGTCCAGAAGACCCCCGTCCCGATCGTCCAATCATTCCCGCTGACAGTGGGAACGGAGGAGGAGGTGGGGAACCGGGACAACCTCTGAGGCCCACTTCCCCTATAGTGCCTCCACCCACGACCCAAGCGAATCAGCCACCAAGCCTCCCGAGAGGAGATACACCACGAGTCATCCCTGGGACGAGCAGAATTGGAAGAGGTACTACTCCCAGGCCACACCAAACGCCAGGGCCGCGGGGGGCCATGGTGCCTCTCCAACCTAGTTCTCCTCACCCATCCCCGCTCCAACCGGCACCCCAAGGGCCGATTCCTGCTCCTCTGTTACCAGCGCCCAGATTACCGACGCCTCGAGGCCCACCGCCGGTTCAGCCGACACCCCTACGGCCAGCGCCGCTACAACCCATACCTGGAGGGCCTCCCCGGCCGATCCCAGGAGGGCCTCCCCCACAACAACCTCAACCTTATCCTCAGCAACCCCCGCCGCCGCTACCGCCAACACCGTGACAGCCTCCTTTACAACTCGCCCCGCTCGACGTCTACCCGATGCCAGCGACCAGCTCCCAGGCAAGAACTTCCCATGGGTTGGGTCAAGCTGGAAGCTACGTTTGATGGAGATCCCTCCAAACTGGGATTTTTCCTTGTCCAAGCAGTACAATTCTTTAATCGATGGGGACATCTTTTTGGGAGTGAGGCCAGCCAGATCGAACACCTTGGATCGAGACTCCAAGGCAAAGCTGCCGACTGGTATGTAGGACTTTATGATATTGGGGCCCCCGAATTAAATACTCTTCAAGGGCTGGTGGATGCAGTCCGAGCCCAATACGAAGACCCTCTAGAAGAAACTAGAGCTCGGACCGAATTACAGTCGATTAGGCAAGGCAGTATGTCAGCTAGAGACTATGTTACAAAATTCCGACAACTGGCTGCTAAATGCCCAAGGTGTGAGGAATCGACCAAGATAATTTTGTTCAAGCAGGGCTTAAACCCTAGACTGTTGGATAGAGCCCTAATGCAAGATAATCCTCCCACTCTACTAGGATGGATCCAATTAACTTGTGAAGTAGAAAACCACATGCTAGAAGTTCGTTTAGTGGAACAACAACAACATACGGGACAAAGGCGCTCCTCAGTCCTGGTCAGAGGAGGCAGAGGGGCTGGATATGCTACCCGCGGAGCGAGAGATGCTAGATGGCAACAAGGGTTGTGCTTGCAGTGTGGCCAAAGTGGTCATTTTGCGGCGCAATGTCCATACTGGCCTGTGCAAAGACCTCCGCTCCAACTAAGACGCCCAGCCCCCGCAGCCTACCCGGCGCCACAGCGCCCAACTCCAGCTCCCAAAACAGCAAGAGGTAGAGGAGCTCCCCGGAGAAACCCTACCGAAAGAGGACTGGAGCTGGAAGAAATTATGGAATATGATCCAACAGCCCTAACCGGGGAGGAGAATCCAGAGAGTCCCACCTTGGGAAACGAAATGGATCTGTCGTAAAAGGACCCAAACGGCAGATCAAACACCAGTCAGTTCCTATTTCGAACAGACCCCAAGGGTCCATACTCTTCATACCAGTAACTTTAGTGAATCCTGACAGGAAAATGCACATCCGCGTGCAAGCGCTAATAGACTCGGGCTGCTCCAGAGACATTATTGCACCAGCCCTAGTGAATGGATTAGTACTTCCAGTGAAAGAATTGGAAACGCCCATCATTTTTGAGCTAATGGATGGCACTAATATGAATCCAGTCACTACCGAAACCACCCCGGTCGTAACCGGCATGGGACAACACTGGGAAGTAAGATCATTCGTTATTAGTGCCACTGCTAAATACCCCTTGATCCTGGGAAGCCGATGGTTGTGCGATCACAACCCCTACATCAACTGGGCAGAGGGAAGCATCACGTTCACCCATGAGGCTTGCAAAAGTCATCGTTGGGATCAAAATTGGGGCAACAACCCTACCATCACTGAGCCTGCTCTCCTCACCCAGGAAGAAATCAACCAAATACCCAAGCAACACAGAGCTTACACTCAAGCTTTCACAGAAGAAGAAGCGAATGCTCTACCTCCTCATAGGAGGACGGACTGTGCTGTAGACATTTTGCCAGGTGCCTCCCTGCCTAAGGGTCGCCTATATCCCATGAGCCCTAACGAAAGGGAAGAACTCCGCAAGTTCATCGACACCAATCTTCAAAGAGGATTTATTCGACCTGCCAACAGTCCGCATGCTGCGCCAGTACTCTTCGTCAAAAAGAAAGACGGGGGCTTAAGACTGTGCATGGACTTTCGGGGACTTAACGCTGTATCTTCCAGTAACGCCTATCCCATCCCGCTCATCAGAGATCTACTCAACGTCGTGGCTCAAGGTAAGATCTTTACAAAATTGGACTTGAAAGATGCTTATTTCCATGTTCGTATCAAAGCAGGGGACGAATGGAAAACCGCTTTTAATACGCCCCTTGGTCAGTATGAGTACTTAGTCATGCCATTCGGCCTGGCTGGGGCCCCCTCGGTTTTCATGTCCATGATCAATGAAGTCCTACACGAATTTCTATACAAAGGCGTAGTGGTGTACCTAGATGATGTTTTAATCTATTCAGAAACCGAAGAGGAACACGTGGAACTAGTGAAAAAAGTCTTAACCACCCTAATGTGTAATAGATTGCCCATCAAGCTGTCTAAATGTGAGTTCCACAAAACAGAACTCACTTACTTAGGCTACGGCATCTCCCAAGATGGCTTGAAAATGGATCCAGGCAAAATACAAGCAGTGCAAAATTGGCAAACCCCCGCTACCCGCAAAGAACTACAATCCTTTTTGGGCTTTGCCAACTTTTATAGAGAATTCATTGCAAACTTTGCTCAAATAACACTCCCTCTAACCGAACTGTTAAAAACCAAAGACAAGGGAGACCAAGCCAAAAAACCAAGTGCAAAATTGCCTTGGACACAAGAATGCCAAACAGCATTCAACCACCTCAAAACACAGTTTGTTTCGGAACCAGTCCTGCAACACCCCGATGAAAACCGCCCCTTTGTAGTGCAGGTCGACGCCAGCGACACCGCAATTGGAGGCGTACTATTGCAGCGGGGGGAGGACGGGAAGCTCAAGCCCTGTGCCTTCCTTTCCAGAAAGTTTTCTGAAGCGGAAAGGAACTGGAATGTTTGGGAAAAGGAGGCTTTTGCTGTAAAAGCCGCTCTCACCACTTGGAGACATTGGTTAGAAGGAGCCCGTCATCCTTCGAAGTTTGGACGGATCATAAGAATTTAGAGACCCTACGCAGCCCCCGCAGGCTGAATGCTAAGCAACTGCGGTGGGCGGAATACTTTTCCAAATTCAACTTCACGTTAAACTTTCTACCGGGCAAAACTAACTTTCTGGCTGACGCTCTATCACGCATGCCCCAACACAAAAGCAAAAGGGAGGAGACAATTGACACCGTCTTCTCGCCTACGCAATTAGGGGGTGTGGTAACCACACGCAGCCACACAACCCAACCCCCTCAACCCGATCAGGGGTGGAGACAAAAACTGAAAGCTGAAGTGGAAAAAGGGGGGGGGCGTGCCCAAAGACAAACTGCAACGATCCATTCAAGGGGAATGGCTTTGGGGAGACCGCTTCTATGTACCCAAAAGTTTAAGAAAAGAGGTTTTACAACGCTGTCACGATGCCCCAACGGCAGGGCACTACGGGTACTTAAAAACGCTTCATTTAGTGCAACGTCAATTTTGGTGGCCGGGCATGCGCAAAGACATTTCCCAATATGTAGCGTCTTGCCCCATTTGTCTCAGTGCCAAATCCCGCAAAGGCAAACCACCGGGACTATTACAGCCACTAGAAACGCCCAGCAGACCATGGGAGATAATATCTATGGACTTCATTACTGATTTACCTCCCTCCAAGGGACACAACTGTATTTTAGTCGTAGTGGATTTATTCTCTAAGCAAGCTCATTTTATACCTTGCACCACTATACCTTCTGCTAGAAAACTAGCTGATATCTTTCTAAAGCACATTGTAAAAATACATTCTTTTCCATCAAAGGTGATTTCGGATCGCGGCGGACAATTCGTTGCCAACTTCTGGCGGGAGCTTTTACAAATGCTGGGTATTGAACAAGGTTTAAGTTCAAGCCATCATCCGCAAACCGACGGACAGTCAGAAAAAACTAATCAAATACTAGAACAATTCCTCCGCTGTTATATCAATTTCCAGCAAGACAACTGGGTCGACTTACTCCCACTAGCAGAATTCTCCTACAATAACAGTGTACACACCTCCACAGGGGAGACTCCTTTCAAAGTCGTCTATGGCTTTCATTTCAAACCCTTCCCATTTGATGCGCTCCCTCCTCCGACTACAGCATCCCAAGACGTCACAGAATGGTGGGGGGAAGCAGCTCAACAATGGACTCAAATTAAAAAACACCTCGACAAAGCCAAACAGGATTACAAAAAATATGCCGACTGCCACCGTGCGCCCGAGTGGGATTTACAACCTGGTGATCTTGTCTATCTTTCCACAAAGAACCTAAAAGTAGCCCAAACCAGCCGCAAATTAGCTCTAAAATTTTTAGGACCTTTTCCTGTTCGTAAAGTAATCAACAAAGTGACTGTTGCCCTGGATTTGCCAAAAAATCTTCGCTACGTTCATGATACTTTCCATGTCAGCTTGCTGAAACGAGCTCCTCCAGCAAAACAATGGCACACCCGTGCCCCTCCCATTCCAACTTTAATTGATGATCAGACCCATTACGAAGTGCAACAAATTTTGGACTCTAAAATAAAACGAAACCAGCTTTTTTACCTCATCCGATGGAAGGACTTTGACTCTGGGTTTGATGAGTGGGTGAATTCTGTACATGTTCATGCTCCTAGATTAGTCAAAGCGTTCCATTCTCGTTACCCACATAAACCTGGGGGGGGGGAGCATCTTTGAGGGGGCAGAATGTCAGGTTCAGAATGCTCTCATGTACGTTCTTGCCTAACCTACTCCATTTTTAATCTTTTCAGTGCTTAAGTGCTTTCTTCACAGGTGCCAAGGTTCCCAAGCAGCTATCTCCCAGAGAAGGATTGTTTTGGCTACTGCTGTTCCACCAAGAACCAGCCTTGAAGGACTTTCGCTTTCCTAGCTTCAAAGGGATTGTTTTGAGAACTATGGGGGGAGGTTGGGCCTGCTGGGATCTGTTACTTTGTACCTTATGCTTTGCCTGTCATTGGTAACAATGCATATGTACCATCCTGAATATTGTATTCAGGCCAGTGGACTATAATGAACTAATTCTTCAGTAAAAACCTTTTGGAAACAATGGACTGTTGTCTAATTGCAGAAGGTAGTCTGGAGTAGGGACATTATCTAGCCACAGCTCTGACACTTCTTCCTGCCCCATGAGACTCACTGTGGCTTGGGCTTCTCCATCCCTCCTGTGGCTTTTGGGGTAGGAGGGGAGTCCGTTCCCATGGCACAACCCAGCTAAGGGTCCCGTCTGCAGCTGCTTGGATCATGGTGTTGTCTTCTTTTGTTGCCTGTCCAACTTCCACAGTGGTGGTGGCCTCGCTGTGTCCCTCTGCTCAGTGTATCTCCATGTCATTGGCATGGGCAGCTGAGTTGCCGGCTCCCGGCTGTCTCCTGTCCTCTCCTCCAGGTAAGCCCGGGGGCTGAGCCTCTGAACCCGGACATCTATCTCCCACCACATGTTCATCGGTCTAAGATCTTCCAGTGCTGGACCCAAAAAGATGTCTTCTTGGAGAGTTTGGCTAGGCTTCAACCTGCAACAACAGTACTTTTGGCCCAGGATTTCAATGCTAGGGTTGGAGAGACTTACTCAAAAGATTTGAAAGCTTAGAAGTAATGGATTGTTTGGGAAGTGATCCCTGCCCAGTGCAATTGTTATTATGCCTAACTATCTGTCACCTCTCCCCTCATGTAATGAACTCAAGTTTAGCCTAGACACATAACACCTTAAGATTATTGAAATGTTGTGAAGCCATGGAAGAGAAAATTAAAGCGCAAATGGATTTGATGGAAACTAGATACATAGGTCCCCAAGAAACCAAGAAGATGGAATTCCTTATTGAACTAAATGACCATTTTAAGCCTTTCTTGGTAACAATAAAGCCTATGGGGCAGTTCATACCCAACAGAAACAACTGGTATGATTCTGACTGTGAGGCACTAAAAATATCAATTAGGAGCCTTTATAGGCAGCTTAAAACATTCAACAGGTAATGCCAAATATTTTGAAGTTGAAAAAGAATATTAAAAATTATTGAAATTTAAGAAGTTTGAGGCCTGGAAAAGTGAATGGGAATGTTCATTCTTGGCTGTAAAATCTAAAAATGAAAAAAAAAATTCTGGACTTTAATAGCAAAAGGATGAAACACAAGGTTCCCTGAACCTTCCCCCATTGCTGTAGCGGTTTGGGAAGCTTTTTTTACTTCTATTTTTGCAAATAGAAATAGAGATATGCCAGATGGCAGACTGAAGCTACCACCAAGCACAAAAGAATGGCCCCTGTTAATGGTCAGTGAGGTCAGGATCCTGTGGCTTTTGGGCTTCTGTGGCTTTTGGGCTTCTCCATCCCTCCTGTGGCTTTTGGGGTAGGAGGGGAGTCCGTTCCCATGGCACAACCCAGCTAAGGGTCCCGTCTGCAGCTGCTTGGATCATGGTGTTGTCTTCTTTTGCTGCCTGTCCAACTTCCACAGTGGTGGTGGCCTCGCTGTGTCCCTCTGCTCAGTGTATCTCCATACTCCATACCCCAAAAGCCACAGAAGTAACAAAAAAGGGGAAAGCACCTGGCCCTGACCTAATAACAAAGGAAGTATTTAAAATTGACCCAGATTGGTGGACGCAGATTTTGGCTTCAGTTTTTACTGACATAAATTAGATAGGAAATACGCCCGACGTCCGGCACGCTGCGATAATCATCCTAATCTATAAAAATGGGATCCAATGGACCCGAAGTCCAGTAAATGTGACACTGAGAGATCTCTGTCTTTTGGTGCTACACCTCTGAAGATGCCAGCCACAGCTGCTGGTGAAACGTCAGGAACTACAATGCCAAGACCACGGCAATACAGCCCGGAAAACCCACAACAACCATCATTCTCCAGTAAATGTTATCCCCCATAGGAAATCTGTATGCCACAAAGCTTTTTTAAAAGCTTAGATCCTGAGTCAAAGGAAATAATATTCTGAGGAATGAACAGGATGGTTTTTCGGAAAGGAGTAAGTACCATCGATCATTGCCACACACTCCAGTACTTGATAGACAAAGATACAAGCTCTAGAGAAGGCATGCCGGGAACTGCCTTCATGGATTTTAAATCAGCATTTGATACAATCTCCAGGCCCTGCTTTTGAGGAAAGCTAAAGAAGTATGGCATTGAATCACGTCTCCATTACCTAATACAACAACTATACAGCTGTTCTACTGCCCAGGTTAGGTGTGGAGATTCAGGGCAGGTATCTGAGCCATTTACCTTAGATAAAGGCATCAAGCAGGGCTGTATTTTTGCACCCATGCTGTTTAAATTATATATAAATGATCTTAGATTTTGTCTCTTGAAGAATGCTTGCCATCTTCCGTATATAGCTCAGTGTGAAATTCCGTTCCTTCTGTATGCTAATGATGCAGTGATAATGTCCAGATCAGTTGTGGGACTCCACAAATTGATTAAAAACTTTGAGTATTATCGTCACCATGAAGGTTTGTCTATTAATGTAATGAAATCCATGGTCATGATATTTAGTAAAAGGAAAAGGGGGAAAATCTTCAAATGGTATATAGCAGGCCAATCTATGGAACAGGTTAACCAATTTCAATACCTGGGAATCCCTTTTGAAGCATCCCTTGCATAGAAAACACATTTGGATTTGTCAAGGAATACTGCCTTGAAAGTAGGGAGGACAGCTGTAAAATATTTTTATATAGCAGGAGGTGAGTTTGTCCCCTTGGTCTTAAAGGTGTATAATGCCAAAGTGCTAAATCAATTTTTGCACAGTGCAGAAATCTGGATTCAGGCTGCTTCTGAGCAATTTTCCCCAGGCCAGTTTGGCTAGGGATCCTGATGATGTTTTGCCATCTTCTGGGCATGGAGTAAGGGTCCCTGGGTGTGTGTGGGGGGAGGTAGTTGTGAATTTCCTGCATTGTACCAGAGGTTGGAGGTCCCTTCCAACCCTGTGATTCTATGATACTGGATTCAAACACATCTTGCAAATCGCATGAGAATGGCATTTGGGTCCCATTAAAATTTACACACAAAAACCAGCCTTTCTCCCAACATAGGGGGAACATTCATGACAACCACTGTACCAGAATGGCTCTCAATAGTGGATGACTTTTCAGTTGCTCCCATGAACAGGCCAGTTACCTTGGAATGAGGGGAAGTGGATGTGGCTGTTCTGCTTTCTGTATGTCATCTGTGGTAACTCATTCTCATGCGCAAGATGCTGCTAGGTATTTGCAGTCATCATGTGACGAACAACATGCACATGTGAATCAAACAGTTATGCCGGTTCCATCATCTTCAGTGCAAGCCTAAGAAGAGTTACTCCAGTCTAAACCCCTTGAAATCAATGGGCTTCGACTGGAGTGATTCTGCTTAGGAATGGATTGCACCGTTTGGTAAATGTCCTTTCTCACCCTGACTGAATGTGTACATCCACTCAATAGTGGATGACTTTCAGTTGCACATGTGAATGTACTAGCTTGAAAAACTGATGTCTAACACCATCTGCTTGTAGGGAAGTCGTGCGAGTTGAATAGAAACCGCCGACATCATCATGGTGGATGAACTCTTCCTCACCTCATTTATTATTGTGAAGAGCTGCCACCATCCCACCTTTTCATCTTCTGCTCGTTTTTGAAACATCAAGGGACAGTATCAACAGATTGCACTAATCAACCCAGTATCTGTAGCACCTGCTTGGTTTGTGTCTCACACCGAGACATGGAAAATGAGGCAGGTTTTACAGATATAACTGTCACCATCTGATTGGAGGATATTTAATCTGAGACAAACTGAGAGGAAAGTGGGAATAAAAGATGGTTACTACCACACAGGATATTTATATTCTACATATGTGTGTTTGTGTGTATTAATTTATATTTTATTTAATTTCATACTGTGAAATCCACAGTTCACATGAAGAGGCTTGTTGACCCCAGGCTGGACTATAGGAGTCAGTGGTTGGCCAGCCGCATCATCAAATTTACCCCTTAGTTTCTCACTATCTTTGTTTCATTTATACCCTAACTTTTGTCCAATAGGTTTCCAAATCATCCTCTTCTCCTCTGTTTTATCCTCATAACACCTCTGAGAGAGAGACAGACAGATGAGCAGCCATTCCCTATACATTTTCTGACAAGGGGGAAACCATTTCTGTGGAATTCTCCTCTCACAGAATTCCCCCTTTGCCCCTTATTGTATTCCTGAGGATCTGCTGCTGACCCTCAAGAACAAATCTTAAGGGGACTTGGTGTGCTGCAAAGGGGAGGAGGATCCGTGCAGATCACTATTCTTAAGAAAACAAGTGCCCTGACTATGTGGTTGGATAGAAGCCATTGTTATTATGGAGAGTAAGTTTTCCTTCCTTCAGCACTTCAGAAACTGATTCGGCATTCTATCCAGGCACTTCACAAGGGTGTATCAGAGCAGTTAGCTCTAGTGGAGACAAACTCTATGGCTTACAGGGCTGGTATATTTCTGTAATTTTTTAAAACAGAGAACCACACATAAAATGATTTGTTTTCATCAGGAAAATAGAAAGGATAATTGAGAGATGGTGTCATTTTTTATAAATGGATTGCATGATCAATGGTGCTGTTATTTTCAAGAGTTTTTTTGAAAGGCACTGCATTAACATTTATGGGATCTAAATATTTAATTCTGTCTTTGTCTACATACTTGTTATTATCTAAGAGCTGAAACCCTTGACATACCTTGCCTGGATAGAGATATGTTTTCATTTCTCCTTTCCCAGTTTCTCCCTGTTTCACATGAGTTGGGGAAATAGGAAATAACCTGCCAATGCTGCCTTTATATAACAGCCGTGTTTACTGATGGGTGATGCATTCAGACCAGAGGTTCAGAGAGTTTTGAAAATCTGACCTCAATGAAGCAATTCTACCTGCTTTTCTCTGGATGCTGCTGCTTCCCTCTTTCATGCTTGCCACTTTGTGTCAGCACCAAGATCTGTCTTGCCCAGTATTGTATATTCTAAGTGAGATCCCAGTATTAAGCTGGGATCCTTCTTAGAGCCAAGCTACAAGTGACGCCTGACACAGGTTGGACACTTGTCAGCTTCCCTCTAGTTTTGATGGGAAATGTAGGCATCCTGGTCTTGCAGCTGTAAGGGAGAGCCAAGCTGTAAAACCAGGACGCCTACATTTCCCATCAAAACTTGAGGGAAGCTGACAAGTGTCCAACCTGTGTAAGGTGTCACTTGTAGCTTGGCTCTAAGTATGTAGATACCAGGGAGAGAAATTGGGTCATAGGGACACCCCCTGTTCCTGCCAGCTCTGTCTGACACTGTTCAGCTGGGCAGTGGGGGGTGATGATGGGGAAAGGGGGGAGCAGTGTCATACCAGTGCCATGACATCATTCTGGTGCAACCTGAATGTCATGTTACCCCTGCACATCAGAAATAAGGCATTGATAGGGCTTTCAAGAGCCGACATAGGCCCTTGAGAAAAGATTTTCTTTTTGTCCTCCATCTCGCATAAAGATTAGACACACAGGCCCAGTAGATGGAGGGGATACTGGAAATTATATTTAGTTTAGTATAGAAGAGTTACCTTGTTACCAGCATTGGTCTCCTTGTGAGTAGGGGGAATTAGCAGCAAGGAGAAGGCTATGCAAGAGGGGTAACTAGTGGGATACTCCACCAATTTGTACAGGGTCCCCTCCCCAAGGAAACGGACAAGACAGGAGTTCTTCGAAATAAAGAGTAGTTTTTATTTAAAGGGGAAAACTCCCCCACACAAGAGACAAATAAATAGTTCACACAAGCACAGCTAATTTCCTAGGAAATTAGCCCAAGGTTGAAATAGAGGGATCCAGGAGATACTTACCATCAGAGGAGTAGTCCATAGAGGAAGAGGGTTTCGAATGTCCTGCGACTGCAGCCAGGGAGGAAGGCTCAGAGAGAGACTTTGAGGGCACTATGCTTGGGTCCCAGTAAGTGTGTACAATTTAAATGGGGCAAAGCCTGGATTCTTATAGGGCAAATCAGGCCCTGGACCTGGAGACTGACATCAACTGTTAGGACAAAGACCTAACAGTTGCCCTCCTGGGATGGGCAAAAGATTTGAGCATCTTGGTTGGTGCTGCCAGGGTGTGACAAAGGCATTAAATTGGTTGCTCGTGGTGCCTCACAAAGAAATGGCTGTTAATTAAATGTTCTCAGGAACATGTTAATGAATTTAGAGTTTTGATTAAATGTTCCCAGGAAGAGCTACAAACTTATCAGAGCTGATTGATGGCCCTTGATTGCAGGGCAGGATTTAATCAATGGGAAGAGGGGAGTTTGAAATGTTCAGAGTGGTGACTCACAAGCACGTCTATTGTCAAAGATAGCACATTCTGCAGCGTGGGGAGGCAGGAGCAAATCACTTTCAGGCTGATTCCACAGACATTGGATAATGCACTTTCAATGCACTTTATCAATCGTTTAAGGTGGATTTTTTGTTCCGCACACAAAAAAACCCGTTCCAAATGATCTATAAAGAGGATTGGAAGTGCATTATCCAATGTGTGCGGAAAAGCTCCCAGTCACTGAGCTTGCATTCACATTCCATTCATGACTCATTCTTCCAGGCGGCATCTGGCAACACTTTGCTCAGCCAGCCGGTTTACTAAAGCAAATTAAGGTGCATTAGATTCAAGGGGCTTATGATTTTTATATCACAAACAGCTATTAAAGATGGCGGAGGCCAGGCTGACTGTTCACAACCTAGTTAGGGGAAACATGATCTCAACATATAGAAATCAGTCTTTAGTCAATTAAATTGTAGAAAAGATCAAGGCTTAATTTTATTGAAGTGGATGCCATTTGTAGTAGTAGTTTTTTGTGAAGACAGAAATAAGCTTTCCCTATTGGACATGGCTAGCTATTCCAGCATCACACTTTCATGTGCGTATATGGATTAGGCCTCCATGGAAGGAGTTCTGGAAAGGTGCATCCTCCTTGGAAGACCATGAGGCAAGACAGAGAATCTCTCTTGAATCTCAGGAAGAGAAGGAGGAGTCAGGGAGTCAGGGAGGCATTCCCACCTTGGACAAAAAGAGGTAACTTGCTAATCAGGAAAATAACACATACACTCAGACACTTGTGCAGCACTCCCCAGTGTGCAAGGCATGCTGAGTCACCTAGCCTAACTTCCCTCTTGTCTCTGTACGCCATCAATGTTGTTCACAAGGTACTTGTCTCTTGGCTACAGCTTGGTGAAGATGTCCACTTTCATTTCCGCAGGGGGCCAGTAGTATATCTTGACAACTCCTTGTCACCGCAGGACCCTCACATATTGGTTTCAGATCCCATTGTGCTTTGTGCATGGGGTGTTCCTTTCTGTAAAAAAGAAAGAGCTAATTCTGTTGCATTTTAACTTGCAAAGGTTCTACAATGCCAAAATCCTCAAGTAACATTAAAAACATCTCTAACTCTCTGCATGCTTCTGAATCTGACACAAATTCTACTTGAGTAGATGAAACAGCAACAATTTGTTTATGACTTACTCAAGTTAAAGCTCAACCCTTTAGAAAAATACGTCGCTATTAGGAGATCTTTGGTCGGAATCTTCTCCAGCCCAGCCTGGCTTCTCCAGCACATCTGCTGTCTTGGGTCTTTCCACCTTTACTTCCTCACCCAGTAGGGCGTCTGATGGCATCTGTGTGGCGACTTCACCGGGTGATACAGCTAGTTGTCCTTGCTGTCTCCCTCTGAAGGGTCATGTGTGGCAGAATTCTGGTTGTTCCTTTGTCACTCATCAAATTGAACAACACTGCTTATATTGTTTATTGTTGTCTGAATCCCTTTTCTCTTAGTATATGAGCATAGGTCTTGCACCCAAATACTCTAAGATGTTCTGCGCTTGGTTTCCTGATTGTAAGGAGTTCTGTTTGTGGCCTTAGATGACAATCTATTTTGGAAGTAACTTGTGGTCATTTCAGCTTCTCCCCGGTGTTTGCAGGGAAGCCCTGACTCAATTAATACGCACCTGACCATGTTCATGATAGGCCTGTTCTTTTGCTCAGTTACCCCAGCCTGTTCAAGGATGTAGGGAATGGTAAGTCTGTGATATTTTGCCTGTGTTCCCTGGGAAATGTTTGTGAGGGATGAGAAATGGACCCATTATCACTCGGAACTTGTTAGAGAGCAAAACAACATATTCTCACAGGGCATCTCTGGGGTTTTAAACCATATCTGCTGACACCATTTTAATCGATTTGCCATTTTTTAACAAAAAGCCATAAGCTCCCTCCAGAACAGATGTGCAGCAGGGCAGCCCTAGCTGCACAGGCTTATTTTCTTCCTGCGCTCTCCTCCTTTCTCAGGAGGAAGATGTGTTACTCTCCTCGCAAGTTGGGGGAATTAGCAACAAGGAGACGCTTGTTAAATCTTTTAGCAGCATTTGACACGGTATGTCCTGTTGACCTACCACCTCACTGATGTGGGAATACATGGGAAAACCTTACTGTGACTGATCTCTTTTCTCCATGGTCAGAGACAGAGGGTGACACTGGGGGAGCAGACATCACCATGCTACCCACTGGTATGTGGTGTCCCTCTGAGGTAAATACTCTTCCCTATGTTATTTAACATTTATATGCTTCCCCTTGCCCAGCTGGCTCAGAGTTACAGTTTAGGATGTCATCAATATGCAGGTGACACCCAATTATATCTACTGTTAGATGGTCAACCAGACAACACACTGGATACCATGGCCGAGGCTTTGGAGGCTGTGACTGGGTGGTTGAAGCAGAGTCAACTGAAGTTGAACCCTGTGAAGACGGAGGTCCTGTATCTGGATCGTGGGTTGGCGGGTTTAGGAATACAGCTCTCCACCATGGATGGGGTGCTGCTGGTGCCTATGCCAACAGTGAAGAGCCTGGGTGTGGTCCTGGATGCTTCCCTGCCAATGGAGGCCCAAGTCACAGAGTTGCCAGGTCTGCATTGTATTATCTTTAGCAGATCAGGCAGCTTGTTCCTTACCTCTTAACTAGTGACCTGGCAAGAGTGATCCAAGCAATGGTCATCTCTAGACTGGACTACTGTAACTTGCTCTATGCAGGACTGCCCTTGAGGTTGATCTGGAAGTTACAGCTGGTCCAGAATGCAGAATGCAGCAGCACATATCCTCACTGGGACTGCAGCTAGGACACACATTAGACCTATTTTGTGCCAGCTACACTGGCTTCCAGTTGAATTCCTGGTCAAGTTCAAGGTATTAACTATGACATTCAAAGCCCTAAATGGACTGGGACCTACATACCTGCTGGACTGCCTCTCACCATATGTTACCTGGAGGGCTCTATATCCAGCTGATCAACATCTTCTGGTGGTCCCTGGCCCCAAGGACATTTGCCTAGCCTCAACTAGGGTCAGGGCCTTTTGAGCCCTGTCACCGGCCTGGTGGAACTCTCCCTCCATCAGGACCAGGGCCCTGTGGGACTTATTACAGTTCCACCGAGCCTGTAAGCTGGGGATGTTCTGCCAGGCCTATGGCAGTGGTTGAGGTCTGGGTGGACTTCCCGGTCTGCCTCTCTGCTGTGGCCTTGGTCCATTGCTAACTGAAACATTGATGTCCTGCCTGCCTCTGATTGCTGAAGAGGTATATAGCAGGGGTGGCCAAACTGCAGCTTGGGAGCCACATGTGGCTCTGCTAGACATATTGTGCGGCTCCTGGAGGTCTCTGAGTATCGCCATGGCCATACATTTTATTTTAGTCTAGTTTATTTCCCTCCCTCCCTTTCCTCCTTTCTTTCCATGTCTTTCCCTCCCTTTTCCTTTTTCCCTTCCTTCCTTCCATGTCTTTCATATTTTCAATAAAAATGTTGGGGTTGCCAGGTCTGACTCACAAAATATCTGGGGACTTTGGGGATGAAGGCTAGCAAGGATGTGATGTGACTTTTGAGATGTCACTTCCAAGTCAAAGGCCAGGTGATTGCTCTTCCCAAGCTCCACCCCTTCCAATGATGTCACTTCCAGCATACAGTACCAAACCCCCACCCCTTTCTGTGATGTCACTTTCAGGACACTTCCCCAAACCCACCTCCTCATCTGAAGTCACTTCAGTGTATCGTCTTGCGGCTCTCAAACATCTGATGTTTATTCTGTGTAGCTCTTACATTAAGCAAGTTTGGCCACCCCTGGTATATAGTCTTAACATCTTTGCTGCTGTTGGAGATATTTTATGGTTTTTAAACTAAGTTTTATATTTGTATTTATACTGTATTTATTGTTGTTATTTAATAAATGTTACCCATCCTGAGCCTGTTCACGAGGAGGGTGGGTTAGAAATTTAATAAATTAAATTAATAAAATTAAATTGTGAGAGGAAGGGTAACGTAGGGATCTTTTAATCTATGTATACAAGGACTGTCACATCTATAGAACTCCTTTCACTAAACAGACATATTTCAAACAGGGTTTTTTATTGAAAATAACAAAAATCAGCAGCACACAACACACTCACCCAACACACAACGGGCATTCAAGGCAAACCAGGAAAGAGAGTAAAAACTGGGGGATAGTCCAAGAGAGGTCTAGTCTGAGACAGTCCAGACGTCCAAGAGAGAGGGAGCGATGAGCGGCCCGTGCTTCAGGCAGGAGCGCTCGCATGGAGTCTGGGGGTGGAATGCTGGATCCAAGCACGCACACACTTTGGGGCTGAGGGAGAACTGGCTTTAAACCATGGATCCTACCTTGGGGCCAGATTGCATCTTCTACCCCCAAAACAAAGGCTTGAGTGGTTGGTCACAGGGTGGAACAAAGGATTGCGAAGTTTTCGCTGGGATGAGACAAAGAGCTGGCAAACTGTTTCCAAAGTGGGACAAGAAGTTGTTAAACCGTCTCCAGGGTGTAACAAAAAATTAGGAAGGTTTGATTAAGTCTTCCCGGGCAAAATTTAAAGTTATCCAATTATGATTGATGACCAGTGAGGTGGATGGGTGAGGCTGTCAGTCCCTGGCAGTTAGGTCCCTCAAGCCCTCCACAGTTAACACACAGGTGTTCCAGTTGAAGTAGCTTTATTGAGATCCATACAGTACAGGTGTTCCCCCAAAGGTGGCAATTGGCAGAAGTGACCATTCAAACAAAGGCATTGCTAATTATAGGGAAATTTCCTGCCCTTTGGGGTCCATTGACATTCTGGCGTGAAACCCCAAAGAAGTTACATGGGAACGGTTTAGTTTAGACTAAAGGGAGTACAAAGGAGAATATCCCAGTCTCTTGGGAAAAGATACAATGTTCACTGCTAGCAGCTCGCCTTCAAGGACACTTGCTGGAAAAGTGAAAGAACATATTTTCAACAGGTAACAGAGAGGCCCCACCGGCTCTCCTGCAATTAATGTTAGCAGTTAAGACACTCTCAGATGACCTGCGCAGTACACAGAATAGGATTCTGGCACACAGCACTGATCAGTACCAAATGCATAATACAATAATGGCAGGTAGGCTGGCGTACACGACAAGAGGCTATCATCGGTCCTCTCGATTGCTTAAGAATAGGAAAGTGGTTAAGGTGAGATCACCCGGGTGGGATCCTTTGATTAATTCATGAATTCTGGGAATGCCCTATTGTATCAGAACAATATGTATACTACGGTTTTGGTTCCCATTAGGGGGAAATGGAGGTATAAATATTAAAAGAGAGAAAAAGTGAAAGAGCAACAGTGAGAGTGAGAGTGAGAGTGAAAGCAAGAAAGCAAAGCAAGAAAGAAGATGCTGCCATGGTATTTCCTACATTCTCTTCTTGTAAGCAGTCTCGGCCAATTTTGGGAAATTTGGATAAGGAATCATGGAAGCTGCTTAGATTAAAGCCATGTAAGTTTGAGGGTGCAGCTTGGCTTGCCAGCCTCCTGATACAGCCTGGAGATCACCCAGAATTACAACAGATCTCCAGTTGGCAGCAATCAGCCTCCTGGATAAAATGGCTGCCCGGGAGGGTGAACTCTATGGCATTGTACCACTCTCAGGTCTCTCTCCTCCCCAAACTCCATCTTACCCCGGCACCTGCTGTAGCATAGTGGTTAAGTGTCTGGGCTTTGAATCAGCACTCTGCTAGGTCAACTCCCATGACTGCCATGAGCTCAGCAGGTGGCCTCAGTTAAACCACTCCTCTCAGCACAGCTCCCCAGCTGTATTGTGGGGATAATAATAATAACTCTGATGTTGTTCACTGCTTTGAGCGGGGCATTAATCTGTCTAGAAGGGTGGTATATTATTAAATTATTCCCAAATCTCCAGCAGTTTCCAAACCCAGAGCTATGGACAGTATGAACTATCCCAATCAGCCATTTGGGTGCAGAACCAGCTCTGACTTGTGGAACGATCAAATATGTCCCATCTATGCCCCACTGAAGGTCCTCAGATAGAGTGACAGGTGGCTCAGAAGTCTGATTCTGCATATAGCAGTTCCAGTAAACTAAATCAATGAATGCATGCAAAAGCATTTAAATGAAGGTGAGTTGTTCTATTAACCATGCCGCAAGAAAGGTGATTCTTGTATCATTTAATTCAGGCCATCGCTTTACCTTGCCGTGCAGTGCAGATGCCATATTTTGTTTTGGACACCAAGTGGCTTCTTTTACCTTGGGCGCAAAATGAAGGAAGGAGCTAGCATTTTATACTGTAGCCTGCAAGCATGAGCTACGGGTTTGGAATTGCTTGCACAGTTAGAACCGTCCACAGAAGTACATTTCAGGCTCACTAAGCATTTGAAAGAAGAAGAATTGGGGCAAGCTATCTGTGGCAAAGGGACAACCTGGGGGAGAGGAGACGGGGGAAGTCCACCACACTCTCCTGAAAGTGGAACTGAAAAAGGATCTTCCTGCCAAATGGAAGGAACATTTGATAATTTTGAAAAGTGCACATCTGGGACTGCTCCAAAGAAGAAGTCCTGTAGTGGTGATACTTTCCCATCTCAGAATGACCTAATTGCTCTTTTTCCTCTAGTCCTTTCATCTTATCTAAAGAAGTAACTAATAGCCATTTGTTAGAGACGTAGGGTTACCATCCTCCAGGAGGAGCCAGGGGATCTCCCGGAATTACAGCTGATCTCCAGATAGGGTTGCCAGCCTCCAGGTAGTGGCTGGAGATCTCCTGGAATTACAACTGGTCTCCAGGCCACAGAGGTCACTTCACCTGGAGAAAATGGCTACTTCTGGTGGTGGACTGTATGGAATTATGCCATGCCAAGGTCCTTTCCCTCCTCAAACCCCACTTTTTCCAGGTTTCTCCAGGTTTCACCCCCCAGATCTCCAGGAATTTCCCAACCTGGATCTGGCAACCCTGTCTCCAGACCACAGCTTCCCTAGAGAAAACAGCTGCTTTGGACTCATGGCCTTATTTTTTATTTTTTATTTTATTTTACTTATTTATAGTCTAACTTTCTCACTGAGTCTCAAATGATATTATATAGTGTGAGTCAGTACAGTTAATTTCAGAGACACTTCAATAAACAAAGTAATAGTTTATATTAATGCAAGTTTGCAAAGATTCAAACCAATCAGGCCCCTTCTCTCCCAAAACCATAACATCCTCAGGCTTCACCCTCCAAATCTCCAGGAACTTTCCAACCCAGAGTTGGAAACCCTATGATATTAAGCTACCTGAGACAAGATCAAACCACAACAAGCTACTCTGACAGCAATAGTCCAAGTCTGCAGATAGCGATCTTTCCCAGGTCTACTAAGTAGGAACATTAAACGAAGATGGTGGACATTGAATCTGGGACCTTATCATTGTTCCATTTTTAGTTGTTAATTTTGTCCCCATGAATGACAGAGAACATTTGCACTAAAGGCTATTAGAAATAGTTATATTTTGTTTGGTAGCAGAGTAACCCAGTCAGAAGCATTTTCCTAACATGCAGTAATTAATCCTCAGGCAATTAAACTGTAGAAAAGATAGAACTTACAGTTTATTGAGGTTGATTCCATTTACAGCAATATCTTGCAGGAGAAAGAAAGAGTCCTGGTCTAAAGCATTACTTTGCCCTATACCATGGGTGACTAACTTAATATTGAAGCTGGATGTGGGTGTGTGGATGAAGCCTTCATGGTAAGAGCTCTGAAAAATAGATCCGTCCCTTTGGAAGGTAATGATGCAAAAAAAAGAGAATCTCCTAAAGGAAACAGAGAGAGAGAAGGAGGCAGGAGGCGTTCCCACCTTAGCTAAAGAGAAGTATCAAGAGACTAACACATGCACACTGCGACGTGCAGCATCAGCCAGTGCTGAGAGTATCAGACTTCATGCACGCAAAGTGGGCATTTTTCCTTTGCTGTCCATTAACAAGTTGGCATTCTGAGAATGTTGAAACAAACATGATTGCTAAGTATAATGATCTTGTTCAAATTCCCTTGATAGCAAGAACAGATTCAAAATCAGCTGGGTTTTGGGCCAGACACTGAAAGACATTGAAGGCACAAAGAGACATCTAAGTAGTACATCTCAAATGAAATCTCTGAAAGTGAATTAGTTTTTACTTTGTGCATTTTAAATTAGGAAGGAACAGCAACACATAGGTCCCAGGGGGTGAGGACTGTCGGAAAACAGCCAGCAATATACTGATGCAAATCAAACACAACCGACTTCACCCAGCTGCATCCAAGAGGTTTGCCAACTATCAGCTTCCTGCTCCCAGCCAGTGAACAAGACATGAGTCAAACTGGCAGGTGGCTGAGAATGACTTATTACAATGCTTTCCTGGTCCTTCATCTTCATGCTGTCCCTGAGTCACTGCATTTCGGTTCTGGGGGCTTCTAGAAGCATCATCCGTCATATTGTGCCAGGCTCTCACAGAGATTAAAAATAGCAAATCTCTTCTGTGTTATCGCAATGTTCCCAGAAGACCGTTGCAAAGTAAGAAAGTGCCTCCCACAAAGTGTCTTCAGTGATGCTCAGAATTAATAGAATCATAGAATCATAGAGTTGGAAGGGGCCACACAGGCCATCTAGTCCAACCCCCTGCCCAGTGCAGGATCAGCCTAAAGCATCTCTGACAAGTATTCATCCAGCCTCTTCTTGAAAACTGCCAGTGAAGGGGAGCTCACCACCTCCCTAGGCAGCTGATTCCACTTTTGAACTACTCTGACGGTGAAAAAGTTTTTCCTAATATCCAGCCGGTACCTTTGTGCATGTAATTTAAGCCCATTGCTTCGAGTCCTATCCTCTACTGCCAACTGGAACAGCTCCTTGCCCTCCTCCAAATGACAGCCAGAGCAATCATGTCCCCCCTCAACCTCCTCTCCTCCAAACTAAACATTCCCAAGGCCCTCAGCCCTTCCTCATAGGGGTCAGTCTCCAGACCCCTGATCATCCTCATCGCTCTCCTCTGCACCCTCTCGATTTTGGCCACATCCTTTTTGAAGTCAGGCCTCCAGAACTGCACACAATACTCCAGCTGTGGCCTGACCAAGGCAGTATAGAGAGGGGCTATGACCTCCTGCGGTTTCGCAGCACTGGAATCTCTCTGAGAGAACTAGTGCCAAGAATGGCAGCCCACCAGGCTTAGCCTGCCCCTTGCATCCCACCAGGCTTAGCCCGCCCCTTGCGGACCACCAGGCTTAGCCCGCCCCTTGCAGACCACCAGGCTTAGCCTGCCCCTTGCGGACCACCAGGCTTAGCCCGCCCCTTGCAGCCCACCAGGCTTAGCCCGACCCTTGCAGCCCACCAGGCTTAGCCTGCCCCTTGCAGCCCACCAGGCTTAGCCCACCCCTTGCAGCCCACCAGGCTTAGCCTGACCCTTGCAGCCCATCAGGCTTAGCCCGACCCTTGCAGCCCACCAGGCTTAGAAAGCCCCTTGCAGCCCACCAGGCTTAGCCCACCCCTTGCAGCCCACCAGGCTTAGCCCGACCCTTGCAGCCCACCAGGCTTAGCCTGCCCCTTGCAGCCCACCAGGCTTAGCCCACCCCTTGCAGCCCACCAGGCTTAGCCCGACCCTTGCAGCCCATCAGGCTTAGCCCGACCCTTGCAGCCCACCAGGCTTAGCCCACCCCTTGCAGCCCACCAGGCTTAGCCCGACCCTTGCAGCCCATCAGGCTTAGCCCAACCCTTGCAGCCCACCAGGCTT
Organism: Eublepharis macularius; assembly: GCF_028583425.1. Classification (NCBI taxonomy): domain Eukaryota; kingdom Metazoa; phylum Chordata; class Lepidosauria; order Squamata; family Eublepharidae; genus Eublepharis; species Eublepharis macularius. The sequence goes on along the minus strand of NC_072795.1, from coordinate 145,122,066 downwards.
AGCCTGCCCCTTGCAGCCCACCAGGCTTAGCCTGCCCCTTGCAGCCCACCAGGCTTAGCCCACCCCTTGCAGCCCACCAGGCTTAGCCCGACCCTTGCAGCCCATCAGGCTTAGCCCGACCCTTGCAGCCCACCAGGCTTAGCCCGACCCTTGCAGCCCATCAGGCTTAGCCCGACCCTTGCAGCCCACCAGGCTTAGAAAGCCCCTTGCAGCCCACCAGGCTTAGCCCACCCCTTGCAGCCCACCAGGCTTAGCCCGACCCTTGCAGCCCACCAGGCTTAGCCTGCCCCTTGCAGCCCACCAGGCTTAGCCCACCCCTTGCAGCCCACCAGGCTTAGCCCGACCCTTGCAGCCCATCAGGCTTAGCCCGACCCTTGCAGCCCACCAGGCTTAGAAAGCCCCTTGCAGCCCACCAGGCTTAGCCCACCCCTTGCAGCCCACCAGGCTTAGCCCGACCCTTGCAGCCCACCAGGCTTAGCCTGCCCCTTGCAGCCCACCAGGCTTAGCCCACCCCTTGCGGACCACCAGGCTTAGCCCGACCCTTGCAGCCCATCAGGCTTAGCCCGACCCTTGCAGCCCACCAGGCTTAGCCTGCCCCTTGCGGACCACCAGGCTTAGCCAGCCCCTTGCAGCCCACCAGGCTTAGCCCGCCCCTTGCAGCCCACCAGGCTTAGCCCGCCCCTTGCGGACCACCAGGCTTAGCCCGCCCCTTGCGGACCACCAGGCTTAGCCCGCCCCTTGCAGCCCACCAGGCTTAGCCCGCCCCTTGCAGACCACCAGGCTTAGCCCGCCCCTTGCGGACCACCAGGCTTAGCCCGCCCCTTGCAGCCCACCAGGCTTAGCCCGCCCCTTGCAGCCCACCAGGCTTAGCCCGCCCCTTGCAGCCCACCAGGCTTAGCCCGACCCTTGCAGCCCACCAGGCTTAGCCTGCCCCTTGCAGCCCACCAGGCTTAGCCTGCCCCTTGCGGACCACCAGGCTTAGCCTGCCCCTTGCGGACCACCAGGCTTAGCCCGCCCCTTGCAGCCCACCAGGCTTAGCCCGCCCCTTGCGGACCACCAGGCTTAGCCCGCCCCTTGCGGACCAGTGGGTTTCTCAGACCTGACGCTGGGGACAGGAATTCAGTAAATGACTAAAGTATTTGTTTGCCAAAGTCCTCACCCACATAATTTATTTTGTTTGTGCTCTTTAATAAAGTTGTGATCTATTTAACCCAATTCTGGATGATGTCGGTCTTCCTATACTTGTAACGTAAGCACATTTTCAATGTTTTGTTTGCCTTAAGCATATTTTCTCTGAAAGAGAATGTGTTCACCCTTAGGTTTGGGTTGCATACATAAAAATTTTCAGCTGTGTATGGATAGGATTCAGTCTACAAATCCTTGAAAATATAGTATTTAATTCAGGGATTTTTTTTAAACATCACATTTTCCCACTAGAGTTGAAAATAATTTTCATCTGAAGCTTTTTAATTGTTCATCCGTGAAGCTGGGACAAGGTGTGTAATTACTTACATATGTACCCTGACATGAAGAGGCAAGTATTTGAAATAAAAGAGGGCCACGACGATGACAACTATTACTACCACCACCACCACCACCACCACCACTGAGCGCCCTAGGAGGCTGCCCAGTAGGCATCCTAGAGGCAATCCCACCTGAGTTCCAGGCACAGAGCAACATCAAAGCGTCTCCATGCTCCTCCTTATCTGCTTACCAAGTTATGTCTATTATTTATGGAAGGATTTGCAATGAACAATTTCCTTATTATATTCATTTGTTTAGAAAGCAATATTTCAGACCTTCAGAAACCACTTGAGATGGTTAACAACATAAAAAGTAAATCAATCAACCCAATAAAACTAACACAACCAGGAATAAAAGCACCTCAATCAAGCAGTCATAAAACATTAAAGATCCCTGGCCCTAGGGAGGCCCGCCTGGCATCGACCAGGGCCAGGGCTTTTTTGGCCCTGGCCCCAGCCTAGGGGAATGCTCTGTCTTGCGAGACCAGGGCCCAGCAGGACTTGTTGGCATTTCGCCGGGCCTGCAAGACGGAGCTGTTCCGCCAGGCATATGGTTGATGCTAGGTGGTCCCCCCCCGGTGGGGTTTAAAAATTTTTTTTATGCCCTCCCGCCCAATGTCACCCGATGTCACCTCCTGTTCTTCACATAGTTCATATAGTTGCTGTAAAATGCTCACGTGCTGCCATGTTTTTCTGTTTTACATTTGTATTTATATAGCTGTAGTATGTATTTTAAATTGAATGATATGTATTATTTATGCTTTTAATGGGTGATGTTGATTAGTTGTGTGGTGTATTTTTAAGTCTGTGATCCGCCCTGAGCCCACTTGTGTGGGGAGGGCAGACTATACATTGAAGAAAATAAATAAATAAATATTAGCATTAGGAGAGAAAATCACATAAAAATACACCACAAATCAGCATAAAATAGGCAAAATACTAGCTACAGTATGAATCCTTAAAATATAGTTACATCCTTTCACTATGGAGGAAGGAGATCAGTCATTATAAGGCAGTCCCATGGATCCCCACATCAGCGAGGTGGTGGGTCAACAGGTTGTAGTCGACATACTGAACACTGCCAAGAGATCAAAAACACTAGCAGCGCCGACCTACCTCGATCCCGGTGTCTGTGGAGCTCATCTGTGAGGGCGACCAATGCAGTCTCCGCCCCATGGCCAGGACAGAAGTCAGATTGGAATGGATACAGAACAGACGTGTCCTCCAGGAACTCCTGCAGTTGTTCTTGAACCGCCTGTTCAATCACCTTACTCAAAAACAGGACGTTTGAAACTGGGTGGTAACTGGATGGGTTGGTGGGGTCCAAAGATGGTTTGTTTAAGAGGGGCTGCACCATCGCTTCCTTCAACGTTCTAGGAAAAACTGTAGAGCTTAAGGAGAGATTAACAATTGCCTCCACAGAACTCTGCAGCCCATCAGAACTGGCCTTTACCGGCCATAAGAAGCAGGGGTCCAAGGGACAGGTGATGGGCCTCACTCCCCACAGGATCCTGTTGAACTTATCCAGAGAGAGCAGACTGAAATGATGAAATAGAGGTCCAGACGACAGCCAAGGGGACTCCAGTTGCCTTACTGTATCAACTGTGGCTGGCAGGGCGTGACGGAGAAACAAGATTTTGCCTGTGAAATAACTCCCCAAAGCCTCACAGCTGATTCTCAAATTAACAATTTGATGGTCTCCCTGAGAGAGGGACGCCAAAGACCAAACTATTTTAACCAATTGTACTGGGCATGAGCTCATGGACGCAATGGAGGCAGTGTAGAATTCCTTTTTTGTTGCCTTCACTGCCATCTCATAGGCTTTGACAGGGCTTTTTTCCTGAGAAAAGAGGTGGTGGAACTCAGTGGGTTGCCCTCGGAGAAAATGGTCACATGGCTGGTGGCCCCGCCCCCTGATCTCCAGACAGAGGGGAATTGAGATTGCCCTCCGTGTCACTTGGCGGCACGGAGGGCAATCTCAACTCCCCTCTGTCTAGAGATCAGGGGGAGGGGCCACCAGCCATGTGACCATTTTCAAGAAGTTCCGGAACTCCGTTCCACCGCGTTCCAGCTGAAAAAAAGCCCTGGGCTTTGGTAAGTATTCTATAAGATGTTCTTGCCTCTTCATCCTTACCCCTCCTCCACACCCCACCTCCACACTCACTCCACGCTCAGCACCCGCATCATCTGACGCAGCTTCTTGGTGTACTAAGGGATCGGCTTGGCATGGGGGCAGAGAAGGTGACAGGGGGCAATTTTGTCAATGGCTGCAGAGACGCAGGCATGCCAGTCCTCCACTAGCTCATCTAACGACCATGAGGGAGCATCAGATCCCACAGAGCAGTCTGGAAACCAGTCTCGGTGGGGAAGCATAAATCTGCTCACCGCCCACGCAAGGGTGGGGTGACGTGCTCAGATGAGTCTTCAGGATGAAGCGATCTGCCCACAGCACGGCTTCAATTATATCCAGATCCACCTGTGTCCCCATCCCACAGATCAAATCTAGCACGTGTCCCATTTGATGCACAGGAGCTGATACAAACTGCGAGAGCCCTAGTGTTGCCATAGAAGACACTGGATCCACAGCTTGTGAGGAGGTGGTGTTGTCAGCATGGACATTAAACCAGAAGCTTCGGTACTCTAAGGCTCAGCCCGTCACCACCACCAGCAGGCTTGGCAGGGTGGCTGCTGGTGCACTAGGCAGCCAGTACCCCAGACAGATAGCCAAACTCTCTTCATCGTTCAATACCAGGCCCACACATCAATATCAGAGATCATTGGGGTGGGGAGCGGCCTGAAGGAGAAAGACTCCCGAGTGAGCATCACACAACCCCTCCCCCCGGCTGGGACTGGTGAAGGACTGTGAAACCTGGGGGGAGGGGCAGCTCCTTCAAGGGGACTGTCTTGCCTTCCCTCACCCAGGTCACACGTGCCAGGCCCATGTCATTCACTGCAAAATAATCACGCCGTGTTTGTTATTGATGGACCTGGCATTGCACAACACCAGTGTTGGAGAAGGGCTTATCTTCTTCGCCCCACAACCAGCATGTCTTGCGATGGGGCACAGATTGGAAGGACACCGAGCCATACTATATCTCCATGCCTTCCAAGATCTGGCCCCATCACCATACCTCCCCCGTTCCTGGATTATTCGGATCCCCGACTCCATGCTGGCCTCCTCGCCAATAACCACTAGTGCCACCAGCTGTAGGCTCTGGTATATTTAAAAATGATCTTGATTCTGATTGAGGAGTGAATAAAGAGAGTCTATTCGGGAACTACAACTTTGATAGAAAGCAGAGAAATAGAATAGATACTAACTACCTTACTAAACTGGGAGAGAGGGACTTCTGGGAAGAAGCAGGAAGTAGCCTAAGAATACCAATCTGGAGACATGCAAGAAGGACAGAAGAGAGGCAGAAAGAAGGATCTTATTTTGCTATCTGTCAGATTTGCTGCCCCCTGCAGGTATTCTGTGTCTTCAGCCTTCTCTGTACACAGACATTGTATTTCCAGCACCAGCCACCCACGATATAAACTTACAACACTTTCTGCTGGTCATGCCGCACATTAACAACAATGATCCACCTTGTCTAAAACTCTACTCTTAGTCTCTGAACATAGAACAATCACCCTACAATAGCCCGGCAAACTGGCTACAACAAACACACTGGGTGCACCTGGGTAGGAAGTGAGTTGTCTTGAATACGCTTAGCCTTTTATATAGTAGGATTTTAAAAATTGCTTTATTGGTTCATTGTAAACTGCCTTGGGTTCTTTGATTACAAATGCAATGTAGAAACATTTATATGGCAATAAATAGATACACAAATGGTGGAAATGGGCTGCTCCAGTTATTGACCTGTAGGCAGGTGTCATTGTTTCTGCCCCATAAGGATCTCACATGTGCCCACCATTTTTTTTAAAAAAGCATGCCCTCCTCAGCTGTGGGATCCCTCAATGATCAGCATCCTTATCCATGGCTCGTAAAATAAGCTTTTGCTGTTTCAAGGCTAGCACCATGTGGACAATGCCAGCTATACAGTGCCTTCTCACTGGCTTGTTATCCAGCAGTGACTGAGAGTGACAATTAGGTGGAAGGATTCACACAACTGGCTTCACACACATGGTGCAAAAAGGCCTTTAAATTTTACAGCAGCGGAATGGGATGAAGCAATAGATGAAACTTTACTGTGCCACTGCTGCTTACCACAGCAGACAAAAGGCACCTCTGAGAGAACATCATATGTACCTAGAACATGAGGATCATGCCAATATTCACCTAGACCAGCATTCAACAGCCAATCAGAAGCTTCTGGGAGCTCCCAAGTCATGACAGCCTTCCTTTCATGTGAGCGTTCAAAGGTATAATGCCTCTGAACATGGATGTACAATCTTTCCACCCAACATAGGGTCCCCATGGCAGCAAACTACCAAACAAAGGTTTAAAATATAGATAAAATATATAAAATATTTTAAAATAAATAAAACATATAAATATATAAACATAGAGATACAAAGACAGGGAGGAAGGGCCAGTAGCAGTTAATGAGGGAATGCCCCAAAAAAGAACGTAAAAGTCTTCACTTGCTGGCAGAAGACAAAGCTAGAGGGAGAGAGGCAATTACCCCTTTGGAGGGAGTGCCAGAGTTTTGTTGCCATAACAAAGAAGGCCCTTTGTTGGGCTGCCACCCATCTAGCCTCAGACAGCAGGGGCACCCGAATCAGGTAGGATTCCCAGGCACAGCAGGGCAACCAGCAGGAGACTGGGGGGGGAGGGGGCTGGGACATGGGAGACAGCCATCGGCAATAGCATGACCTCAGTCCTCTCTAGGTAAAACCATTGCGTTTCTGACAATTCCTAGATAGGACTGATGTCACTTTGGGGTTTTCTCGAAACTGATGTCATGCTGTGAGCTCAACGGTCATTTTTAAATTTTATATCTGGAGCTTGGGCAGGTGATTCCCTGTCCCCAGCAAGGGCCTGGCAGTCCTGGAAGCCGAGTGGTCAGGTCGGTTTATATTATAACATGTGAAAAGTGAAAAGTGAATATATAGTGGCTCTTTGGATTTCTGTTTATTGCAGTTAATATTGAGGCTGGACTAGAAATTGGCCGTGAAGAAGAATTGCCGAAACGAGCATATTAAGAAGGTGGCAGGCTCGTTGCCAATCTCCCGGCCAATCTTTGGCCACTTGTTGGGCGAGTTTCAGCCAAAGGCATCATTGCATATTGGATCCATTTGGGGTCAGAAGGAAGCACCGGTTTGGCCTTCTGACTGAGCTCCACAGCAGCCATTGGGCTTTAAAATATAGTTCTCATTAGTTACTGGATCATGTAGGAAGAGGACTGCATAAACTAATGGATTGAAGAAATACACTGACTACAATATTTATTGTGTTGATGATATTTATTGTATGTATTGTACACAATTATTGAAGATAATATTTGATACACCTGGTAGTGTGTTTTGTTCGGGTTCTGGGATATTTTTCCTGTTTGGGTTGGTTTGCTCTGAACCCCTCCGCTTCTTTGTTGGTCTCACGGTTTATACAACTAGCCTCCATGAATTTCTCTAATATTTTTCTAAAAGCCACCTAAGCAAGTGTCAGTCACCTTATTTTGTGACTCCTCCTTACTCCTAATTGCAGGTTCAGATCTCAAGGTCTCCAGTCTGAATCTCCTGCTAACTAGGATTGTCACTTTACCCTCACAGCAGACAAAACTGTGCATGTCTGTTCCTCAGTATCCCAAAGAGACACACTGGACTGTTCTCATTAGGCGTATCCTGATCGATCTTACTTTACACAATCATGCTGGAGCGATGCTCCTCTGCAGACGATGCCTGTCAACAGCCTCAGACTGGGGGCTGATTAACAAACCACTCCACCATATCTGGGCTTAGACACCCCGAAGCTACTGTACAAATTGTTCTCTCTTCTGGTGATAAACGATGAACAAGGCACAGCAGGGCACAGCAGTATGCTCTGCAGCAGCAGCAGCTGTACTAAGTTTTGTAATCTGTTGATTACAAAACTTGCTTCCTCCGGGTAGCATCCTGGCAGGATGAGTGACCATTGCCACACGTATTTTGCCTGAAGTAACATTAGAGGCAAACGTGGAAGGAGGTGTTTCACCCTCAGGCATTTTCCCTCAGCTAGTGCCATCATTTCCATCAATGTTATGGCCCCTTCCCGGCATGCAGCTACACTGCTAAAGCTGGGGGCTATTAGTTGCCGCCCTGGAAGGAGGGAGGCAGCACCATCCCTTCCTTTCAATCCAGGGTTTGGCTGGGAGGGCAGAGACAAGGGCCTTAGAAGGGTTAGGGTTAGTTGTTGCAGTTGGGAAGAGTTGCTTGGCCTGAGCAGAGCACATCTCAAGCTCCCTCAGCCAAGCTCCTCTGAGGCTGTTTTACCAAAGGCCCTCATGGTTATGCAGTGATAACGGCCTTGGAGAAGCTGTGCTATTCCCCTGCTTGCTACCTTCCGACTCCAGGAGGAGAGCCAGGGCCCAGCGCCAGGCTCAGTGGTTTGGCAGAGGCTTTTAATTATTTACATTTGGGACCTGTTGTCTATCAGTCAGGAGGGCTGAAGCAGGGTGAGGCCCAGCCCTTGCAGGCCTCTGGCCTACCCAGGCACCTCCCCCCCCTTTTACTTTGTTGGGGGAGAGTACTTCTAGCATCAGCAACAGGCTTTTCTGTGGGCCATAGGGGTGAGATGCAACCATCTGAAGGGTGGATTAATTTGTATTTATTGCTACTGGCCTAGCAGAGTGGATGCTGGTAGCCCCCCTCCCCCCGTCTAGGTTTTTTCCCTCCCCTGCCATTACACTTACTTGGGAGGGAGGATTGCCAGCGGCAATAGCTTGGCTTAAGGACTTCAGGCAGCAGGGGCCATTTTGTGGAAGGGCTTGGCAGTTTATTCACTTGGGTGCAGCCATTTTGAGAGTGGCACCCAGTGGCCTGCTTAGCCTCCTGGCAGTGGCGGCCATGTTGTGAAGACATCTACATTATGCAGAGCTCTGGAAGGTGGCCATTTTGAGTGTGGCATTTGTGTGGCCTGATTTACCTCCTGCTTACTGGCAGTAGCAGCCATTTTAATGGGGCTTTTGCAGCTTATCATGTGCTAGGGTGGCCATTTTGAGAGTGGCACCTCTGCTTAGCTTCCTGGCAATGGTGGCCATGTTGTGAAGGCATCTATAACATGCATAGCACCAGGGGTGGCCGTTTTGTTCGTGGGCTTTGTGTGGCCTGATTTGCCTTTTGCTTACTGGCAATAGTGGCCATTTTTGTGGGCTTTTTGCAGCTTATCCTGTGCTGGCAGTGACCATTTTGAGTGTGTCTCACAGTGGCCTGCTTAGCCTCCCTGCACTGGTGGCCATTTTATAGAGGCCTCTACAGGCTACACAGTGTTTGGGCTGCCATTTGGGGGGTGCTGTGCTCCTATTGGGCTTTGAAGCTCTAAAAGCAGTTATTTTACAGTACATTACATTACTGTACATTTCCATCATGCCACCCCAAAAGGGTAGTAGCCCTGCTAGGGGCAAGAAGCCAGCAAACAGGCCTCCTGCAAAGCAGCCCTGCAGACTCTTCCTTTGAGGATGATAAAGTGGCCAAGGGGAGGAGGGAAATACTGGGCTATCAGTGTCTCTCAGTCAGGAGGGCTGAAGCAGGGTTAGGACCAGCCCCTGTAGGCCTCCTACCTATCTAGGCCTCTCTAACTGTTTCCACTTTATTTGGAGAGTGTACTTACAGCAGCAGCAGCAGTGAAGGCCTGGCTGAGGCCTGGGGGCAGGGCGGGGGCTTGCAATCATCTGAAGAATGGTTTGCTGCACACTTTATTTCTACTGGTGTAACAAGGATATACAGTCCCAGAGCAGTGACTGGTTAAACCCCTCCTCCTTTTTCCCTGCTCAATTTTGCAGCTTTGGTGGGCCTAAAGTGCTGTTTTTTAGGTTTTGTCACTCAGGCCACCTAATGACACGCTGTGTTATTGCATCTGCTGAAATCTGCAATGCTGTCACACAGGGCACTGAAGTCTAAGATGTGATCTGATCTTTCTACTAGATTAGCACAATTGACGGCCAGTAGCGGATCTGGCTTGGGCTGCTGTAATCCAGTCAGGTTGAGGTGACAGTGGATGATTGACAAGGTAGGTAAGTTCACTAAGCCCTAGTGCTTGCCTGTGGGGGCTCGGGGGGGGGGTCAGGCAACGGTCTCCTGACTCCCATGTTCAGACTCCTGAGTTGTATCATCTTGGGTCTTGCCTTCGAGTTTCGCAGTTTAGCCATTGGGTTGTTGCTTGACTCAGTCCTAAAGGGACAGCCATAAAGGGAGCAGTATGTTGGGGGTTAACTTTCCTCTTCAGGAAGTGGAGGAGAAGGATGAGGTGGATCTGAGGAGGGAGACAAGTAAATGAGACTTAAGAAGGTTTGCTGCACTTGGGCCAGTCGGCTGCAGGCCAGCCTTTATGGGAGCTCCAGCAGCTGGCGGGGCACTGAGCCTTGTCTCCAAGATGTTGGCACCTAGAGGAGGAGTTTCCTTGGAGTTTCTGCTGCCTTGGGGCCCAATGGCTTCTGGGTTTAGTTCAGGGGACTGGTAGGCTGAGAAGTGGCCCATTTACCAGTCAGTGCAGGAGTCTAACTATAAATCATATATGATTGGAATTTTCCAGTCCTCATGGCAGTTGAATTGTGGGGGAGGGAACTAGATAACCCCTCAACCCACTTCATGTATACAATTTGGAAGTAGTGCCCATTCCTAACCCTCTTTCATCCGAGTGGCATAGGATTTTGAGATGGGTCCCGGTGGGTTCTGGAGACTGGTCCCGGCATTTAGGTTTTAAGGCAGTGCCCAGTATTACCTGCAGATGGAATGGTGCAGCTTGTCCCTCGTATTTCCTCTGAGCTATGACTCCAGGGAGGGCTATTGTTGCTTGGCAACCGGGTGGATCACCCCCAGCATCTGGTGAACCTATGACCAAGTGGCCAGCAGTCTCTAGGCTGGGGTACCAGTTGGTCTGTATGAGTTCTGCCTGAGCTGATAGATCTCTCCCACCATTTCGGTGAGCCAGTTTGGTGTGAGAGCCAGTTTGGTGTAGTGGTTAAGAGCATGTGACTCTAATCTGGAGAACCGGGTTTGATTCCCCACTCCTCCACTTGAAGTCAACTGGGAGATCTTGGGTCAGTCACAGCTTTTGGGAGCTCTCTCAGCCCCACCCACCTCACAGGGTGTTTGTTGTGTAGGGATAATAATGGCATGCTTTGTAAACCACTCTGAGTGGATGTTAAGTCATCCTGAAGGTCGTTATATAAATTTATTATTATTGTTGTTGTTGTTGTTATTTTAAAAGGTAAGGGTGGTCCCCTGTGGAAGCACCGAGTCGTTGCTGACCTGTGGGGGGGGGGGCATCGCATCGCAGCATTTTCTTGGCAGACTTTGTGTGGCGTGGTTTGCCATTGCCCTCCCCAGTTGTCTGCACTTTGACCCCAGGGGGCTGGGTGCTCATTTTGCCGACCTTGGAGGGATGGAGGGCTGAGTTGTCCTTGGGCCTGCTGCCTGAACCCGGCTTCCACCAGGATCCAACTTATTATTATGGGTGAGTGGAAAGTTAAGGGGCTTGCCTCACATCCAATGGCTGCCATCAGACAGCTTAGGCGCCTTTTGGTTCACCACTAAACCTTCAAGTTTGAAGTAAGCCTGGGCAGTTTTCGAGGTTGCATGACATTAATGGTGGGCATGGGAGTTAGATCCTGAGCGTTAGTGCAGTGATGACCCAAGCCCTTAAGGAAGGGTCTGGTTGACTCTGCATTAGCCACGGGGGAAGTGATGGCTGAGCTGCTACTTCTGTTTGTTGGGATGTGGGGTCCTTTGCCTGACTCCTGGTCATTCACCTGGGAGTAATAAGCTGGGCTTCCCAAGGGCACAGCCCTTCCATTACAGGCCCCACAGATGTGCATGCATAGGCAAGGCAGCCCAGTGCACTCAAGGGGAGGAGCAGTCCTCCACCTCACATTTGGGCTGTAATGACCTTGGCTGTGGGGCATGGCCATTCCGGTATAGGCTCAGGCAGATTTGCACACATAAGCATAGTGGCCTCATGAGCTGTAGGGGAGGACCAGCTTCCCTTTCATATTCGGGTCATTCGCTGCATGGTGTTGACCTTGTCTCACAGGGCATGGCCCTTTTCTTACAGGCTCACACAGGCTTGCAGCACCCAAGCAAGTAGTCGCCTGATGGTTGAGGGGAGGTGCAGTCCTCCACCTCAAGTCCTGGTCATTCACCGCGTGGTAATGACCTTGGTTTACTGGGCATGACCTTGGCTGCAGGGCATTGCCCTTTCATTACAGGCTCACACAGATTTCCAATGCAAAGGCAAGTAGTGGCCTGGTGTGTTGGTCCATAATGCTTCCATGTCAGTGTGGCGGGAAGCTTGGGACTCATTAGCCCTTGAGAGGGCTAGATGAAAGGCTAATGGAGCCATAGAGAAAGCTTTCGGGGATGATATGGGCCTTTATTTTCCACACCTCCACATACTAGGCTGAATTTGCCAACCTCTACCGAGGTAATGGGGGTTCACCTGGCCACTAAGGGCAAAGACATCTACCTCAGCAGGCAATAAATTTTTTTATGGAGGATTTGCGGCAAGGGCTCCAGTTAGCCTTAGGCTACCAGTGGGGTCTCTTCTTCCCCGTTGAAATTGTGCTTATGCTTATGAATGTCAATGGCTTCCCTGTGCAATCTGATGAAGTAGTTGGAAGTGTTGTCCAGTATTTTAGTGTCCTGGAATAGGATACTGTGTCCTGTTTGAGTTAGGCTATGTTCCGCCACTGCTGATTTTTCCAGATGGCCAAGTCTGCAGTGTCTTTCATGTTCTTTTATTCTTCTAAGAATGAATAGTGCATGGTTTCCAGTCCTGAAAAACATCAGGCTAACAAAACACTCTACATCCTACAATTGCCCTGCAGAGAAGATTAGCATATCAAGCACCAATCCATATGCAAAAGAACCTCCTCAAGATACAGTGAAGCCTCCCTCCATTAGCATTCCACACCCTGGGAAACTCTTACAGGATGACTCAGCCCAAACCCACCTTGTGAGTAGATATAAATTACCTGCCAACATCTTCTCCACACTGTGATACTGAGAGATCTCTGTCTCTTGGTGCTACACCTCTGAAGATGCCAGTCACAGCTGCTGGCGAAACATCAGGAACTACAATGCCAAGATCACAGCTATACAGCTCGAAAAATCCACAACCATCGTTCTCCGGCCGTGAAAGCCTTTGACAATATATTGAAATGTATATGTATTCACTAGAAATTTGATCTGCGTCACCCTCCAAGTTCGGACGTGAGATCCATTTGATCTGTGTCACCCTCCAGGTTCGGTGAAACAATGAGACTAAATACGGTGGTCCTTAACAGTCCCTGATGAAGTCCAAGTGACAAAATCTGCCGTTTAGCCGGCCTCAGCTAGGGCTACCATCTGGAAGGATCTCCAATTTGAATAATAGGAAGACAGCTACAGCAACAAAGAAAAGAAACATATTTGGAACATTGCAATTATGAACTTACCTCCACTTTCTAAAAACACTTGGCAGGTGGCAGGGACACCCACATTGGTGGGTGTCATAATGCCCACAGGCACCATGTTGGGGATCTCTGCAAAAGTTATGGGCATTGTGTTGGTGCTTTTTGGGTCTCCCATTAAACCACAATTAAGTGAGCGGACTGCCTGGATTCCACAGAAATCCAGACACAGGAAATTTTGTACTTCTAGTCCCCTTTCATTGATGGCACTGGATTCTAAGAGAAAGTGAGGAATTATGCATGTAACAAAGCTAGTTGTGGGGAAAAATACAATGGGCGCTAGAAAGGGGAGGACGGACAGGCAAGCATCGCCTCCTCCTCCGTGACTGATCACGGCCACATGAAGGGGGGACGGCATTGCCACCTGCTCCACTCCTGATCCCAGCTGGGTGATGGTGGGTGGGCATTGCCTCCTGCTCCGCACCTAATCCCGGCCGGGTGAAGGGTAGTGGGCATTGCCACCTTCTCTGCTCCTGATCCCAGCCGGGTGAAGGGGGGGGGAATTGCCACCTGCTCTACGCCTGCTCCTGGCTGGGTGAAGGAGGGTGGGTATTGCCTCCTGCTCCAATCCTGATCACTGAGACACAGATTGGAAAAACCACCCGGGGATAACAGAACGAAATTTACATGTATTCACTAGAAATAATACTTAATTATGTTTAAAGTGACAGTGCTCTACATAACCAATAATAAATGCAATGAACACAAAGGAATACAGTTCATACAATCATATTTCCAAAGTCTGTACCAGGGGACTAAAAGTCCCATTTCGTCCAACTCAGGGAACAAGGACAAGCACTCCACGTTCATAAATTTCTGCCTGCTCTGCTCTTGATCCCAGATGGGTGAAGGCAGGGGGTGGGCATTGCCACCTGCTCTGCACTTGATCCCAGTTGGGTGAAGGGGTGACTGGCATTGTCACTTGCTCCTTGTCTGATCCCAGCTGGGTGAAGGTGGGGGTGGGCATTGCCATTTGCTCTGCTCCTCATCCTAGCTTGGTGAAGGCAGGGGCAAGCATCACCACCTGCTCCTCACCTGATTCAAGCTGGCTGAAGGTAGTGGCCAGGCATTGCAACCTCCTCTGCTCCTGATCCCAGCTGGGTGAAGGTGGGGGCGGCCATTTCTGCCTGCTCATTTTTGCCATGGTGCACTCTTGAAGGGTCAGGCTTTCTCTTCTGCGCTCCCCTCCACAGCAGCACCCTCTGGAGGTGCACCAGGATAGGAAGTGAGTTGTCTGGAATATGGTTAGCCTTATATAGAGAAGGATGACACTTTTAATCCATTCAAAAATATCCGGTGTTTTGTCTAGGTATTTTAAGTGATTTTTTGGGGAGTGGCAATTTTTATTTTTGTAACCTACACCTGCCTAGATAAAAGCTGTGAAGGGAGGCTATTGGGCCATCCTCCACTAGGAGTTCCTTTACACCAGAGACTCCAAGCCTCAAAATATGGTTTGGCCCTTCCTATTCAGGCCAGCTTTCATATTTATTATTTATTTATTCATTCGATTTAGGGCCTGCCTTCCCTGCAAACGGGCTCAGGGCAGGTTACAATAACTCAAGCTCGATAGGCATTAAAACATATAAATACAGTTAAAAACCAAAAAGGCCATAAATACAAGCATTTCAGATGGTGACCCCCCCTCCAGTTTCTCAATCATTATATAAAACAACGGAACAGAAGGGGTGGGGTGGGGCTACAGTTTATAATAAACTGGTGACTGCACTTAAAGGGGGACAGATGATAATGTTGCCCCCCCCTGGCAGGAGACCAGTAGGGAGGCTCCTAAGTGATCAAACACTGGCCTGAGCTGTACGCCTGGGGGAACATCTCTATCTTACAGGCTCGCCGAAAGGATATAAAATCTTGGCGGGCCTGGGTGTCCTCCAACCGAGAGTCTTAGTGTTGACATCAAATCTGGGGCTCATTAATATTTTAATGAGACTGAATTGCCGTTGAGAAGAGTTAATGAAGGAAAATGGAAAGTGAATTTGGGCATTTTTAGGGAAGCCCAAAGGGGTTTTTTTTGCTGCTGTTGTTATGAATGGAATAATTTACAGGGGTGAAGGAGTCAGTTTCACAACCATAAATTTAATAGATTTTTAGTTTGTGTTTCCCCTAATACATACCCTGCTGTATTGTGAAAGGACTCTCGGGGTTTAATACAAACATACCTCACTGAGTTCAGCTACTATTGACTTTCTCCCATGTGTCACTGTCTATTACAAAGAAAAGAGGCAAATAAAAGACATTTCACTCCCCACTTCTGATGGAGTTCATCTGACCCTTGCAGACTTGGTTATGAGTCTAGGGGTTATACTGGATCCAGTGCTACTACTAGAAAAAACAAGTTAAGGCAGCCACAAAAAATGCTTACTACAATCTTACTCTAGCCTGGAAGATGGCTTCTTACCTCGACACAGCCGACCTGGCAATCTTGATCCTGGCAAACTTGACCATTATATTGCACTATACATTGGTCTCCCATCTAAGTTAACTAAGAGTCTCCAATTGGTGCAAAATGCTGCAGCTCAACTGTTAGCAGGAGCATGAACATCACTTCCATCCTACAGTCGCTCCATTGGCTACCTATCAGTTACTGGTATTGGTTATTACATAAAAAGTGCTTCACAGCCTTGGTCCAACATACCTATGGGACTGCTTCCCTCCCTATCTCCCTCCATGGCAGTTTCACTCATCTGAACAGGGTCTCTTTCAGGTGCAACCCTGCACGTGGGCGCAATCAACAGCAGCCCGTACACGGGCTTTCTCTGTGGTGGCCCCTACTCTGTGGAATGGCCTGTCTGAGGAGGTCAGGAGAGTCCCCACTCTCCTAGCTTTCCACAAATGATGCCAAACCAAATTATTCAAAAAGTCTTTTTTCTCAGATAGGATGGTGGTATTGTAGAGAGGGGGTCTCAGATGCTTCGCTTATGAGTTAGGGACCATTGTTTTCACCATTATGTTGCCTTACATATTATCTGTTGCTTTATACTCCTATATACTACCTGTGCTTCATGTTGCCTAATCTCAGTCCTAGAATTGATTGTGTTCTGTTCCAGCAATTCTTCAACTCTGTATTGGATCCTTGCTAATGCCATGTCTTTGTAAACTGTATTTATTTATCCTGTGGCATTGTGTATGGAAGTATCCTTGACACTGTATGGAAATGTCTTTGATACTGATTGTACTAATCTCACACTATGTAATCCACCTTGAATCTCAGTGAGAAAGGCAGACTGTAAATGACATAAATAAATAAATAAACATGGGCAGCTCAATCCCAAGAGGGGTGATGGAAAGCGCTCAGGGAGAGAACTAAAGCTTACGCCGGCGGAACTGGCTCTTACATCGACATAAACTCTTCTCCAGCAGCGCCCGCCCGAGGTGCAGTACCACAGATGGGTTGCCGCCAGTGGGCATGCTTGGTGGCTGGGCAGAGTTGTAAGTGAGGACCAAGTTCCCGCACCAGCACTGGAGGGGATGGGGTGGGGGTGCACCACAAGTTAGTCCACTTCCAAAGCCACTCCAGGCCCGGGAATGCCCCCTGCAGTGGCAGAAAGTTACACCACGAAAAAAGGAAGTGTAGCCTATAGATGCCTATTGAACAGGAAAACTCAAGCCCCATTCCTGGTGCCCAGCCCCATCCCTGCAGCCCGAAGGGGCATAGGGTGGGAACTACCACTGGGGCCAATCCACGTGCACTTCTGAGGTGGGTGAGCCCCCATCCCCACACCCAATCACCTGCTTATGCACCCTACAAAAGCTTCAGCTGCACTGCTCATGACCTTAGGTAAGTGAGCATGCAGCTGGAGGCTCTGACCGTCAGCCTCCTGCCATGGGGACTTTGTGCGTGAGACAGGAGAGTGGGTACTCGTGGTGGCGAACTCTGAGTGCACTGGGGGGACTTATTGGGAAAAATGGGAGAACTTTGCACTCGATCAAGGGAAGAAGGGCAAAGTCCAGAATGTCTGGCTAACTAACAACAACCACTGAAGTCTCCTTGCAGGTTATCCTTCCCGCTCCTCGGGAAGGAGCGAGGGAGCACTGACAGGTAAGACGGAGATGGAGCGGTGGCTAACCCAGCTCGCTGATTTGTGCCGGCTGCCCCCTCACCTGAACTTGCCTGACAGTTAGCCTCTTCAGGTGAGGCTCGGCGGGGGAGGGTGGTGGCAGCCCCTGCCTGCCCCAGAGACAGTTGCCCAGAAAACTACCCTTGACACAGCCATTTGGGGAGGGGGGGCTGCCAGCTACCCATCTGGGTGCTTTGTTCAGACTCCGTCAGCTGGAGACCCTCCTGGCAGAGGAGGAAGTGTGGCCACAGGTCAAATTGACCAGGTGTTCATAACTACCTGTTGACTTTCTCCTTTACAGGATAAAATCATCCCAAAGCAGAGAGCTTCCTTGCCAGAGGGTTATGCATCAACTGGTCACTGGCTGCACCTGTGGGGCTGCCGCTGCTGCTCTCTACTATGTGCATCTTCCCAGATGTTGGAGACTGGGCTTGGCCTCAGACATGGACTGGGGGCCAAGCAACAAGTGACGAATGACACTTGAACGGCAAGTGGATTGAGTGGAGGGCAAGTGGACAGGGAGAAATACACTTGCCGTTCAAGTGCCATTCGTCACTTGTAGCTTGGCCCTCAGCTGGGTTAATTGCAGCACACGTATCTCTTTCCCTTGCAGGCATGTTGTGACTAGTCCAGCAGAAGACAGAGCATGTCTGCTTCCGTTCCTCTGGTAATCCTCCGTGAGTGCCATTCAGATCCAGCCCAGGGAGCACTTTCCCAAGGCAGTCGGCATCTCAGCCTCACCCCTGGGAGCGCAGAATGAGAGCTGCACAAACTGCCCTGGCTCCCTTTCCTGTTGAGGGACATTGGCACTATTTCCAGTTTAATAAAACGCGTTGAAAAACAACAAACTGCTGTGTTTGAATGCTTGCTTGACATTGCAAGTAGCCGCCCCCCCCAACTCCCCGTCGGAATGTCCTCTCACACATCCCCACATCCCCTCCCTGTGAAGGCTGTCCACCATCCTGTTTTAAATGTGTATGGATTTTATTGTATTTTAATATGTTGTTTTTATTGTCTTTTGTATTTTAATATTTTGTTATCCACCCTGAGCCCACATGCGGGGAGGGCGGAATACAAATTTGAACTGACTGACTGACTGACTGACTGACTGACTGACTGAATAAATAAATAAATAAATAAATAAATAAATAAATAAATAAATAAATAAATAAATAAATAAATGTTCTCTGGCTCAGAGCTGGGATGGATGGGGTGGGCTCTGCTGCCAAGAGGAACAGGTGTCAAGTGGTGCCCCGTCCAGCTTCCCTGCCCCCTTCCCTCCCCTAAATGTCACTTCAGGCAGTGGGGTGTGGCCCATGAATGTCTGGCAGGGGGGCACTGAGGACTTTCATTCTCTGATAGTCTGAGCTGCTGGCATCTGATCAGCCAGGAAGATGGCCGCTGCATGCGGGAGGTTGCAGCCAGGGGGTGGGGGATGTGGAGTTGCATCTTGGAATCTCTGGGGATCCCCCTCCTTTTTGCCATTTGCAGAAGCAGGGATGAACTTGGGAAATCTGGCATGGAGAGGGGTTGTCAGTCCACACTGGGGGGCATCACCCCAGGACTGGGGCATAGCTGTCAAGGTCCAACCCACGTTCTCACATCGTAGAGATGCAGTGATGTAAGTCTGTGGGCGCTTTTCATTCCCCTCGCTTCCAATCGGCCTTCTGGCCTCCCATGTGGTTTCCAATGGGTGTTCCTGTCACTCATTGTACAGCCTGCTTCCCCCCACTTGCCTCTGCAGAACCTGGGGGCTAATTAAGGTTGCCAGTTTCCAGGTGGTAGCTCGAGATCTCCCAGAATCACAACTGATCTTCAGGTAACAGAGATCAGTTCCCTACTATCTGGCCCTACTTTTCAGGGAGGGGGAAACTGTTCCTTGTGATGGCGGCAGCGGTGGTGGTGGCGACAATGAGGGGATTTGCTGGCATGCCGAGCTGCAGCCACTGGCCAGGCCCTATCAGAAATGGGGGCTGTATGGGCAAGAGAGTGGGTGTCTGATCTGCACCTTCAGTGTTACCTTTGCCCCCCCTCCCCGGCAGGCATGTCTGCTCCCTGATGGGGGGGGGTGTTGGTGGGCAGCGGGGATTGCACCCTCCCCATTGGCTGTGCTTCTGCTTGCCCCTCACCCGCCTGTCAGGGGAGTGGTGCAGCCATTGGCTGGTGTGGGCGGGGTTGTCAGGGGAAGGTGGGCAAGTGCTCTTGGCAGCAGCTGCACCTCGCCTCGCTGAGCTCGGCCACTGGTGGGACTCTCCAACAAAAGTCCATAGGGAGGAGTGGAGCAGCACCCCATTTACATCCATGCACAAACCACAGTGCTGTCTCACGGTTTAGGATTGAGCTGTTAATGTCTCTTCAGAGCTCTCTGTATATTAGTAATTGAAGACATAGTAGTGTTGAACTGATCACTCTTTTTTATTTCAGAAATGTACATATTCCCTTAAACAAGTAAACTGAATATAGATGTTTATAAAAAACTATAGAAACTGCTCAGGGCTCTAGATTATGGCAGCAGGAAAGCTTAGATTAGATTCATGTTAGTTGCTGGTGGGTAATAGAGCCAAGAGATTAGTACAATAAGCTCGCAGACTCACGTGTGGGCTGTGTTGGCACCAAGGGCAAGAAAGAGGCGGAGACTGGAGAGTCCATGTTCTCTTCCTGGCTAGCAACGTGGTCAGCACCACTCTGGAAGATCCATCAGCATTACCAGATGTTTTCCCACCCACCTGCCACTCTCTCTGGGCAGCAGGGGGGGTCGTCACAACTTTAGGGGTTTAGTGATTTTGAGCATTGTGCCGGATCCAAAATAGGTGAGCGGGGCAGGCAGCCAGCTCATCCTGGCAGATTGGGAGGCAAGGGCTGCCTAGCATGGCCAGCACCGGAACAACACTTGCCGTGGTAGACCAGCAAAGTGGGCTGGTCTGAGTTATGCATTGGGTCAGCACCAGGGCCTGCCGATGCCAACGAATTATGCATTGGGTCAGCACCAGGGCCTGCCAATGCCAACGAGTTATGCATTGGGTCAGCACCAGGGCCTGCCGATGCCAACGAGTTATGCATTGGGTCAGCACCAGGGCCTGCTGATGCAAACGAGTTATGAATTGGGTCAGCACCAGGGCCTGCCGATGCCAACATGGATCCGTGCCCATATGCCTGGCCAATTCTCCATCCAGCTGTAAATCAATAAAGTTGTGGCCATTCCAACCAAGAGATGGTGCCTGTGTGTATTAATTGCCGGACCCCTCTGACTTCTCATAGCACATAGGTGACAACATGGTTTTTACTGAGAGTAACTCAGATTTCAGAACTCTTTCTATCCTCATCTTTCCCAAGGCAAAATGGACACTTCAGTTAACTCTGTCTAAATGAATGGAATGACTAATGGAGATTTGATTTTGCCAACTTACTGATTTATGTCATTAGGACACTGTGAGGGGAACTATTAGTGATGGATTCTCTGGATTTTAAACCCGTGTTTGCTGACTCAATTTTTAATTGATTTGTAGTTTTTAAACAGCGCCATGATGCAGGCACACAGGCACAGGCACACAGCCCTAGTTCAGTGGGGTTGAATTGTGCAGGCAGCCCTAGTTGAGTGGGCTTGCTGATCAGCCAGCTTTCCTGAGGAAGATGCGGGAGGAAGACAGTGACTCAGCTGCCTCCCTCCACACCTCTCTGATCATGAGGTGGGTAAGTGTGGCCTTCTCTGCCTCCTCTTGCCCTGGCCTGGCATTGCCTGGCATTGAATCTGTGTGCAGATAGGGGAAAGGTCAGACTCCGCTTCAGCTGTGCTTCTTTGCAAAGGGAGAGGGAGGGCAGGGCAGGGGTGCTGGGCTTCAGTGGGCACAAGGTACAGGAGGAATCTAGTCCCCCCTTCCAAGCTCCTTCCAGTTCGGAAAGTGCCCTGAATCCATTCCTGTCAGTGTGTACTGGACTGTGCAGGGTCTGTAAGCTGGGCAGAGTCTGTGCTTTCATTTGGGCACTTCCACAATGCACTCCCCCCACCTTCCAGGATGGTTAAGTGCTCATGGATCACTCTGCGCTATTCCTGATGAACTCTTTGGACCTGCTTTTCAAAAGAAAGAAATGCCAGGCAGCTCATAATACAAAAGCTGTTCATTTTTGTACACAGTGAGGACTGCCATGTGATACCCCCAGGCACAGCAAACAGCCCAGCCATCTTTGGGGCCTTGAACACTTTGAGTGGGTGTAGTTAACAGCAGGGAAATAACAGCTGGGCACTCCAACGAGAAGGCGAAAGCAGGTGGAAGCAAAGCCCGCATGAGTAGGCCTGCCCTGCAGCTTGCCTGGTCTGGAGAGGGGGCTCAGGGCTCTATGTTAAAAAACAACTACAAACCAATAAAAATGGAATCAGCAGAGACAGGTTTAAAACTCAGGGAACCAATCACTTGTAATTCTCCTCTGTGTCATAAAACATTGAGTCCATTTTTGTCTTTTGTGTGTGGTTGTTTGTTTTGTCATTGGTGTCATTGGAGCAACACCCAGAAGAGTTTGACTCCAATTCAAACTAATGTGTTCTGTCTTATGGTTACTAGTAATCATAAAAATGCCTTGTAGTGATTTTTTGGACTTTGGTATTGGAAGTGAGCAAGATATCAACTCCAAAAAGTCTCCTGTAGCTCATTTTTCTATCTCTTCCCCTGAAACTTCCCTAAAACTCCCCCAGTTCCTGTTTTCATTGCTTCCAATCTGTTTTCCCATTGGTTGGGCAAGGACAGCACTGCAGAAGCCAAATAGGGCAGCCACATTGAGCTCTAATTTTTTTGAAGGTTTTTATCCCTCTTTTAAAAAGTTTTTATCCCTCTTGGGAAGGGATTTTTAGCTGAGCTAGATTTGTGCAAAGTAGAGAGGTACCTGGCTGCTTGCTGTCCCCCTCCTGATTAGTCAGGGCACCAATGACATCAATTATAAAGAGGCAAAACATGATCAAATTGATGGGCAGAAAAATTAGATGTGCAGCGGAGTTCAGAACGTGTTGAATGACAGGTGTGCATCCTTATACATGTTCCAGGCTGCTCTAATTGGTCTTCCTGACATGTGCACACTCGTATTTAAAGGCACATGCATATTATTCATACATCAGATAGCACTTTTCCTCATTCTCCAATTCATGTCAATGGAAGGTGCCTGCCCACTATGGCAGAAATACTCTGTGAGTGCCCTGAATCACATCGTTAGTTCTGCCTCCTAATATGGCCACCAGTGGGAAGTTTGCCACAGATACAACAATCCACAAGACCAAAGTAACATCTAGATTTGAGGTCATCCAGTTGTTCTCAAGGGAATGAATGTCCACATAATTATTTAATCAAGATTTGTTTTTATTAACATGGAATGTTCCTTACAAATTTCAGAAAGAGCATGGGAGGAGCATCTGATCTATCCCATGGGAGAGGGGATTGGCAAAAACCAGCATCCTCCATGGTCCCATTGAAATATTGGCAGGATCCAAGCCTTCACGTATATGGAATGCCTAGATGCTTCTAGATTTTTCATTAAGAAAAAAGAGTATGGAGTTGAAAAAAGAACGCGGTCCATTATTTCTGAGTTTGTTGTGCATAAGTCTGACACTTGGTTTCCAAAAGACAAATAGCATAAAGATCGGTGAAATTTCCGGAAGAGATTATTGCTTTGCAGTCTGCCACAAGCAATTGAAATATGGTGTAGATTTAATTGGAATGGCCTTTTTGTGTCTCATAATGGCACTAAATTAAAGAGAAAAAAAGCAAAATAAACTGGAGCATTACAGCCTGACTTATTTATAGAACTTTTGGAATTGCTCTGTACTGAAATCTATAAAATCTAACAGTGACCTTGTTTAAGTAGCACAAGCAGACTTTTCTCATTACTTTTTTTTGTTGGGAAATAGCAGTAGATATCATAGGTCACAGCTTCAGAACTAAAAGCTGTTAAAAGGATTCAATATCTACTCAATTGCTAAAAATTAGGCTAAATGTTAACACTTCACAGAAGTTATTTGCTTAACATTCGTTTTTCTAGGGGATCGCTCTGAATGAGTTAAGATATTGATGGTCCACCTGTCTGTTAGGCCAGCATGGGGTTTGAAAATGTTCGCAGAGCTGGGGAAATAACCAGACCCCCCCCCCCCCACACACACACACCAAGTTTAGATGGACCTGGCGGTCTCCTAGAATTAAAACTGATCTCCAAGACAACATAGATCAGTTCCCCTAGAGGAAAGGGCAGCTTTGGGGGCTGGATTCACTAGGGCATCAAACCCCGCTGATGTTCCTCCCCTCTCCAAATTCTGCCATCCTCACTCCCCCTCACCCCCAGATCTCCAGGAATTTCCCAACCTGGAGTTCATAACCTTAACAGAGTTGTAATCTGTAAAGTTTCACCTGTTGCCAGTGACCCCCCCCCCCGTTATGGAGTCTGCTATAGACTATGCCAGCTTCCTGCTCTGTTGTTCTAAGACTCTGCCAAGAACTCTGTTAGGGGCAGCGTTGCTCATGCCTGCCTCCTGCCTCTCTGCTGTTATGGACTGTGTCACCAACACCTGTTTCTTGCCTCCTTGGACACAAACCCCACCTGGGCCTGGAACAAAGCCACTAGCAGCACAGTGCCATCTGGGAGGACCCTCCGCGAGCCTGGCCAGGCACCCCCTGGTCAGTCCCCACCGGAAGCTCCTCGCAGGACAGCCACTGGGTCTGCCCCCACCACTGGGCAGCCTGCTAGCCAGCCCACGAAAAGTGCCAGGGGAGAAGCCATGTTCCCAGGCAGCAGAGAGTCACCATGGACAGTTTGCTCTGAGGCTGCTATTCCAAGACCAGGCTCCTGTCACGTTCATGGAGTCCAGCCTCGCCCTGATATGCATATCGCTGGAAGCCGCCCTGAGATGGAGGCTACGTGCCAACTGTCCAGAACACCTAATGGACACATATCAATACAACCACCGCATTCCAGAGCAGATGCCATCAAGACAACTCCAGCTTCCTGACAGATAAGAACATAAGAACATAAGCAAAGCCATGTTGGATCAGGCCAGTGGCCCATCCAGTCCAACATTCTGTCACACACAGTGGCTAGAAATCCAGTGCCATCTAAAGGACTGTCAGTGAGGCCAGGACACCAGAAGCCCTCCCACTGCCTTCCTTCCAGCACCAAGACAACAGAGCACCACCTCCCCACAAAGAGAATACCATCTATCTCCTGTGGCTAATAGCCACTGATGGACCTCTGCTCCATATATTTGTCCAGTCCCCTCTTGAAGCTGGCAATGCTTGTAGCTGCCACCACCTCCTGTGGCAACGAATTCCATGTGTTTATCACCCTTTGTGTAAAGTAGTATTTTCTTCTATCTGTTCTAACCCGACTGCTCAATAATTTCATAGAGTGCCCACGAGTTCTTGTATTGTGAGAAAGGGAGAAAAACACATCTTTCTCTACCTTCTCTAACCCGTGCATTATCTTGTAAACCTCTATCATGTCTCCCCTCAGTCGTCTTTTCTCCAGGCTAAAGAGCCCCAAGCGCCTCAATCTTTCCTCATAGGGAAAGTGTTCCAACCCTTTAATCATTTTAGTTGCCCTTCTCTGTACTTTTTCCAGTGCTATGATATCTTTTTTAAGGTGTGGCGACCAGAACTGTACACAGTACTCCAAATGAGGCCTCACCATCGATTTATACAGAGGCATTATGATACCGGCTGATTTGTTTTCAATCCCTTTCCTAATAACCCCTAGCATAGCATTAGCATTTTTTATGGCAGTCGCACACTGTGCTGACGTTTTTAGTGAGTTATCTATCATGACTCCAAGATCTCTCTCTTGGTCAGTCTCCGCCAGTTCAGACCCCATCAACTTGTATTTATATTTTGGATTTTTGGTTCCAATGTGCATTACTTTGCACTTGGCTACATTGAACCTCATTTGCCACATGGATGCCCACTCTTCTAGCCTCGACAGATCCCTTTGGAGTGCCTCACAATCCTCTCTGGCTTTCACCACCCTGAACAATTTCGTGTCATCTGCAAATTTAGCCACTTCACTGCTTAATCCCAATTCCAAATCATTAATAAACAAGTTAAAAAGCATTGGACCCAATACCGACCCCTGTGGCACCCCACTGCTCACCACCCTCCACTGTGAGAAGTGCCCGTTTATGCTCACTCTCTGTTTCCTATTAATTAGCCAGTTTTCGATCCACAAGAGGACTTGGCCCTTTATCCCATAGCTACTGAGCTTACTTAGGAGCCTTTGATGAGGAACTTTGTCAAAAGCTTTCTGGAAGTCAAGATAAACAATATCTATCGGGTCTCCCTTGTCTCCCTTGTCTATCGGGTCTCCCTTGTCCACCCGGCACTCCCCTCCCCTCCTTTGTCCCCTCTTCTTAAGGTGTCACAATCATACATTCAGACCCTAAAGTGGCCCATTAGCTGTAGTTATAGAGCCATCAAGCTTTTGTTTCACCTCCTGAGAACCACCCGGAAGGCTCCCACCTCAGGGTACATTTTTGGGTACTTAAGCAGGCTCTGCCTGCCATGAGGGGTGTGCCATTCCTCTCCCGACCCCGACCGTCACTCTGTGTATCTAGTGCAGGCATGAGATATCACCCCTCTTTGCTGCTACTGTCTCTGCTTCTCGCCGTGATCAGGTGAACTATCACCCCGTTCCATCGATCTCAAGTGGGTACCTGCTAATGCAGATGGCTCTATTTTCCCAACCTTTATTTCTTAGCCCTTGTATGTTTCTTGTATGTACATGTTATTGTAGGCTTATGCAACACCTTAGTAAACACAGTTCGTATTGATTAGTCGCCTCCTCTTTATTGCGTGAGCAATCTGGAAGTAGGACCCTGGTATACAGTGGTAAAGATCCGCACTAACTTAAGCCAAACTTCTTGCTAATTTCCCCTTAAAATAGCAGTTCTGGTAACAATTCTCAGTAACAGGATTGTGAGAAGCATTAGCTGTTGGCCTTCCAGGGGCAGGGAGACATTAAGGTGACCTTTAGGATACATATGTCCCACAAGTGCAAAATAATGATCCTTGGACTGGAATAAGTTTATTTCTATTGCACTCTGTTAGACTAACAGAAATAGTTAAATAATTGAGAATTTAACACAAGCTAAAGATTCAACATGAACCTAAGATCGTAACTACTCAGTAGACTGGTCCTAGACTTTAAAACAAATGAGTAGGTTGAGCCTCCCCTAGTAAAAGCATACAGAAAAAGAAAAAATGGCATAATAATACCAAAGGAAATAACCCCCCAATTGGGAATGCTCCCATAATCTATCGTAATGTATATGTGTGTGTTATGTGCTGTCAGTGCTGTCAACTTTAGCAAATACGGTAAAAGACAAACTCAGGATATAGGATGATCTTGACAGGCTAGAAAACTGGGCTAAAACAAATAAAATGAATTTGAACAGAGATAAATGTAAAGTTCTGCATTTAAGTAGGAAAAATCAAAGGTATAATTATAGGATGGGGGAGACTTGTCTTGGCAGTGGTATGTGCGAAAGGATCTATGGATCTTAATAGACCATACACGGAACATGAGTCAGCAGTGTGGTGTGGTAGCCAGGAAGCCAAATGCGATTTTGGGCTGTGTCAACAGAAGCATAGTATCCAGATCACATGAAGTGATGGTATCACTCTACTCTGCTCTGGTTACACCTTACCTAGAGTATTGTGTTCCGTTTTGAGCACTACATTTTCAGAAGGATATAGACAAGTTGGAATGTGTCCAGAGGAGCACAACGAAGCTGGCAAGGGATCTGGAGGCCAAGTCCTATGAGGAAAGGTTGAAGGAGCTCAGTATGTTTAGCCTGGAGGGGAGACAACTGAGAGGTGATATGATAACCATCTTCAAGTACTTGAAGGGCTGTCATATAGAGGATGGTGCAGAGTTGTTTCCCACTGCCCCAGAAGGTTGGACCAGAACGAAAGGACCATCTGACAGCAAGGCTGAATCTGTGAACCGAGGCGGATCATGAGAGGGAGGACAGGAAGGGTTACATCAATGCTCAGTTCTTGTGGCCCCTTCTTACAAGCCCAGAATAATTCTGATCACTACTTGGAGGTCAGGAAGCAATTTTCTCCAGGCCAGTTTGACCAGGGGTGCTGGAGGATTTTTTGCCATCTTCTGGGCATGGTCACAGGGTGTGTGTGTGTGGGGGGGGGAGGTAGTTGTGAATTAGATGACCATGGAGGTCCCTTCCAACTCTTAAGATTCTATGATTCTATGACCTATGGTGACCCTTCGAATGAAAGACCTCCTAAACTTCCTATCATTAACCTACTTGCTCAGATCCTAAGTAAGCTTTTTATATCATTGCTGATACATATTATGGGGGATCGGGGGAAGACTTCAGTACAGGAATGCCATGTTTGGAAGCAACCCATTGTTGTCAGTAGTATGTAGTTCTATATGTAGTATGTAGTATGTAGAAAAAAGAAAAAATATGTATAATAAATTGATCCAATCATACAAAAAATAACACAGCAGTAATAAGAACATAATAAAAGTAAAATTAAAAAAAGAATATTTAAAAAAGAAAGCTGACAATTTCTGTGGCCTAATTATATAAATCACGTTAATTGTAATTTTAAAATTTTTTGCTTCTCATATTGGCTCACTTGCATAATCATGCAGGCACTGTACAATGGATGCCCAATAAGGTAGAGATTTTTTTTACTTCTGTTGCACCAGCTGCAAGGAGCTCCTACCTTAGCTTTTTAAAAAACTTATGTTGCAATTGAAATTATGCATCTAAATAATAGAAGTCTAGAAGTTTACAGTGAAACCAATTTACCTAGAAAACCAAAAAATAATTGTTCTTTCTAAATTTACCTATTATATGTATAATAAATTGATCCAATCATGCAAAAAGAACACAACAGTAATAAGAACATATTAAGAATACAATATCAAAAATAATATTTAAAAAGGAAAATTGGCAATTTCTGTGACCTAAGTTATATAAATCACATAAATTGTAGTTAGTTGTAAGTGACAAAGTATATGAGCATCAGAATAATTTCTGATGCTCATATAATTTGTCATATACTTCTGATGCTCATATACTATTTCTAATAGTAAGATATTTGAAAGATATCTCTGAAATTTATTCCAAAATGAAATTGCAAACATTTTGCTTTCAACATTTTCTCAGCCTGTTAAAATTTAGTATCTTAAATTATTAGTTTGATTGTCTTATTTATTTTTATATATGCCAGATCTTATAAATTGCCTATTATATAAATCATCCAACATACAAAAAAAGTTAAGAAACAAAATCCACAGAAATAATTATTTAGATCAACAGTAACAAGTAACAGAGTAAATAAACACATATATTGCAACATATTAAGATCTTATAACAACTACTGATGTTAATGTCAAGAGAAATGGAAATAAAATTGAATTATGCCAAACAAAGAACATTTCAATATGCAAATAAGCCAGGGAAATGGTTGGCATATAAACTGAGAAAAGAGAGAGAAAAGAGAATGATATTGAAAATAAAAGAGGCAGACAAGGTATTAACAGATACTTCAGCTATACAAAAGGTATTCTATCAATATTATGTAAATCTCTATAAGATTTGTGATGTATCAGTGGGGAAAATGAATATATTAATAACCAGAAATTACCTAAGCTCATGGAACAACAAAGACAAATTGTTAATGGACCTATAACAATAAGAGAAGTGAGAGATGCTATAAAAAAGAGTAAGTTGGGAAAAGCTCCTGGACAAGATGGACTCCCAAGTAGTTACTACAAATGTTTTGAGGATGAACTCCTCCAGCCTTTACAAAAGATGATGAACTCTATCTTAGAGAGAGGTAAAATGCCGGAGACATGGAAGGAAGCCAAGATAACACTTATACCAAAAGAAGGTCAAGACCAGACATTGACAAGAAATTACAGGTCAATATCATTATTAAACAATGACTATAAGCTGTTTGCAACGATCTTGGCAGGAAGACTTAAAAGTATCCTGCAGGACTTTATTCATGAATACTAAAGTGGATTTTTACTCAAGAGACAGCTCAAGGACAATGTAAGAATAGTATTGGATATTCTGGAATATCTAGAAAAACATAATGAAAGACAAGCCCCTTTGATCTTCCTAGATGCTGAGAAGGCCTTTGATAATTTAAATTGGAAATTTTTGTTTAAGATCTTGGAAGATATGGATTTTGGAGACAATTTTATAAAAGGACTAAGTTGATCTATACATCCCAGGCAGCACAGATAGTCATGAATGGAGAGTTTACCAAACCATGTGGAATACACAGAGGTACAAGACAAGGTTGCCCATAGTCACCCTTGTTATTTATACTGGTGCTTGAAGTTCTGAACAGGGGCATAAGATAAGAGGAGAGAATTCGAGGTTTAAAGGTAAAGCAGGAGAATTATAAGTTAAGAGTCTTTGCAGATGATTTGGTGTAGCTTTTAGATGACCCTTTAAAGGGAATCGAACCCTTAATGACAAGATTGAAAGAATTTGGTGTAGTGACTGGTTTTAAGGTTAATAAACAGAAGACCAAAGTGTTAACTAAAAACATGAAAATACAGGACCAAATGAAACTGGAGAGCAAAACGGGGTTTAAAAATGAAAAAAAGTAAAATACTTGGGTATTACTTTGTCAAATATGAACTGTATGTTATTCCAAAATAATTATATTAAGACTTGGAATGAAATTAAAAGGGATATGTTAAGATGGGATAAGATTCAATTATTGCTGTTGGGAAGAATAGCTACAATTAAAATGAATGTTTTACCTAGAATGATATTCCTATTTCAGACAATTCCAGTATTGACAACTGAGGCACCATTTAAGCAATGGCAGAAGGATATATCGAGATTTATATGGCAATGCAAAAAGTCAAGGGTTAAACTTGAGGTCCTACAGGATACAAAGGAAAGAGGAGGTTTGGATCTACCAGATTTGAGAGTATATTTTGTTTGGTTTGTATGAAGGAATGGATAATGTTAAAAAATAGAAGACTATTAGACCTTGAAGGGCATGACTTAAAATTTGGGTGGCATGGGTATCTATGGTATGACAAAGTTAAGGCCAATGCAGAGTTTAATAATCAGTATGTAAGGCATGCCATTTTGAGTGTATGGAATAAATACAAACCTAGGATTTGTTCGAAAATACCTCTCTGGTTGTTGTCGTAAGAAGCTCATTTTAGAAGGGAAATGGTGAGTCCAACTAAATGGTTAACTTATCATGACTTTCTATTGGAATTCTCTCAGGACCAAGTTAAAATTAAACCAAAAGAGGATTTCGCAGCAGAAGGGAATGTTTGCCAATAGTTTCCCTATATGCAAATCTGGGAGAGATTTAAACTAGACAAGAATCAAAATGACTTTGAGCAATCTAAAACTGAATTTGAAATTGCACTCTGTACAAATGATAAGCATGTTATTTCTAAAATGTATAAACTTTTGTTGAGGTTTGAGACAGAAGAAGTAAAAGAATGTATGATTAAATGGGCAAATAATTGTGGACATGACATATTAATGGAGCAATGGGAAAATATGTGGACAAGGGGGTTGAAATTTACATTAAGCTCTAGTATCAAAGAAAATTTTTACAAGATGATGTATTGTTGGTATATGATTCCTGAAAAACTGGCTAGAATGTATAAGGATGCTTCAAATGTATGTTGGAAATGTGCTAAACAAAAGAGGAATTTTATCACATGTGGTGGACATGTAAGAAAGCAAAGAGTTTCTGATTGCAGATACAATAATCGATTCAGAAGATTTTGAAGATAAAAATCCAGTTGAAACCAGAGACTTCTTTGTTGGGAATAATGGACAGCCAGTTGGAAAGAAGCTTTGGAACTTTGTTTTTATATTTGATTATGACAGCAAGAATACTCTATGCACAAAAGTGGAAAACTCCAACATTGCCTACAGTGGAGGAATGGTGAATAAAAGTTTTGGAGTTTGCATTAATGGCAAAACTTATTTCACTGATTAGGGAAAAGACATTAGTTACATTTTTGACTGAATGGAAACCGTTTATAGACCTTTTACATGAAATGGGTAATAAGGACTTGATGACATCTGGATTTATGGATTAAGAATCATGAACAATAGAAAAAAGGGGGCTCTTATGTTTAACTTAGAATAAGTGAGACTCTGAATATGATCCATATTTGTGGCAGAGAAAATCAGAACTCAATCTGTAGTTTCATTTTAGAGGTTTTTTTCTTTTCTCTTTTTTTCTTTTTTCACTTGTTTATGTATTGTTAGTGTGTCTCCTTTTTAGGTTTTTTTATCTTCTATGTTTGTTATCTATAGCTTTTATGTTATTATTTATAGTTTAAATAATGAAAAATTCCAGTAATAAATAACAGAGTAAATAAATGCAGAATTTATCTTCAGTGATCCCTAGTTTGGAGAATTTTAGATGTACAGATCAAACAGTGTAGTACATATAAATACTTATGAATAATGTTTTCAGAAACTATCTCATGGTGGCCGCATTTAACACTGTTAAAGTCTTCTTCTATGAAGACTGTGGGGGCGATAGTGATTCTTTTCTTTTTCAATGGAGGTGGTATGGTTGATCCCATTATCAAGCTGTTTGGGAGTAAGGTGATCCCCAGTTTGTTTTATGGGATTGAAATATGGGGCTGGGAAGAGAAGATTCTGGATTAATTGGAAACAATTCAAAATTACTTTATGAGATGGATCCTTGTGTTGCCAAAGGGCTCTCCAGTTGCACTAATGAGGGCTGAGCTTGGTATTCCTTCTCTGAAAGTTAGGGCAAATTTTAGAGTTCTATCTTATTGGAAGAAAAATCTAGAGTGCCCTCAGGATTCATTGGGAGGCCTAAGCTTTTGTTCTCTTTTGAATCATGTTAAAACCTGTAAGGAATATCTGGGATTTATACAGTCCAAGTATGTAATACCAAATGACCTGATCAGATCTAATAGATCAGGTCGTGAGTTGAGCGATTGGGTCTTTAAAATGGACGGGAATATAGATATATATATGCATTTGTTCAATTTAAAGTGGCCCCTTTTTCAATTTTTTAAAAAAAGATCCTTAACAACAATGAAATTAAGAATGGCCTTTACCAGCTTAAGATTTCAAGCTATGCAGTACGTATGGGCTGCTTTTTAAGTTTTCCTGCCCCTCTATGACTTTGTTTGTGTGGTACGGGAGAAGTAGATGATTTGATTCATTATGTCCTGAGATGTCCTCTTCTTTTGGACCCCAGAAAGAAATTTATTTCTAATATTTTGTCCTTGCAGGAAGGGGTTTCAGATGAGAAAAAGTAATATTTTTGTTAACTGATGAGGACCGTTATGTTTCTAACGGAGTTGCTTTGTATGCATTAGCAGCAAGAAAGATTAGATTGAAATGTATGGAATAATAGTAAAATTGTGTTTTGAATATGTTTTAATCTGGTTCTGACCCAGTGTGGCTGTGTTCTATATTATGCTGTATTAAATTTATATGACCTATGGTCGGTACAATAAATTACTACTACAATGTATTTAAGTTGATTCAACTAATAAAGCTTAAAAAAATTGTTGATGAAGCTGCACCTCTTAAATGTGACACTAATTTAAAGAGCCACCCCACTTTTATGCCTCCAGTTATAGATTCTAACATCGAGGTATTTGAACGGCTGTTTCTGGGTGATATTGAAAGAATAGAACAAAAAAGGGAAAATATCTGCCATAATTTCACCAGGCAGGATTGGCAGACTTTGAAATCTCTTGATCAGGACCCAAATATAACAAACTGGCTGATAAAGGAGGGGGAGATGTTTATTTTGGATACAGCTGTATATGTGAGAGAAGTGGAAAAGCAATTAGCTGATGTTTCCAGTTATACCATGATAGCTCAAGATCCTACAACTCATATTGAACATCTAATTTGAGTGGTTTTAGACAAGGCTTTGATAGCAGGTGAAATTGACGATTCCATACACAAAGCTCTGACTAAGCCTTCTCCTCGTATTCCTGTTTTTTGTCTTGCCAAAGATACACAGAAATGTATTGTCGAAGGCTTTCACGGCCGGAGAATGATGGTTGTTGTGGGTTTTCTGGGCTGTATTGCCGTGGTCTTGGCATTGTAGTTCCTGACGTTTCACC
The DNA here is from genome assembly GCF_028583425.1 of Eublepharis macularius. Lineage (NCBI taxonomy): Eukaryota > Metazoa > Chordata > Lepidosauria > Squamata > Eublepharidae > Eublepharis > Eublepharis macularius. The sequence continues at coordinate 145,088,760 of NC_072795.1, read as the reverse complement.
AGCAGCTGTGGCTGGCATCTTCAGAGGTGTAGCACCAAAGTGTCACTGTGACACTGAGAGATCTCTGTCTTTTGGTGCTACACCTCTGAAGATGCCAGCCACAGCTGCGGGTGAAACGTCAGGAACTACAAAGCCAAGACCACGGCAATACAGCCCAGAAAACCCACAACAACCATACACAGAAATCTTTTTCCCCCTACAGGATGCCTGATTGCCAGGGGCATAAATTCTATGCCCTCACACCTATAAACTATGTCATTAATATACAGATTAAACAGGGTAGGAGGCAAAATGCAACCTTGTTTTACTCCCTTTTGTATTGGTATATCATCGATTAACACACCTTCCTTTCCAACTTTAACCTTAACAATAGTGTTACTATGCAGTTGACTTATCAAGTAGACCAGCTTGGAATCAATATTAAGTTTTATCAGTTTCCTCCATAATTTTTCCCTGTCAAGAGAATCAAAAGCTGAGGCCAGGTCTATTAAGGCCGCATAAAGCACTTTAGTTGGGCCTCTAATTGCACCCACAGTCAACGAATATAAGGTTTGACAATGTTCAATTATATAGTGTCCTTTTTTAAACCCTATCTGCAGGTGATGAATTAAGTTGTTCTCAGTAACACAGTCCTCTAATTTATTTTTCAGATATTTACTATAAAGTTTAGAAGTGATGGACAATAAGCTAATCATCCTAAAATTATGAGGGCCGTTCCTATCACCTTTCTAATAAATCGGAACCACACTACTTGTAGTCCAACCTTTAGGAAGTCTGCCCGTATCATTAATCTGACAGAAAAAGTTTTGTCAACAGAGGGACCCACCAATCGATACGAGTTTTGAAACATTCTGCTAAAATCAAGTCCTCTCCTGGGGATTTACCTGTTGGCAAAGATTCCATCATGGATCTCACTTCAGATTCTGACACAGTGGGCCAATTCAGCACGCTTGGTAATAAATCACGTAAAATTGTGTTCCCATACTCACAGCTGTACATCTTCAAAAAATAATTATACCAAGAGTCAACATGAATAAGGGATTCTAAGCCCGTAGATCCACTCTCAAAACCAACCATCACCAGTGTCCAACATCTGCTTTCATTTTTGTTAATCACTGCTTCTTGGAACTCAGCCCAATAACGAGTAGCAAATTCCTGTTCCCTCCCCTTTAATAACTCCTTGTACTGACTTTTCACCCTACTTACCAACCTTAGGGATCTCTGGTCCTGTTTCCTTCTAGTGACCCTTACACATTTCATTAGATATCTTTTCAGCTGCAAGTAGTCCCTATCAAACCAAGAGTTTCCAAAGGGACTTAAATACATCCACTCGTGCTTGAAAAGAATTATACTTAGGGGTAGGTACAAGACTAAGACCTTGATTCAAGAGTCAAACCTCAGATTGGCTCAAAGAACGTTCTGAAAGATTAAACACTAAATTTTCTTCCTCCCTTGGAAGTCAGGCTGTTTCCCTAAAGAAGAGGATTTCGAGGGTTTAGGGTTAGTGGGTATAATCCTGCTCCTAAGCTTCTTCAAACTTGGACCCTCATCGCCGGATGTTTCCAAGTCAGAAGGATCAGAGGAATCCAAATCAGAGCATTCTTGTAAGGGTTTATATTTTCCATTCATTCATATTCTTTCGCTGGATCTAAGCAAGCATATTATAATAGTTGAATTATTTTTTTGTTGTGTATTATTTAATTTATTTGTTTCCTTCACATGTAGTACTCTACCTACTGGTATATTGCTTGCAGGTGAAGGTGCCTCCTTTTTGTTTTGCTTTGGGTTCCACCCTCAGGCAGAAAACAGCAACAGCCAGCACGATCCCCAAATTTACCAGGATTTATTTGGGGGTCTAAAACTGGGTACCGGGATTGGATCTGGGATTCCCTACTGTGAGCCAGAAGAGCCAGATTTTGCAGAAATCATCAAAAATCCATTTTATTCCCCAAATCCTGGACTTGGATCACACACCCCAAACTGTTATAAAACACAAGTGGAGGCTCGGTCTGACTCTCAGCCCCCAAATGAAGGCAAACAAAATGGACCATTTCCACAAAGGGGAGGGCAGACCACCCAGGTCACAGAACAAAGAAAGACAGTGAAAGAACATGAAAACTCCCTCCCGACAAAAGAATAAATTATGCCTTTCAAACATTAAAGGTAAAGGTAGTCCCCTGTGTAAGCACCGAGTCATTACTGACCCATGGGGGGACACGTTGCATCACGACATTTTCTTGGAAGACTTTTTGTTACGAGGTGGTTTGCCATTGCCTTCCCCAGTCATCTACACTTCACCCCCAGGAAACTGGGTACTCATTTTACCGACCTTGGAAGGATGGAAGGCTGAGTCAACCTTGAGCCGGCTACCTGAATGAAAGGGAAAAACAAACACCACACCGATACTTTGTTCTTGTAGTCCATTTTGGAGTCAAATATATCCAAAGGCTAAAGATCTCTCTCGAAAGTTCATTCCACAAAACGTTTCAACTCAGTGGACGAGCCTCAGAATTTCTTTTACATCTCTAGCTAGAAGGTCTCTCTAGTTGTTTTTCCATCTGTTTGCTGCCCCGTCTTAAGACAGTGACATTCTCATCTACCACAACTGCACAATTTTGATCCTCCCTGACAACAGTCAGCATCCTGGGGGTTACACGTTATCGTAGAGGCAGCGGCATGGCTATGTGAGTGCTCCTTTCCCTCTTCTATAATGCACACCCATTTTGTGTACTTCATGTTCCCAAGTGCAGGATTTCAAATGTATTAATGTGATTCTTCAGTCATGGCCTGGAGCTCCAGTCAGGCTCTTTCTCTCCTTTCTGCTTTGTTGTGGTTTTGTTGTTTTCCCTTATTGAAGGCATTGACAAATCTGATCACAGTTCAGCATGCCCAAAAGAAATGTGTGGGTGAGAAACCAGGCTCTTACAAACCATAATTCTTTACAGAAATTCATGTAAGAAGTGGCGTGAAAGGAACCCTGTCAGGAGTGTGAGGAAAGGCCTGGTAAATGTGCAATGACTGATACAGGGAGACATTGAAAATTTAGCGAGTGAGAAGTGTTGTCTCAAGCGTACCCCCCACCATTTCATACAGGAAGCCAGGGACGCATTTGTAACGCTGCTAATTTGTGCTACAATATGTTGTCAGTCTCTGAAAATGTAGCTGATAAGCCATAGGCTGTGAAATGGCTGATTATGAGCGCTCATTGATATTGCCCCAAAGCAAAAGTTTAAAAAGGTAAAAACAGAGACAGCTGCAGTCAATTCACACATTGCAATGGCTGGGTTTGAGGACCCTGTACCTGCAGTTTGAGGTGGTACAGTCCATTCATCCAGCTCATCTCCACCTAGGGCTGCCAGGTGTCCGATATTCACCCAAACAGTCCAGTATTTGGGGAGGGGGGCTGTCCAAGGAAACCATTCCCCAAATAGTGGACACCTGGCCCCTCCCCTCCCCCATTGCCCAGATGGGCTGCTCAGCCTCATGCAGCTGCGTGGCATTACTGCTGGCCCAGGGAAGTAGCCAGCAACTCGGGTGCCTGGCTGGTCTTTTGCAGCTGCACGGCATTGTCCAGGAGTGGCCAGCCTTCCCGGGTGCCCAGTCTCCTGCACAGTGCCAGAGGGAGTGGGCCACCCACCCAGCCTCCTGTGGCTGCACACCACCACCTAGGAGAGACCAGTTCGCTGAAAGGGAGCGAAAGTAGTTTGGCACAGTGATGCCACTTACTGTGGTGACATCATCACCCCGGATGGAAGCATGCACATACTATGCAAACAGGCACAGATGTTAAAAAAAGCTTAGTTCTGCAACCCCCTCTCCATGGGGTCTGGTATTGTTCCAGACCCCAACTGGCAACCCTATTTCTACCTTATTCTGCAAAATGTGAAGGGTTAATTGAAATGTGAACACTGGCATGAAAGAAGAATTTACCCATGAGAATTTGCTCAGGCCGAAATCTTGCTCAAACCCTCAGTAACTTTTAAGATTGCCAAAAGTTTTTGAGGTGTGGGGGTGACATGAGTTCTTGCCCTTTCAATCTGCCTGCACGCATTAGTGTGGGTGTGCCAGCAGCCTTTCAGTGACATCGTTACATCAGAAGCTACAGCTTTGTGCAACAGCCAATTCCTTAAGAACCAGATTGAAACACCGCAAAAACACTCAGCTTGGAGTAAATTCTTAAGGAATTGGCCCTTGTATAATGTTCTCACTTCTAGCTATACTGGAACATGCACATGGCCATTTGTCCAGGCTGCCTGTCAATGGTGGGTGATCTCCAGGTGGCTTCCCTTTTGCCTATTGTCAGTGATTGCCAGGCAGAGAGGCAAATCACTGAGAGTTTGACCACCCCTGGTGGGTACTTGGCAAGCCTAGTCACTAGAAGTACAATGTTAGTGCACTGTAGCCCAGTCAGGCATTGTGCTGGGCTTGGTGCAGTGTTGTGCAAGGAAGTTTTGGAGTCTCACCATGTCATGTCTGTGCCCCATCCATGCCATTATTTGATGCTGACCTGTTATTCTGGACCAGTGTTTCATGCTGCACTTTGATGCCATATCGCCAATGCCATAACTGCTTTGCTTTCACAGGAAGTTGCAGGTGTCTTATCTAACAGCTTTGAAGCTTTCAGTGCTTCTGGCCTTGTACATTGCCCGCTCCCATAAATTACTGTGTTTCAACTTTAATCTCCTGCTTTCTCAGTGTCTAGATGTGATAGTTAAAATATGTGAGAAGTTCCCAAGACGGGTTCATGTCAAAAGTTATGTTTTGCTGATGGGCGGGGGGAAAGGAGTAATTGTGTTCTTTAAGGTGAATGGTTTTTCCACGTTGCCATTCCTATCAACCTGCTTTTACTGCTTAGTTGCTTACCTTGCTTCTGAGTAGTCCTATGGAGATATCTGTGGAAATGATCTGATTCCTGAATAAAACCTTTTAACCAAGAACCTGGATTCTTGCTGTAATGGTACCGGGGTCTATCTGCCATGGCCTGTCATCCATAGCCTGACACACCAGCATTCAGTTTAAACTGAGCCTCACTTAGACATGAACAAAACACTTACCCTTGGGATGTTGCAGTCAGGCCTGCAGCACCTCATTTATCTTCATGTTCAAAACAGCCAGGTAGGTCAACTTAGTTTCCATATCACAGTGAAGGGAGGGGGGGGTTGGCATAGTAGAGGATCTGCTTTATGTTCAGAAGGTCCTGGTTCTATCACGGCCCCTTCTGACCAACCCTCTGAACAGCCCAGTGACTCTGACTTGGAGAGCTCAGAGGAAGAGTCTGAGGAGCCAAGAGGACTAGTGGGATCAGGGCGGTCCTCCTGACACTGCAGTGGCACCTGCTGAGCATGCTCTAGCAACACTAGAGGCCACGCTGCCAGAGCCTGCCAAGGAGAACTTGCCACCAGCCTCAAAGATAACCACTAGACCTCCACCAGCCAGAATACAAATCTGGGCCTGCAGCCTACCAGGACCCACTCCCACACCAGGAAAACTGTGTCAGCAGAAGGCCTGGGATGATGGAGGCGGTATAAGGGAGGTGAAGTGCCGTGCTGGTAGCACACAATCCCAGCCTTGACCCAAAATGGGGGTCTGAGAGTAATGCTGCTTTGTGGGATTCTGTCAAAGGCACAGCTCAGTCTCAGGAGCCTCAGTACTGGCCAGCAGTTGCAGCTGAGCCAGATTACCTCTCAGATCTACTTGAGAAGACTGCATTGCTGGATCAACTGGTCCACTGGATGCAAGCCCTGTGCCTCAGCTCCTTGCCTTCAGCCCCAAGTCTAGCCAGGCAAGCCAGTGGCTTTACTGTAGAGAAGCCCAGACCTGGCCAGCCTGTAAAGCACAGGACAGGTCCAGTCCTCAGCATTTCCATTTAAAAAGTCAAGAAGACTTCTGCTTGACAACCTGGTAGGGTTGCCAATTACTCAGTCTTGGTCGGGAACATCTGTTGATGCACCCCATCTTTCACCCTCACTCAGTGGAGTGATAAGGGGAAATGGGGTGAGGGGAAATGGCATTTGACATTTTTACACTAGAGATTTAAAAAATTCGAGAGCATTTTGATATACTTTCATGTTCCAAAACAATAAGTGTTGTCCCAACAATCTCGGCCTCCTTTATGCTCCTGTGGATTCCCAGTGGAGTGTTGGCAATGTTCCATCCCGGAGAGTCACCATCATTCTGAGCAGACGGTGTGCTCTTGTGAGGCCAAAGGTCTGACTAGGGGTTTCAGCTCTGGGTTGGGAAATTCCTGGAGCTTGGCTGAGGTGGGCTGGGGAGAGTAAAGTTTGGGGCAAGGAGGGAGCTCAGCAGGGATGCGATGCCCCCCTTCAAAGCTGACATTTCCTCCAGGTGAATTTATCTCTGTAGACTGGAGATCAGCAGTAATTCTCTGAGAAATCCAGGCCTTCAAACTCATGAAGTTGGCAACGCTACATCTTTCTCAGTAGAGGGCAGTTTCATGAGTTTGAAGGCATCTGGTGAGGAATCATGGCAGGCTGACATCTCTGAAGAAGTGGAGAAACATCACAGTCAGGAACACCAGCAGGGAAGGAGTTTCCAGCTGGTGCAATCTTTTTGGATGAAAGGGAGATCATGAGATAACCCACTTGTACTCTTGACTGTTCCTTGCGAGCTAACTGCAGAAACAGAGGTTTCTCCAGCCAGCTCCTGAGTTGTGCGACCCAGAGTGTCATATATGCCTGCCTGCATATCTTCCATGAATGTATTCTGTGTTCTGTACTGGTCCTCTGAGGGCATGAGAAGTTTCTTATTGATATTAAGGCAGTAGGTTATCTCTCAAGTATTTACTTTCTTTCCCCTCATTTCCAGAAGTGTCCTTGAAGGCTGCTTGTGACCAACTCGAAATGTATCTTCCTTGGGAACTGAGATGCTTTCATTCTTTGTTCTGTCTAGTCTAAACCTAGCTCTTCCTTGGCAACCCCCTTGGCTCTTTCATGCCCAAAAACTTTAACGGCCCTTATCGTGATGGCGGGAACGTTCCCTATAACTAACATCACCAACCCCAGTTACGTCACTTCTGCCAATGCACTTGTCTGAGCACCTTGAACTTGCTGAATCTCTAATAAAGTTACTTCAACCAATATACCTGTGTGTTTGCTGTGGAGAAGTGGGGGATTCTACCTGCCAAGGACTGACACAGAGTTTCATCTACACTAACAACTGTGATGTAGCCTTTATATGGATACTAAGCTTGACCAACCTAATTTCTTAAAGATTTATGGAAATAATTATTTTATAGATAAATTGAGATTTTCTCCAAGAAAAGACGTGGCTCCTTACGGTGAGATAAGCCTTTGTGGGGAGAGTTATACAAATAAAAGGTTATCTGAAGGATTTATGGGCTTAAGAACTTCTTGCAAAAAGCTTAATAAATAGGAAATATAAGAATGTCTTGAAACAGAAAAGGGGACAATTATTTTTCTAACTTTTCATTTGTAATGTTATCTTTGATGAAAGTGCATATGTGGCAAAGTTACTAGTTAAAGAGAACAGACTGCTGTGGGATTATTTTTTGTTTATTCTAAAAGACTGTATTTAATTGGAGGATTTTACACAACAAAAGATAAGGTAATAACCCAGACCGTGACTTCCGTTGTGGAGAGTGAAAAGTGAAAGTGCTTGAAGATTTGCTTTCGATCTCTATCTTACAATGGCAAATTCTAGAAAAAAACTAGGCAAGACTTGATAGACATACCTGTAGAAAAAATAGCCTCACCGGACTTGATTCAGAAATTGTTTGAACAAATGGGAAATAAGATGGAAGATCTTGGAAATAAAATAGAAGATAAGAGAGAAGCTTTTGAAAAAAGAATGGATAAAAGACTTGTAAAAGTAAAAGAGGACATGACAGAGGAAGTCACAGTGGAGGGTGGTGAGCAGTGGGGTGCCACAGGGGTCGGTATTGGGTCCAATGCTTTTTAACTTGTTTATTAATGATTTGGAATTGGGATTAAGCAGTGAAGTGGCTAAATTTGCAGATGACACGAAATTGTTCAGGGTGGTGAAAGCCAGAGAGGATTGTGAGGCACTCCAAAGGGATCTGTCGAGGCTAGAAGAGTGGGCATCCATGTGGCAAATGAGGTTCAATGTAGCCAAGTGCAAAGTAATGCACATTGGAACCAAAAATCCAAAATATAAATACAAGTTGATGGGGTCTGAACTGGCGGAGACTGACCAAGAGAGAGATCTTGGAGTCATGATAGATAACTCACTAAAAACGTCAGCACAGTGTGCGACTGCCATAAAAAAAGCTAATGCTATGCTAGGGGTTATTAGGAAAGGGATTGAAAACAAATCAGCCGGTATCATAATGCCTCTGTATAAATCGATGGTGAGGCCTCATTTGGAGTACTGTGTACAGTTCTGGTCGCCACACCTTAAAAAAGATATCATAGCACTGGAAAAAGTACAGAGAAGGGCAACTAAAATGATTAAAGGGTTGGAACACTTTCCCTATGAGGAAAGATTGAGGCGCTTGGGGCTCTTTAGCCTGGAGAAAAGACGACTGAGGGGAGACATGATAGAGGTTTACAAGATAATGCACGGGTTAGAGAAGGTAGAGAAAGATGTGTTTTTCTCCCTTTCTCACAATACAAGAACTCGTGGGCACTCTATGAAATTATTGAGCAGTCGGGTTAGAACAGATAGAAGAAAATACTACTTTACACAAAGGGTGATAAACACATGGAATTCGTTGCCACAGGAGGTGGTGGCAGCTACAAGCATTGCCAGCTTCAAGAGGGGACTGGACAAATATATGGAGCAGAGGTCCATCAGTGGCTATTAGCCACAGGAGATAGATGGTATTCTCTTTGTGGGGAGGTGGTGCTCTGTTGTCTTGGTGCTGGAAGGAAGGCAGTGGGAGGGCTTCTGGTGTCCTGGCCTCACTGACAGTCCTTTAGATGGCACTGGATTTCTAGCCACTGTGTGTGACAGAATGTTGGACTGGATGGGCCACTGGCCTGATCCAACATGGCTTTGCTTATGTTCTTATGTTCTTAAGTCAAAAAAATGGAAAGCTCTGTAAAGCAAATGTCTGGAGAGGTAAAGCAAATCAATGACAAGACCGATCTTAGAGAATAAAACAGAACTTATTGGCAGAGAGCTGGAAATACAATTAGACAATTTGGCTGTAATGGAACTGAGAGAAAAATAATTTTGTTTGAGATTTAGAGCTTTTCCAGAGGTACCTGATGAAAATGTTAGAGAAAGGATTATTACAATTTTGGCAATTTTTTTGGATTGGGAAGATATGGAAAAAGAAATTGACAATGTTTATAAACTAAACTCTAGGTTTGCCAGAACAAGCAATATCCCAAGTAATACTTTGGTCTATTTCATGAGAAAGAAGACAAGAAAACAAGTGCTCCAACATTTTAGTACGAGATTAAAAATGGAAAAGTCAATATAAAATAAGATAAACAATATACGATTCAAACCAGAGTCTTTTCTTTTGGGATTCGTGGACAGTCAGCTGGAAAGAAGTCATGGAATCTTGTTTTTATATATGACAATGACAGACATTGTTACCTCGAAGCCCCTTATTGATTTTTTTGCGGGAATCAGAGAGAAATGAATTGATGATTTGTACATTTGAAGACTAACAGTGAAATTCTTAACAGAGTTACTCCAGTCTAAGTCTGTTGATTTCAGTGGGTTTAGACTGGAGTAACTCTGCTTAGGATTTCACTGTAAGAGTTGAAATATGTTCTAGTGGGAAAGGAGAGGTAGTCACTTAGGGTTAACCTGGGGTTAAGCCATATTATTGAATATGTAAACGTCTTTTCACAGAGAAAATTGGTACCTATTCCTAATTTCAACCGAGGCGGGTGTTTTGTTTTTTCCTTCATTTTTTACTCTGATGTCTTTTATTAATCTGGAAAAACTTTTCAATACATCTCTTAAAAATATATGACAATGACAGAGAGATTATTATATGCACAGAAGTGGAAGAGTCCAATATTGCCTACAATAGAAGAATGATGGCTGAAGGTACTAGAACTCTCAGTGATGGCTAAACTTACTTTACTGGTTAGAGAAAAGATAAGTTTGTTTATGGCAATTGGAAACCTCTTATAAATTTTTTGCATGAAACAGATAATAATGATTTGATGATTTGTGGGTTTGATGAATAGAAAAAAGAGAGCTTTTCTTTGTAAACATAAGAGTAAGAGAAAATTTTGTAATTATATTTGTTGCAAAGCAAATCAGAGCCAAGCTACAAGTGACGCCTTACTCAGGTTGGACACTTGTCAGCTTCCCTCAAGTTTTGATGGGAAATGTAGGCATCCTGGTTTTACAGCTTGGCTCTCCATTACAGCTGCAAGACCAGGATGCCTACATTTCCCATCAAAACTTGAGGGAAGCTGACAAGTGTCCAACCTGGGTAAGGTGTCACTTGTAGCTTGGCTCTCAGAAACCTCTTTTTAGTTTTATATAGTTTTTCTTTGTTTTTCTGTTAGTTGTTACTTTCTGTTTTATAAACAGAGAAAGTTGTTACTTACTCTTTTATAAAACTTTTGATAACAAAAAAGAAAAAGTCCATCACCCAAGAATGCGTTGTACTGGTGTTCTCAGTAAACACACACAGTTTCTTTGCACAGGTAGTGGTGGTGGTGCAAAGTGTTGTAAAGTCATAGCTGACTTACGGTGGTTTTCGGGGCAAGAGACTAACAGAAGTGGTTTGTCATTGCCTGCCTCTGCAACCTCAGTCTTCACTGGACACCTCCCACCCAATTAGTACCAAAGCAGACTCTGCTTATCTTCTGAGATCTGACCAGATCAGAATTGGCTGCTCAGTTTAAATGAGACATGGTGCTGGAGCAAAATTCTGTTGGTAAGTTCTTTTGCATTACTCATATTTAATTAAGGTTCCAAGAAGTGGGGCTGAGAAATAAAGACATATTTATTCCTGAGGCTATTTTGATTTTGGCAATTTCCTATTAAAGAAGATGGCGTGCCATGGTCAGATTACTTTGCACTGAAAGCCTGGTTGAGTATGCCTTCCCCGCCCTGTCTAGCCTGTGAGTGGATTTATGTTCCCTCCTATTGGTTTCCAGAATGCTCTGCATTACTTCTCAGCGACTTATTGGATGTGCTAATAGATGACTGGAATGCCCATCTCTCTGAAGCCATCAATGAAATCACTCCCTGATGCCCTCGCCGTTCTTGCTCCAACCTGGTCCCATTGTATACAATGGAGCTCAGGGAGATGAAGAGAGAAATCGGATGGCCAGAGCAAGTCTGGCAGCAGTTCTGTGATGAATCTGCAAGAACTTCCTATAGGTTGTTTATGAAAACCTATGACATGATGGTGAAAGCTGCTAAACGGGAATCTTTCGAGGCTTCCATTGCATCTGCTAGCTCTCGCCCGGCAAAATTGTTTAGGGTAATCAGGTCATTAACCTCTCTTATAGGAAGAGTCCAAAATGTGAGAACTTCATCCATTGGCTGTGAGACATTTGCAAGATTTTTTGTGGATAAAGTCTTGTCACTCTGCCACAACCTGCCTGCCACCATTGATACAGTAAGGTAACTGGAGGCCGCGTTACTGGAACTGGTCTCCTTGCAATAAAATGATTTGTGGGGGAATTAGCAAGCAAAGAAAATGGCTACGCAAGAGGCCAGTAACCACAGGGATCTATCACCAATTTCTGCCAGGTCCCTTCCCAAAATAGCAAACGAGGCTCGTTCTTAAAGTCAAACAATAACTTTTATTAAGAACAAAATGGCATGCACACACACACACACACACACAAACAGTCCTAAGACGCTTAGCGAGAAATTGGGAATAGAGAGAGAGGGAGCAAATATATCTACCTGTCCTGAAGAGGGGGGTCCAGTCTGCAGGAGAAGAGAGTTGCTTCGAATGTTGAGCGTCCTCAGCCAAGAGAGCAAGAGGCTTAGGGTAAACCTCAAAGGAACAGCGCTTGTGGATCCAGAAGCATGTATGATTTGAATGAGGCCAGGGCTCTACCTTTATAGGTAAAATGTGCCCTGAGGTGGAAGAGCCCACCTAGCCGTTAGAACAAAGGCTCCAACAGTCAGTTCCTAGGTTTGACAAAAGGGTTGATCACCTTGATCGGTAGCTGCCGGGGTGTGTGAAAACAAATGCAAAACATGTTCTAGCACTGCATAAAAGGGATAGTTTGTTAGTGAATTCCACCGGAGAAGGGAAAGGAATGTGTTAGGTGGGGATGACTCTGCGAGACCTTTGTTGCGTTGGACTTCTATGGGGCTGGCAGGACTGCAAATCCAATAATCTCTAATCACTCTGCATTCCTGTGCAGCATTCCCTGCATGCCGTGTTCTCTTGGGCAGGACTTAGCAACTGTTGGAGGCTCTCTGGTGGCAATACAGCAGCCATTTTAAATCCAGAGGCCTGGTGATATTTTTAATATCACAAGCAACCATATTAAAATGGCTATTAAAATGGCGGAGGCCAGGCTGACCGCTTACTTGGCCATCTGGAGAGTCGGTATTTGACAACTTCAGCCAACTCTTTTGGACCAACATTGACAGAATCCTAGGTGCTGTTAAGCCAACCACTTTTCTCTTAGTCCCATGTCCATTGTGGCTGATGAAGACCAATGGTGATGGCATATGGGGTCCCCTGATAGACAGTATCAATCTGTCCCCCCTTAATTCTGTAATCCATCCAGGGGGCTTAAAAGAGGTTGAGGTAATACTACTTTTGAAGAAGCCATCTTTAGACCTGTTGGATCATGCCAATTACCACCCAGTCTGGGCAAGGTGATGGATCAGCTCCAGAGTTTTCTGGAAGACCTGTTAGCCCTAGACCCATTCCATTCCAGCTTCTGCCCTGTCCATGGGATGGAGTTGGCACTGATTGCCCTCATTGATGATGTCCGCAGAAAGCTGTATTGAGGAGAGTTGGTGCTTCTGAGAGCCCTGTTTGACATGATAGACCATGATTTGTTGACCCACCACCTCACTGACACTGGAGTTTATGAGATAGACTTGAAGTGTCTTACCTCATTTCTCCAGGGCCAATGATGGAGGATGAAGCTAGAAGAGAGGGTTTCATCCCAACACCCTTTGGTATGTGGTGTTCCTCAAAGGGTAATCCTCTCTCCTATGTTGTTTAACATCTACATGCATCCTCTTGCCCAGCTGCATTTTGTGGCATTTTGGGCTGGGTGTCACCAGTATGCTGATGACACCCTGCTGTATCTGTTGATAGATGGCTGGCTGGATGCTGCCCCTTCTATTTTGGCTGAGGGTCTGGAGGCCATGGTAGGATGGTTGAAACAGAGTCAGCTGAGACTGAATCCATTGAAATTGAAGGTCCTGTGGCCGGGGAAGGGCAATCCAAGGTTGAAGTGCCAACCCCCTGCTCTCCTGGTATGTCCCCCAATGAATGTTGTGCTCAGAAGCTCAGAATTTACTGGTGATCCCTGGCCCAAAAGATGTCTACCTGTCCTCAACCAGAGCCAAGGCCCTCTCGGCCCAGGTATCTGCCTGGGGGAACTCTCCGCCTGGTGACTTCTGCGCCTTGTGGCACCCAATACGATTCCACAGGGCATGTAAGACAGAGATGTTCTGCCAGGCTTACGGCTGAGGACAACAACAGTTATCTAGCCCAATTATCTGTCCCCTTATGGAGGGAAGAAATATATATTGTTTAATACCATCTATAGCTCAGATTACACTATTTTAATGTTTTTATCTTGATTTATTGATTTAATTTATAACTGTTTAATATGTTTAATTATGCATATTTGTTTCTGCTGTTTGGTGTAGTAGTTAAGAGCTACAGGACTCTAATCTGGAGAGCTGGGTTTGATTCCCCACTCCTCCGCTTGAAGCCAGCTGGGTGACCTTGGGCTAGTCACGGCTCTCTGGAGCTCTCTCAGCCCCACCCCCCTCACAGGGTGTTTGTTGTGGGGATAATAATAACATATTTTGTAATCCGCTCTGAGTGGACATTAAGTTGACCTGAAGGGTGGTATATAAATCAAATGTTATTATTATTGTTGTTGTTAGAATTGTATTAGAATGTTGTGCACTGTCCTAAGCCTGATTAAAGGGGAGGGCAGTTTAGTAATCCAATCAAAGATAAGATAAGATAAGATAAGATAAGATAAGATAAGATAAGATAAGATAAGATAAGATAAGATAAGATAAGATAAGATAAGATAAGATAAGATAAGATAAGATAAGATAAGATAAGATGGCTTCTCCTTTTAAGCCCCATCTTCCCATTTGGCTGGCTGTGTCTCTCTCAGCAGAGTTCCTTTCCAAGCCGCTGGAGGAGAAGTCCAGCCCGTGTGGTAGTAACTTGGAGGCGACCCCCGTGGCTCTGCTTTCCATGCTGCTGATGACTTTGGAGGGGCAAAATGGGAACGGAGGAGAATTACAGTCTAGATTCTTCCCAGATAGCTTTCCCAGTAATCCTGGCAGAGATAAATGGGTCTATTTGCAGCCAGCATAATAAGAAAAGATTGGCAGGGGTGGGTGGGTTAGTGATTGCTTTTTTATTATATTGCAAATTATCTAACGATATTTCTTCTGATATACCTGCACTGATAGTTTGGTAAGATAAACATTTGTTTAAATTAAATTTCTTGGTAAAATGTCAGAAGATTGATCATTTTGAAAAAACACTCAGTTAAAGGGCAGAAGATTGATCAACCAGGCAGTCTTTAAAGCGGGAAACCCTCATTTAAACTGAGAAAGGTAACGTTGGAGTGTGATGGGTAAATGCAATGCCAACGACTACAGAACAGAAGGATTTCACAGCAGGCAAATTTCCTTCAGCCTCTATCTGCGTATTGGAAATATACTTTGTGCATCTGATGAAGTGTATTCTGACTCATAAAAGGTTATAACGTTATTAGACTTTAAGAGATCACTGAACTCTTGTTTTATTTTCTTGCTATGGACTAATGTGGCTACTCATCTGAAATCCACCATGATAAATTCCTTGCAGAAGTTATGCTTCCTTCTGGAGAAGAGTCATCCAGCCAGCAGGAATCACGGCGTAAGTGGTGGTGGGCATCTTTGATATTTTCGATTGGATCTTTTTCTGTTTGCAAGTAGCTAATTCCTTCACCTGGAGTATTCAGCTGCTGCCCCATTGGGTGATAAGTTACAAGCTCCTAATAGCTGGCTCACGTCATCTCAAACATAATAAAATGCCTGCAATTAAAAACAGTTGTGCTAGCTAAATGGGCATGCAACGCAAAGAAGGATGCTTCTGGCAATGCTGTGAGGAACTGAACAGGGAGGGGAATCTGTGGAGCTCGCACAACGCTCATGTGGCTTCATTCTTGTTCTGAAGAATCCACGGTCCTGTTTTCTACATTGACAGGGTTAAAGGCCACCAGATGTCAGTGTCGTACTAAACATGGGGAAAGGGTAAGAGGCAATGCCTTTGAACAAAACCGTAAGCCTGAATTCTCAGTTATACGCTGAAAACAGCAGTGAGACAATCCTCATGATTCTTGTAAAGCTCTGGCTCTGGACTGTTTGAGAAAATTAGTAAACAGTGTGAAAAGCAGACGTAGAGCCTCACAGTGGGGGAGTAGAGCACGTAGACAGATACCCAGGGGGCCCCATTTAAAGAAGCTAATGGAAGAGGATTGGCACCTCTGCCTTGGAGAGCTCAGATATTACTGAAATGAGTAGTTGTGCTCTCTCAGAGCCATTACATAGAATAAATGGGCAGAACTGAGCCAGTGTGATGTATCAGTTGGACCAGAACCAGGGAGACATGGATTTGGATTTCACTGTCTCACGGAGCTCGCTGGATCTTAGGTCAATCACCCTCTCTGCTTAAGCTATGCCACGGGGTTGTCACGAGGATGAAATGGGCAATGGGAGAAACCGTGTAACCACCCTTTGCTTCTTGGAAAAAGTTACAATGGATAGACAGATAAATTTTCAACTGTTGCCTTTTTACACTGAGCATATTGGTTGGGGGCGGGGGGCGGGGGCAGGTTAAGAGCCAGTGTGCTATAATGGCTAAAGGGCTGGACGAGGATCTGGGAGGCCCAAGTATGAATCTCTACTCTGGCATGGCAGCTCACTGCATGACCTTGAGGCAGTCACTCTCACACAGCCTAACCTACCTACCTTACAAAGTTGTTGTGAGGATAAAATGAACAGGAGGATATGATGCTGTAAACCACTTCGGGTCTCTATAGGTGAGAAAATCAGGCTATTATATAAATGAATAAATAATGCTCCCCCATGAAAGACATTCTCTGCAAGTAGGGTGCAACATCAAGAAGAGGGTAAAGCTAACCTGGTCACATTGATGTCTCAGGTCGCTATAGGTAGGGGAGTTTGTGAAACAGGGAAGCCTTCATGATGATAATTTTTCAGCCTGAATTCTTCCATTTCACATAATGTCTCTCAGAATAAAGCTGCTCCCCACATTCTAGCAAAGCACACACTGGATTGTCAAAAACAGACTCCCAAGTTATTATCCCATCCACTGGCTTTTTGCTGACATGCTGCAAGCCAGCGTCGCAGAGGAGAGGGGAGCGCCTCCATGCATGATGAACATTGAAACCAAAGGAAAAGGGCAGGGGGATAATAAAGGGAAGTTCCGATTAAAATGCAATGTCCTGCTACCACCAACTTCAGAGGTTGCCGGCTAATAAAATACAAGTCAATTATTTCATAAAAGAATGTGTCAAAGGACTAATCATCATTAGTAGTTACAAGCAAGGACCTATGAGAGTTTCACAGGGGAAGGTTAAAACTGGGCTCAGTATGTCCTGCAAGTCTAGTGTCCTTCCCTTGCAATATTTAAGCTGCAAGGGGGGCATATTTCCTCCTAGCATACAGGAATTTGAGATGGAAAGAAAAATGGGCTCAACGGGTGTGCATCTTTCAGACCAGTTCCTCTACAGCTCTTGAGGAACAACTCCCCTGTTGAACCAATGTGGTTAGAGCACCAGACTAAGAAATGGAAGATCCAAGTTCAATCCCCAGTCTGCCACAAAGCTTGCAGTGTGGCCTTGGGCCAGTCACACACTCTTTCAGCCAGATCTTTCTTACAGGGTTATTTGGACTCTAAAATGTGCAAGGGAGGACCTCATATGCCACTTTGATCTCCTTGGAGGAAGGACAAGATGAAAACCTTCTAGATGGCCTACAATTTCCCTGTTCGTGTTCCAGCAACTGCGTGTATAGCCTGTCTGCTGTGTAAGTACATACAGCTGGTTGTAAGAAAGAGCCAACAAGCATTCACTTTACAAAAGAATCTGGGGACCAATACTGGGATAAAAGTGTAAAGAGTCTAGTAGCACCTTTAAGATTAACCAACTTTATTGTAGCATAAGCTTTCGAGAACCACAGTTCTCTTAATCAGATGCATAATGAATCTGATGAAGACAACTGTGGTTCTCGGAAGCTTATGCTACAGTAAAGTTGATTAGTCTTAAAGGTGCTACTGGACTCTTTACTATTTTGCGACTACAGACTAACACGGTTAACTCCTTGGGATAAAAGGGGCATCATATGTTGAGCTACATAAAGAAAAATTAATTGCACATTGTACATGAATTGTACATGCATTCACTTAAACTTGTAAATAGGGTTGGTGGGGAGGGGCTGTGCTCATAGCTTGTAATTCGCAGGCTGCTTCCTGCCTCCAGATGCCAGAAGAGGCATACTGCAGCATAGCCCAAATATATGGTTTTTTCATTTCAAAAAGGAGGCTATCGACCAGGGAGCCCAGGCCTTTTCCACTGTGGCCCTCCTGTTGTGGAATGGACTTCCTGAAGCGGTGATCTTCAGGAGGTGCCTGTTGCCAAGGAGCCCCCCTCTCCTGTTCTAAGGCCTGCAATGAACTGTGTCAGTTTCCTGCGTTGCTGTTTAAAGATACACTAAAGACCTGTCTCCTGATTACCCTGCACATGTGAACTCTACTACACGTGTCTGTTTCCTGCCCATTATCTACTATGGACTATGCCTGTTTCCTGTATCTGCTATGGACTATGTTGTTTACTGTTCCCTGCCTCTATGGACATCTGCCTCACCTGGGCCCAGAGCCATGCTGTTAGCAGCACGGTGCCAGCCAGGGAAAGCTCTCAGCGAGCCTGGCCAGGCACCCCCTGGTCAGTTCCTGCTGGGAGCCTCCCGCGGGCCGGTTACCAAGTCTGCCCTCACTACCGGGCAACCTGCTAGCAAGCCCAAGCCATGCCAAGGGAGAAGCCATGTTTCCCAGGCAAAGAAGAACCACTATGGACTGTGTGCTCTGCGGCAGCCATTTCCAGACCAGGCTCCTGTCACATCCACGGAGCCCAGCCTCACCCTGATATGCATATCTCTGGAAGCCGCCCTGAGATGGAAGCTAAGTGCCGACTGTCCAGAACAGCTAATGGACGCATCTCAATGCAGCCACCACATTCCAGGACTGATGACATCAAGACAACACCAGCTTCCTGGCAGATCCATTCAACCCGCCCAGCACTCCCCTCCCCTCCTTTGTCCCCACTTCCCAAGGTGTCACAATAACAATCAGATTCTAAAGTGGCCCATTAGCAATAGTTATAGGACCATCAAGCTTTTGTTCCCCCTCCTGAGAACCACATGGAAGGCCCCTGCCCCAGGGTACATGTTTGGCTATTTAAGCAGGCTCTGCCTGACACTAGGTGCTCGGTGCTGGGCGCCATGCCCAGTGCCTGGCACATGCTCGGCCAGGCGCTGTGCCCCATCCCCAACCCAGATGGCACTGTACATTGCCCCCCCGCAACCTCGCTGCTGGAATCTCTGCTTCTCACCATGATCCGGTAATGTATTGCCTCTATTCCATTGATCTCAAGTGGGTTCCTGCTAATGCAAATGTCTCTGTAACTCTTTCCAACCTTTATTTCTGAGTTCTTGTATGTCTGCTGTATGTAAGTGCTATGTCAGGCATATGCCACACTTTTAGTAAACATTTTTTTATTTGAATATTAGCCTCCTCTTTCTTGTCTGAGTAATCTGATAGACTGACTCTGGTATATATTGGTTAAAGATCCGTGCTAATTTTAGTTCCAGACTGCTGAGCTAATTTCCCCATTTAAAAGAGCAGTTCTGGTAACATGCCGCAGGACTTTTTTTTCACCCAAGGTTTTTCGTGGGGCTTTTTCCCATTGTGGCATCCATTGCTCCGCTACTGTGCCTGATGAAAGGAGGCACCAGCCAGGCACAGCTCCTGGATGGTGGCTATGTTCAGAGTGCCCCTGGTCCGTAGGGATTGGGACGCTCTGCACCAGGCCGCACCAGCCCTACAAACATGACCTCCTTACCCCTGTTCTTACAATATACCCCTTGAGGTAGCCTTTGGAATGTTCCAATCCCCCTCCCCCTGGGTCTGAGTTCTGCCCTCTACAATTGCCATGGCCATTACCATAAGTTTCAAGCATTAGTCTTGCTGACAATCAGGGTAGCCAGCTCAAGTTACTGGCAATTTGGGGCTGGAGCCTGGGGAGCCTGGAGTTTGGGGTGGGAGGGGAGGGGAGATCACACGTGGTTTCTCCACTAGGTCTTCCCTGGGTTATGCAAGAAGAGAACACACTACCGGGCCACGGATCCCTGAAGAAGTCCTAATGAAAGCTGCCGTCAACCGGGTGCAGTTAGGATCGCAGGTGGCTTTTTGTGGTGGGAGTGGGGGCTCCGGCTGAAGACAAGTAGATTGCATCTAAAAAATGGAGGAGAATTCCGGAGCACCCCTCCTTACCTTGTTACCCATGGAGCACATACCCGACCTAAAAACAAAAAGGAAACAACGGAGTGGACTTTCCCACTTGCATAAAGAGAAAGACGGGACTTGTTGCAATCCCATTGGACGTTTGGAAAGGATTCTTGAAAGTATATTTATTTTTATAGAAACGTATGCTGCTGAATGGCACAGGAAAAGGTTGTCTGTTGCATGTTTGTAGCACTAGCATTTTGAATACACCTTCTTATAAACTTTGAAAAAGGGTTTATTGTATGACTATAGCTTTAAGAGTTTCTTGTTTCTCTCGATACATCTTGAGCAGTGAATACCCGGGTGCGATCACTGTTGTGTTGTTCTTCACTGGGTATTAAGCCTGTTATTTGTGTAAACCCCTAGGCCAAGCAAGCAGCAAGCAAATGAGTCCCTAGTAATTTGAGGGGTTGGTCACAGAAGGCAAAGAATCATTCAAGCTTCCAGTATAGTGGTTAAGTGGTTGGATTGTGAAACAGTACTTTGTTGGTTCAGATTCCATTACTGCCATGATCAGTAATATCTCTCAGGACAACTCTTTCAAATGTGTCTATAATAGAATCTGAAACATGAGGCATAAACAGGGACTTAGGTTTAAAATGTGACAAGGCTGACTCATTGAATGAGGTGTTTCCAAAAAACTTCTTAAATTGATTTAGCCAATGACCCTGACATCACTAGAAAACCTGCTGACAAAGGGGGTGAAATAGTCATTCTCAATACATCTGACTATGAGGTAGAGGTCATCAAACAGTGGGGAGACACTGATAGTTAAAAAAAGATCAAGGGTGATCCCAGCCAGCATATTGCGTACCTTATTCGGATCGTGTTAGATGAAGCTATGCTGGTGGGAGACATCATCCAATCTCTACACCAGGCACTGCTGAATAAGAATCCTAAAGTGTCCACATTTTATGTTCTCCCAAAAATTCATAAAGAAGGCTTTCTGCCTAATGGGAGACCTACTGTCTCCAGGAATAATTCCCTACTGGAACCACGGCACAATACCTATATAGTCTACTCCAGCCAGCTATCATGGCCTCCCCCTCTTATTTAAAGGACATCACACAATTTATCACTCTCACTGAGAATCTCAAGTTACCTCGGGAGTCTGCACTCATGACTCTTGACAGTATATACCTCCATACTACACAAGGTGACCAGGTCAGTCATCGAGGAGACGCTGGCAGCACATGGGTGTAAGTCCCCCCATTCCATTTATTCTGTCCTTAGCAGATCTTGTGTTAGAAAAAAACTATATCTGCTTTAAGCAGGACTTTTATTACCAGGTTAAAGGCGTTGCGATGGGGTTTTTGGCAGCCCCAAGCATTGCCAAACTTTTAATGACTAGATTAGAAAGGAACATCATCTTACATTGTGATCATAACCCTTTCCATGATAATATTGTCTTATATCAGAGGTATGTAGATGACATATTTGCGATTTTGTCCAGACCAAAACTAGCTGTAGAATTCGGCCAATGGATGAACACTGTTAATCCCCACATATAGTATACTTGGCAGAGCGGTCAAAATCATTTTAGTTTTCTGGACATGGTAGTATATAGGAGCAGTGCAGACACATTATCCGTGAGTCCCTACAGGAAAACAACAGACAACAATTCCTATCTTCATTACATGTCATACTATCCACCGCACCTAAGGAATAATATACCCTATGGTAAATTTTTGTGGATCAAGAGAAATTCCTCCTCAAGGCAAGACTATGACAGACAGAGTTCCACTCTCATTGACAACTTCCTAAATAGGGGATACCCCAGACAGATGGTAGACCAGGCCACATACAGAGCCTCTAGGGTGGAGTGCGCAGAGCTATTTAAAATCAGGTCTAGACACTGGGAGGATAGAATTCATGGGACCATGGAATACACGCCATTGGCATCTACTGTTGGTAAGATTGTAAAGCAGCATTGACATCTAGTAGACCACTTACCAGGCTATGCTGCAGTACTCTTTATTGGCTTTAGATGCATCAACAGCCTCAGAGACGTGCTGGTATACGTTGATTCTAGAAAGAGGACTACAAGTCAAGACCTCCCCATAGGTCACATTCGATGTAGTCACTGTAACATTTGCTTGCTTGCCGATGAGGGCAGAACCTTCACAATATGAAGCACCAGCCATGTCAACAGTATGAAATATTTCTCCACCTATAACACCCCAGGGGTGGTTTATATTATTGAATGTTACTAAAGGTTTAAGCACAGTGTCTAACTGTTGGTGGTGCAATTCACAAAATGCATCTCTTAAGCATATGCTTTGGTCATGTTTAGTCATTTGGCCCTTTTGAAAGTTGAAAGAAAACTCATCTATATTTGAGGGTGTTAATGCACTGTTAAACTACTTGCCGGTCTCTTGGAATCTAACCGATGATCAATGGAAATGGACCCTCCATGCCTTTACTGTTGCTAAAAGACTTACGCTTCAACACTAGAAAGACAGAAGCCTCACTTGGAGGCACTAGTAGGTCATTTGGCAGTCTGCTGGAGAAATTCTGCCACAGAATGACATTGAATGTGGTGGGCGATCTTGTGTTCTTAATGGAGGCATCAGGAGGCACTGAGGGATGCATCAGAATAGCACCATATAGGAATAGGGCTGCTGAGTGAACCACAGTGCCTGGTGTGGGGCAGTGGTGCTTGCACCAGGCACTGTTATCCACCCAGCAGCCTTGGCTGAGACAGCAACCTTGCCCCTCTTCTATTTTGCTAAAGATTCACCCACCATTTAGTAGTGCAGCAGAAGCTGGTAGCTGACTCATCTCACTATTTCTGCATGAGATATTGCTGATGGGATGTTCTACTAATGTCACCAGTTAAACTTTGTTTCAAACAGCTGCTGTTATGCAAATTCAACAGGATTGCTAACTAAGGATCTACTCAATGGGTTTATAGCTAACAATTATTTACTTCATTTACATCCCATCTTTTTCTCCCAATGGGGACTTAAAGCTGCTTACAATTTTCTCTTCTCCTTCATTTTATCTTCACAACCACCCTTACAATAGGTTAGATTGAGGTCATGCGACTGGGCCAAAGTCACCGAGGAAGCTTCCATGGCAGAGGGGGGATTCTTATCTGGGTTGCCCAGATTCTAGTTTTATACTCTAGCTACTACAACATGCTTACTATACACACAGCTGAATTTATGGTGAAGAATCTGCATAACAAGTGTGTTTACAATGAAGGATCCGCATACTAAGGATCTATCTATATTAAAACATACAATAGATTTAGAATTCAGGATGTACTCATTCTGTGGGACCAACAACTATGGATCTAAACCAATTGACTTACAACTCAATATCTAGATGACCAGTGAGGTTCATAATTAGGCCTCTTAAGTCCCTATTGGATATACAATTAAGGATCTATATACACAGTGGGATTAAAAACATATGCATTGATGCAACCATTAGGTTTACAGTGAAGGATCTACATTCCCAATGGTTTTACAACTCTTTTTACTAGCTAAAGAAGTATTAGTCAGAATTTAATCTCTCACATGAATACTATAGCAAGGATACTGTGTGGCAATCTGGTAACATCCCATTTTTTTCAGGATAGAAAAAACAAGGTATTTGAATACACTGTGATGTCCCACTATCAAACTAATTTACAATCAAAGAAGACAAGCTAAAAATGCATATTTTTTCCTGAAACTTTGATCTGCTTTTGTGAATTACCAGCAAAATAAGAATAAATGTGTGTTTGATGTTCTTCCAATTTACAGACTATGCTCAAAAGATGATTTATGATCTTCTTCTTGTAACTATTGTAATCCCAATAAAAATTCATACCAAACACACAGAATGCATTCTGTTCTGCTAGATCTCGGTTTCAACCACAGACTCCTAAAAGTGAATTATGAGAGAGAAAGGACTAAATCATGTAAATGGAATGTGCCAATCCAGCTGTGCTTCTGTTGTAATGCATGCAAGGGGTCCATATCTTTTATCTGGAGTTCAGGAGAAAGTCACTGAAGACAGGCATAGCATAAATTTGGTTATACAAACTTTCGAGACTGTTCTGTGATGTCACAGAAGAGAAGCAAGACAACTAAACATTGGGCTCCTGCCAAAACATTTTGAAAACATGAGCCATGGCTGAGATGCTGGCAGGAGAATGGTGGTTAATCTCTAAGCTTTTAGCCACTGGCTTATTGATGCAGCCAGATCATCCCAGATTTGGTTGAAATAAATCAGTTGGCATCAATGTTTAAACTGGGACTTTGCATTGCTGGGCTTACATCTGCTTGAGGCAAAGACACCATTGCTGCAGAGCTCTTACATAAATGGCCATCTTTGGGAATTTGAGACAACATGTTTGATTAGAGAGGATGCACCTTAAGGGTGCTGGTTTCTCACCGTTCTTGCTGATGAGGTTATATTCTTATGGGTGCTTTGCTGAGAATGAGGCCCATTTAGTAACCTGGGGGTAGACTTGTTTATAGTTGTTCCATTATAGTAAAGAGTCCAGTAAGACTAACCAACTTTATTGTAGCAATGTCATGTCTGAGCTCCATCCATGCCAATGCTGATGCTGTTGTCAGCAAGACTAATGAATCAATGTCTGTGTCTGAATCAATGCTCAAACTTGATGTCATATTGCCAATGCCATAACTGTTCCTTTCACAGGCTTATTGCAGGTGCTTTATCTAACGGACTGTAGAAATGTCTGTGCTTCTGACCTTGTAGACTGCTCACTCCCATGCACTGCTATATCTCGACTTTGATCTCTTGCTTTCTCAGTGTCTTGACTTGATTTTACAAATATGAGAGACGTTCTCAGGACAAGTTCGCGCCAAAAGTCCTGTTTACTGTTGGGAGGGGGAACGAGCAAACGTGTATGTTAAGAGGAAGGATTTCCCCACATATTACTATTCCTGTCAATCTTGCTCTTACTGCTTAGATGCTACCTTGCTTCTGAGTAACCCTATGGACATATCTGTGGAAATGATTTGATTTCTGAATAAAGCCATTTAACCAGGGGCCTGGATTTCTTGTTGCAATGGTACAGGGATCTATCTGCCATAGCCTGTCATCCATAGCCTGACAAGCTTTTGAGAGCCACAGCTCTCTTCATCAGATGCATGGAGGGTATGAAGAACTGGTCAGAGATATATAGGTGGGGAGGGGAGGGGGGAGAGGGTGCAGGGAGTAAGGGGCATGTAAATGTAAATAAGTTATAAGAAGTCATGAGAGAGAGGGAATTCACAAGCCAGGCTGGGTGTGACCCCTCCCCTCCATGGCAGAATCTGAATAGAAAGCATGAAGGCAGTTACTTTTGGTAATGAGATAATCATTTGTAATCTCTATTCAATCCAAGACCGACTGAGTCAAATTTACATATGAATTCCAATTCAGCAGCTTCTCGTTGGATTCTGTTTTTGAAATGTTTCTGTTGAATTATGGTGACCTTTAAGTCCTTGGTGGAATGTCCTGGTAGATTGAAGTGTTCTCCCACTGTTGTCTGGATGTTACCATTTTTAAAGTCAGATTTGTGTCCATTTGTTCTTTTGCACAGAGGTTGGTTGGTTTGTCCAATGTACAGAGCAAATGGACACTGTTGGCACATGAGGGCATATATCCTCCCATTCTGGACATTGTTGGCACATGAGGACATGTATCCTCCCATTCTGTTATATCAAGTGCTTTTAGCTGCTTGATCCCTGAACTCTTACTCGATCGTGCTCAGGAAGGGAACCTGCCTTGCCGCCCAAGTGCCTTGGATTGCCTGGAGAATATTTGGACTCTTGTTGTTGCTTTATTGGACTCCAATAAAATCAAACAAATTATTCATAAATTTTGGTTCTTGTTTCAGGACATCCCCGGTTGCAGCATGCCTCCCACTATAGGTTTGAGAAAAACTAGGGATTTAAAAGTGAATAAGACTTAATAGTTCACTCTGATCAGTTGAGACCTCAGATCACTAATCAGTTTACCACCGGCCACTAGTCTTGTGGACATCGTAAAATATGCCCTTTATCTCTATCTGGCAGCACCATTACTTTAAAGACAGGATGTTCTGTTACTTTTAAAAAAATTTCCACCTGCCAGACTGCCAAGGTAGTGAATGTAATTATCTGTGAATATGATCTTTTGTACACGGGCAGTAACATTCACCCTCTGAAGGTTAGGCTCTTAGAACACATCTCCAGAATAAAAAATAAAATAAAGGAGGCTCCTCTTACTGAACATTTTCTCTCACACCATAGGGATGAGAAAGTCATTTTTCAGTACTGTTTGTAGTTGTGCAGGAGTCGTTGGAGACTCAACCAAGTATCTTGTTACAAAAAAAAGCCCCGTGGATTCATTCTTTGAATTCCATGATGCCAAATGGTCTGAATAGTGTGATGGATTTATCTTGCTTTTGGTAAACATTTTGTCTGTTCAACGTACACTGCGTGCTTGACAACAATCTCCTTGGAGTAACCCTCATATAATGAATGTGTTCATGTCCCTTTAATTCTGTCCCTGTAAGTGCCGTTTGATTTATAAGCTTCTCTCTAGAGAGTCTGTTTGGACACGGCTTGGTCTTTTGGTGTGCCGGGACAGACACACAAGATCCTGCAAGTGTGCCTGGTGGTGAGTTTATTGATACTACTGTGTAAATTTGATATAGTCTTTATTGCATGAATGTTTTATTGCATGAATTCTTTATTGTGGTATAATGTACTTTTAGATCTCTGGTGGAACAGATGGAGGACCCCTGATGAAATTATTATCGATGAAACAAGCCTAATCAGCCGGCCTCTTGTTGGGTTCTTAACAGGACTTATTCCTGATGTTTTTGGATCCACCTACATGAAAGAAAAACAAAAGAACATGCATTATTGAATGATGGCTTAAAGTGGTCCTATACTTACCTATTGGATTCATATATTCATATATTCCTCTGGGAGCACCTTGTATCCACACACACGCAAGAGAACAGAAGTAAGTATTTATTTAGGGTGTGGATTGACTATTGTGTTTGGACTTCCTGGACGCTGCTTGCACTAAAGAAGATTCTTAGATAAAAATATATTTTTGTATTGGGATATTACCTATTTATTGTTGGAATTTATTATTACTATTTATTATTGTACTTTGCACTTGAACACTTTACACTTATAATTATATAAAAATTATTTATATACAATAGTTTCTATATATCTTCCCCTGGACCTTGGGTTTCTATTTTGGTTACTCATTTATATAGCCAACATGCCTTGTGCTGGCATGAACTCCCAATCTCCCCAGACTTAGTGGTGCAAGATGCCCTTGGCTCCACTTGTTAATTTTCGGAGCTGCTGCCCTTCTAATGCCAATGATGATTGGGCGTTGGAAACCTCCAATTGGCCCCAATCACTCTGCTTCACATCCTAGATGGCACAAAACCCTGCTAACCTCTCTCTCTGAGTTTATTCCCAATCCTTGCAGGTGAAAAGTCACAGCCCTGCGTGCTACGCCCTGAAAGAAAAAGTGGCAAGCTGCCACCCCAATGACGCCACATGCCACTGAAGTTTGGCCACATGCTCCTGCCAAGAGTAGATGCCTCCATGAAAAGGGTTTTTCCAAGCCCCGCTGCCTCTACAAGCTGCAGCTGCCAACCATTGCTTTTAGCTGCTTGATCCCTGAACTCTTACCCAATTGTGCTCAGGAAGGGAAACCTGCCTTGCTGCCCCAGTGTCTTGGATTGACTGGAGAACATTTGAACTCTGCTGTTGCTCAAGCTGCTGTTCTCTATTTTGAATACTGGGAGTGGGGTGAGCCTCATCAAACTCTTTGCCACTTGAGCTTGCCGGCTCCAAAGTTTTGCTGCTCAAGCCATTGGGCTCTGAACTGCCTTTCTGTTTGAGCCACCTGGTTCCAGATTACCTTGATTATGGGGGGTTGGGGGGTAGTATGTAAAAATTCTCCACCTTCCCGCTTGTGTACAAAGTTGCAGTTTTCTGCCCGTTTCATTGTTTATTGTGTGTGCATGTGTTTACTGAATGCCTTATTAAGTTTATGCATTGCCTTTTATTTTTAAATTGTTTCATTTAATGCTTTATTGAGCTTTATTTAGTTTTAGTTACCCTCTTTAAAGTTGAAATTGTTTCATTTACTTTGCCTTAGAGTTAGGATGTTTGAGTTGATAATTTTAGTTTAAACACTTAGTATAAGTTGCTCCCTGACCTTAGTCCACAGAGGAATACCCCATTCTCTCTTTTTCTTTTTAAATTTGATCTCTTTTATTCAGCTACCACAAAGATTTTTGTTTAATGTGGTTTCCTAAATCACCCCATTTTCCTTACAGAGACAGTTGATGGTTCCTACTCTGTCCTAATCCTCTTTTTGGCTCCGTCTTTCCTGTTTTGCTCAACCTGAGACCTTGAGTCAGACTGCTGCTGGGATGCACTACGAAGTTCACTGAGCTGGCCAGGTTTCTTCATGGGGTGGGGGAATTGTGAGCAGTCAGTACAGCCTCCACCATCTTTAATAGCTGCTTGTGATATAAAAATCACAAACCCCATGAATCTAATGCACCTTAATTCACATTAGAAATCCAGCCAGTTGAGCAAAGCATTGCTGGATCCCAAACAGGAGAATGAGTCATGCATGGATTGTCAATGCAAGCCAAGTGACTGGGCATGATTGGCTCCTGCCTCTCCATGCTGTAGAATGTGCTGTCTTGACAATAAAGGTGCTCATGAGAGGACTTCTGCTTGGGGATTATGGTGGTCTGACATGACCCAGGGAGCTGGATCATCCGAGGTGCTGTTTTTTGGCTGGTGAGGTGCCTCGACCACCCACAGCCCCCTGATTTCAGTCGGAAATCAGGCAGGAACACTTGTGGCCCTAAGAGGGATTGATCTCGGTGGGTGGGGGGTTCTGAATTAAGGACTCTCCCCCCAGCCTTGAGATCTCCTCGTTGAAGGGCGGCTAATATCTCTGCAGCAGCTTTTGGAGCCATTTAATTGGCATAGGACCGTCGTGCCTCAAGTTCTAGCAACAGACTTAAGTAGAGCTGAACAAAGAAAACAGTGAGTACAACCCAAGAGAAGTTTGAGAAGTAGAGATTACTATCTCCCCTAACGGACTCAATTGTTATGCAAAGGTGGGAAATTAAAGAGTTTAAAAGACAAAGACCTAAAGTGGAGAGTGTTTACAACAAAGTGGAGTGTTAAAGTGTGACTTTTAAATTGGGAAAGAGCTAAAAAGAGTGAAAAGGAAGATTTGTTTTGCATACCTGTGGTCGGGGAGATAGCGATGCAAAGGGGAGGATCGTGGGAAGCAGTGGAAAGCTCTCGAGAAGAGATCTGTCTACAATACCAGTGAGGAACAGATAGAGCGGCAAGAGGCAGGTCAGGAAGAGGCGGAAGAAAAACAATGTGGAGCAGAGGAAGTGGAAAGCCTGCCATTTAGATCATAGAGAGGAGAAGATATGACATCACTACCATAGAGAAAGATCGCCCAACATTTTGAAGCTAGAAAGAAGCGTAAGTCGCCATTTTGAATGAGGGCAGACTCATTGACTATACTATAAAGAAAAGACGCCCGACATTTTGGAAAAGGGAAAAAACTTTTTTATTTCATTTGTACCTTTTGGAACCGATTGGACTTAAGCTAAATAAGTGAGCTAAGAGTAACAAAGTGAAAATGGAGTTAAGGAAGAGAGCAGACTCGTGGGGTGCAAAGGTAAGCCCAATGACTTCAAAAAAAGATAAGGATAAGGACTGGCAAATTGTCATTGAGAATCTTGATAAAAAAGTAACAGAAGGCAATAAAGAGACTCAAGAAATGGTTAAGCAATTACAACAGAATTTAATGAAGGAAATTAGAGAAGCTATTAAAGCAGAAGTGGCAGAGATGAGGAAAGAAATGGATGAGTTAAGAACGGAGCAACAAGTTACACAACAAAAGGTGCAAGATGTAGAAAAGAAGACAGAGGGACTAAAAACAGATATGACGGGCGTTTGGGATAAAATGGTGATGATGGAATGTAAAGCAACAGAAAAACAACTGCATTTTAGGGGCATTCAGGAGAAAATGGGTGGATCAGCCCTGAAGCAAATTACAGAAATAATAGCAGAATTCTTGGACCAAAAGGAAGAAGAGGTGTTGGCGTATTTGAATATAGTGTATAGAGTTAATTCAAAGTACGCGCAGCAAAAGGATTTGCCGAGGGATATAATTGTCCAGTTAACTACAAAGAGAATGAAAGAAGAAATTATTAGAAAGCATTTTGAGTCCCCACTGGAGATTGATGGGACATGGATCCAGATAATGAAAGAAGTACCAAGGAAAGTGTTACAGGAGCGGAAAAAATATAGAGACCTGATGCAGAAATTGAAGACAGCAGATATTAGGTATAGATGGGAGCTACCTGAAGGTTTGAGTTTTGAATTTCAATCTGCGAGACACGTGATCAAGACAAAATATGCAATGGATGTGTTTTTGAAGGACAATGAAAAGGACTTTCCCAGTACAAGTAAATCTTAAATATGGAGTACAAATTATTATCGTGGAATGTTAATGGACTTAATTCTCCCTCCAAACGAAAAGCAATAAATCATTGGTTGGCCAAACAAAAATGTAATTTGATTTGTTTACAAGAAAGCCATATAAGAGATCAGGATGCAAAATATTTATTAAATAAGAAATTGGGAAAACAGTTTATTTTGGCAGCAAAGCAAAAAAAGAGGGGAATTGTGATTTACATTAAAGAAGAATTGCAACCTAAGTTAATAGCCTGTGATCAAGAAGGTAGATACCTGGCGGTGTAATGCTAAGAGGGTGCTGATTCTGGGAATTTATGCATCAAATGGATCAAAAGAGCAATTTTTTAAGGATGGGCAGCCCAATCCTAAGAAGGGCAGGGAAAGTGAACAGGAACCGGACTAAGGCTTGCGACGGCGCATCTAGCCCGTACGCCCGCGTAAGTGGCCTTCCGCCCGCGCTGGGACGCGGCGCTGGCCCGCCGGCGGGCCAGCACCGGTGCAAGCCACAGGCGCCCGGGCGGCGGCGCAGGAGTGGCGTAGAGCCCTACGCCGACGCAGGGGGGGGCGGGGAGCAAGGCGGGGTCAGAGTTAGTCCGCTCCCTAAGCTCCTCCAGAAGCGGGAACGCCCACAGCGGCGCAAAAAAGCTACGCCACAGAAAAAGAAGGCATAGCCCATAGGCGTCCATGGAACGGCGAAAAATCAGCCCCCTCTCTGAGCGCCCCGCCCCGCCCCTATGGCCCGAAGGAGCATAGGATGAGAACTATCCCGGGGACCAATCAGCGTACGCGCCCGGCGTGGACGAGCCCCCCTCTCCGCACCCAATCACCTGCGACCGTGCCCTACAAAACATCCGGCCAGCGCCGCCCAAACCCCCAGGTAAGTGAGCACTCGGCCGGAGGCTCTGCCCGTCTGTTGAGTGGCATTGCCCCTTTGAAAACCGAAATGGGCTGAGGGCATTCACGTTGGCAGGCGCAGAATGCACTCGGGGGACTTTGCGAAAAAGTGGGGGAACTTCTCATAAAGGGGAAGAGGTGCAAAGGTCTGCCTAACTCCCTTTCTACCGTGATAGAAAGAAAGACTCAACAGCTAACTGGACTCATGCATGCTAGTTGCTTCTAACTAAGCACAAACAAACTAACCCTTCCGTGGCAGAAGGGAATGACACTTTGCAAATTAACCGCATGCTCTCCCGTTTCCTTGCAGGTGCCCTGACTCTGGCGCTCCCACCTGGTGATGACCGACGGAGCGCTGACAGGTGAGGAGGAGGTGGGGGGGCGTTCCGCAGATTAGTGCAAACCGCCCATTCACCTGAACCCACCCACTCACTTGCCGCTTTGGGTGAGGCCCAGCAGGGGTGGGGGCCAACCATGGCCGCCCCTGGCTGCCTCAGAGGCAGGTGCCTCGAAAACCACATGTGGCCAGGTGTTTGTTGTGACCAGCTCATTCCCTCCCATAAAGGTAAAGGCTTCCCAAGGCTGAGTGCATCCTCGCCAGACCGTCAGGCATCAGCTGCTGCCCTCGACCATGTGCAACCCCCCCCGGATGGCGGAGTGTGGGGCTTGCCTTGCCAGTGGAACAAGGCAAAGCCCACACGTGTCTTTTTCCCCCACAGGCACGTCCAGGGCATGGCTGCTCCCCCGCGCCCCGCCCTCCCCAAACATCTCTGACGGACGGTTGGCTGCAGCCCAGGAAGCACCGTCGCGCCGCGGCCTGCATCCCAGCCCCGCCCCTCCGAGCGGGAAGGAGGGCTGTGTGGAATGCTCCGGCTCCCTCGCCAGCCTAAACGCAAGCCCGCTCTTTCCAGTGCAATAAAACGAGATGTACAACAACTGTCTTCTGTGTCTGCGAGTCTGACTTCGTCCTCCGCCCCTCCCCCAACACTCCCGTCACATCTCCCCACCTGCACATTGCCACAAATGTATCCGACACACCCCGTCTTGCCTCCCCGCCCCCTCCCTCCCTCCTCCTCCCCCCCTCCTCCTCTGTATTTGACCAGTGTCTGTACCACCCATCTGCCGAAGAGAACTTGATTCTCAGAAGCCTATGCCACAATAAAATTGGATAGTTTTAAAGGTGCTATGGGACCCTTTTTGAATTCGCTACCACAGGCTAACACGGCTAACCCCCCTGTATCTATGGCCAGGTAGAGGGTTGGGGCGGGGCATGTGAGCGGGGAGGGGGATCAATCCCCGGGGGGGAGAGTAGCTGGCACCCGATAAGCCAGGGAGAGGGTGGTGCGAGCTGCCGCTGCAAGGGGGCGGGAGATGGCAGGGGAAACGGTCCGCTCGCTGGAACCCTAGCCCCCACCAATGGAGAATCCAGGGTGGTGGCAGGCGGATGCCATATCCCGGGCAGGAGGTCTCGCGCGCCTGGGGAGGGTCGCCCCCATCGCAGCCGCAGCCCCAGCAACACAGTCCCATGAGCGGCCGCCTCCCAGAGTGGGTCCAGCCCCTCGGGCGTCTGCAGCAGCCCCATTGGTCATTCCAACACCTTCCACCCCAGGGCGTCCTGCCTTGCATCCAATCCCATGGAGCAGTTGCCAGCCTCCCACGCCTCCCCTTCCTCACGTCTGCTGGGGGAGGTGGGATGATATAATGATAAAGGCTGATTTCTGTGCAATGGGTGTCTGTGTTCTTTGCCTTGGGATGGGGACGAGGGGGCAGGCCCGCTGTGTCTGCCTCTTGGTGGCGGCCTCAGGCCAGCCCTCCCCTTCGGCGCCACTGGGGGGCTGTCCCCTGCTGCCAGAGACTGGCTGCTGCCCTGGATTCCTCATGGCAGGGCGCCTGCCAGTCCCATGCCAACCTCTCTGGACGCGGCCGCCACGGACTTGGTGCTACATTGGGCAAACGGGGGAAAGGCTTCTCAGACTACGCCCACCCCTCTCCTTCCCGACTGCGAGCCCCGCCCGACACACGAGCCGAGGCAGTCTGCCGGCATGGGCGCGGTTTGCCTGCTGCTCTGGGGCCTGGCCGGGATCGTGTGCTGCCCATAGGCTGCGCCTTTCCTGGCCCCTCCCCCTGACACTTGTCAGGAACAGCGCCCTTTGGCTGCGCCTGGCGGCGGCCATGCATCACACCCGCCCACAACACTTTCTGGTTCTCCAAAATTGCATCTCTGCGCCGCTGCGGGCGCCGCTGCGGCCACACTTTGCTGGCACAGGATCCGGCCCGGCGGCGCCGCCACACCACCAGTGCAGCCGCGCTGGCGTTGGGGCCGGCCATAGGATTGCGCTGTTAATGTGTCAAATGGAACAATGGACTTACGAACAAATAATTTTAACAGGGGACTTGAATGGCGTTGTGGATTTACAAATGGACAAAAGAACTGTTATGACTAAAACTAAAATGGGAAAATTGCCAAAGTCTTTTTTCGAAATACAAAAGCAAGAAAATCTGGAAGATGTTTGGAGGAAATATAATCCCAAAGCTAAACAGTATACCTTTTTCTCAGCAAGCCACCAATCATTTTCAAGAATTGATATGGTCTGGGCATCTAAAGAACTGTCGGTATGTACAAAGGAAATAGAAATTTTGCCAAGAATTAGTTCAGACAATAATCCTATGATGTGGAGATTTGGAATGAAAAGTAAAAAATGGAGGTGGAGAATTAATGAAGATCTTTGGGGAGATTTAAAAAATGTTGATATACTTAAAAGAGAGACGAAAGGTTTTATACAAGATAATGTGGATAAAGGAGTCTCAATATATAAAGTCTGGGATGCGTATAAAGCAGTAATTCGAGGAGTTTTGATGGATTTAAATGGGAGAGACAAGAAAAATAAAGAGATGAAATTTAAAGAAATTCAAGGGAAAATACTGCAAATAGAACAGCAATTGAAGAAAAGACCAGGTAAAAAGAAATTGCTATATGAGATCAAAATATTACAGGAACAGATAAAAATAATGGAAAATGAAGAGGTGGAATGGGAATTGAAAAGACTGAAACGAAAGTCATTTGAAGGAGCTAATAAACCAGGAAAATATTTAGCATGGCAATTGAAAAAGAAAAGAGAGAAAAGAACAATAAGCAAAATAAATGAGGATGGAAAAGAATTATATGACCAAAGTTTAATTGAAAGAGCATTTTATAAATATTATGCGAAACTATATCAGAAAAAGCCAGTGGATTGTAAAAAAATAAAGGAGTATTTTGATAAATTGAATATACCAAATGTGTCTTTGAAATTGAAAGAGAAGTTGAATGCTGAAATTACAACAATGGAAATTTTGGAAGCAATACACACTACTAAAAGTGGGCAAGGCACCAGGACCGGATGGACTTACAGCAAAATTTTATAAGGTAATGGCTGAAGACTTAAAGCAGTTGATGCAGAAAGTAATGAGTGCAATACTGGAAGGACAAGAGATACCAGATACATGGAATGATGCTAATATTACATTGATACCAAAAGAAACTTTGGATTTAAGTAATGTTAAAAATTACAGACCGATATCATTAACTAATAACGATTACAAGATTTTTGCAAAGATATTGGTGGAAAGACTTAAATTATGTTTGGTGGAATTTATAGCAGAGGAACAAGCTGGGTTCTTGCCTGATCGACAAATCAAAGACAATTTGAGAGTAGTAGTGAATGCTATTGAATATTATGATAAAAAACCAGGGAAACAAGTTGGCTTTTTATTTGTGGATGTGGAAAAAGCATTTGATAATTTGAATTGGGATTTTATGTTTGCAACGATGGAAAAAATGAAGATGGGAGAGAAATTTATACAAGCAATAAAAGCAATCTATAAAAACCAAACTGCTAATATAATGGTTAACTCTGAGACAACAAAAAAATTGGAAATAAGAAAAGGAACAAGACAAGGATGCCCACTATCCCCACTATTGTTTGTGATGGTACTGGAAGTTCTGCTTAGACAAATACGAGAAGATGAAATGATAAAAGGTCTGAGGCCAAAAGGGTTCTCATATAAAGTTCGAGCCTTTGCAGATGATGTGATGATTATAGTAGAAGACCCTATTCAGAATATGCCAAGACTAATGGAACGAATAAAAGAGTTTGGAGTTCTAGCAGGATTTTATATAAATAAAGAAAAATCCAAAATATTATGTAAAAATATGACCAGCAGCAAGAATTGGTGGATTGTATAGAATGTGAAGTAGTTCATAAAGTTAAATATTTAGGAATAGAGGTGACAGCTAAAAATATTGATTTGCTAAAGAATAACTATGATAAATTATGGCAACAAATAGACAAGGTTATGGTGAAATGGAATAAGATGAATCTGTCATGGTTGGGGCATATTGCCGTGTTTAAGATGAATGTACTTCCAAGGATAATGTTTCTACTACAAACAATACCAATTGTCAAAGACAATAAGTAATTTGAAAAATGGCAAAGGAAGATTTTGAAATTTGTTTGGGCTGGGAAAAAACCTAGAGTGAAAATGAAGGTAATGTACGATGCTAGAGAAAGAGGTGGACTGCAGTTACCGAACTTAAAACTATACCATGAAGCTATATGTTTGGTCTGGTTGAGGGAATGGATGGTGTTGAAAAATCATAAACTCTTGGCTTTAGAAGGATATAATAAACTCTTTGGATGGCATGCATACTTATGGTATGTTAAGGTGAAAGCAGATGGTATGTGTTTACATCATTTTGTAAGAAGAAGCTTATTTGCAGTATGGACAAAATATAAGAAATATTTGGAGGAGAAAACCCCAATGTGGATTATACCTGCAGAAGTCGTGAATCCAAAAACTGAATACGAGGGGGAAGAGTGGCTGATGTATAAAGAAATTCTTGAAATTAGTCAGAATGTGTATGTTCTTAAAAAGAATGACGAATTGCCATTTCAATATAGTTGGTTCCAATATAGACAAATAAAAGACTTGTATGATGTGGATCGTAGAAAAGTAGGTTTTAGGATGGTAAACTCAGAATTAGAAGAATGTCTACTCCAAGGGGAGGGGGGGGGAAGATGATTTCTAAAGTATATAAGATTTTGTTGAAATGGTTCACAGAAGAGGAAGTCGTGAAAGTTCAAATGGTTAAATGGGCAATAAATTGTAATAGAGATATACTGATGGAAGCTTGGGAAAAGTTGTGGAAAAATACAATTAAGGTTTCAGCATGTACCACTGTGAGAGAGAATGTATATAAAATGATGTATAGATGGTATCTAACGCCAAAGAAATTAGCCAACGGTAATAGCCAAATGTCAAATAAATGTTGGAAATGCAAGAAACATGAAGGTTCATTTTATCATATGTGGTGGACATGTGAAAAAGCTAAACAGTTCTGGGGGGAAATTATAGAGGTTATGTCAGATGTTTTACAGAAAAATGTGATTAGAACCCCAGAATTGTTGTTATTATGTATGAACCTAGAAGTGTTTGACAAAATGGATAAATGGTGTTTTATATGATTACTGCGGCTAGAATGTGTTATGCTCAACTATGGAAGACTCAAGAGATACCATCAGTGGAAGATTGGATTTTGAAAATATTGAACATGGCAGAAATGGACAAGCTAACAAGGAAATTGAAAGAACAAGATACATTGGAATATGCTTTGAGCTGGGAGAAACTTAAGAATTACGTGGAAAAAAAGTGGGACATGAAGGGTAAAATGTGGTCTTTGGATAGCTGTTTAGAGGGGAAGATAGATCTTTACTTGATATTAGTTAGAGATTGAATTATGATATTGTATAGTTAAGAGTGATATAGTATATTTTATAGTAATGTGGAAATCTAAATAAGATGTATTTCAAAATTAGTAGATGTAGATGTATACTATATATTACAATGTAGAAATAGGAGTTAATAAAATAGGAGATAGGGAAGTAGTATATATAAGGGGAATGGAAAACTGTTGGAAGTCAACTGAAAAGGGGGGGAATGGGTGGGATTATTATAATGTGATGGATATTGAAGTTATGTATTATGATTGGTGTATTTTGACCCATCCAATAAAAATTCTTAAAAATAAATAAATAAATAAAGGTGCTCATGAGTCACCACCATGACTCATCGTAGGATAAGATTGACTCTTATCCTATGATTGAGGGCCATCAATCTACTCTGATAAGTTTGAAACTCTTCCTGGGAACATCTAATCAAAAATCTAAATTCATTAGCCAAGCTCTGGGAACACTTACTTAACTGCTATTTCTTTGGGAGGCACCAGGAGCACCCAATCTGATTTCTTTGTCACATCCTGGTAGCACCAATCAAAGGCACTCAAACCTTTGTCATTCCCAGGAGAATTTTAGGGTCTTTTGTCTTAAAGACCAAAGTACTCTCCAGCCCCAGAGCCTTGGTGAAAATTTCTGGCCTAGTTGCTATTCAAGTGCAGTTGGGAGTGGGAAACATGAGAGTAGGACATACCAAAGGCACCCAATATCAAGCAGTAATACTCGCTGCTTATCCAACCTCTCTAGTATTCCCCCTACTGGGGCCACTTCCGCCACCCCCGCTACGCTAATACTATGCAATAATAGATCTGTTAGAAATAAGGTTGCATGCATTGCTGGGATGTTGCAGGATGAGAAAATTGATGTGGCTTGCCTAACAGAGACTTGGTTGCAGGAAATTGACAAGGTGTGTCTTTCCCAAATAACTCCCCCTGGCTATGCAGTTCTACACCCACCTCACTATGGTAGCCGAGGTGGAGGAGTTGCTATTATTCTTCGTGAATCCTTCAACTTCCACAAATCTCCAGTACAAGTTATAGCTGTTATTGACTGCATGTTCCTGTCTCTGGGAATTAAAGATAGACAGGGTATCCTGCTTGTTTAGAGACCACCCAGCATCACACATATGATGCCTCATTATGTGAATTGTTATAAATTATCTGTGTGTAATCTTTACAGTGAGTCTTCCCTCTCCCACAAAATAACTCTGCCTCTGTCTGCGGAAACCTGCAATAACACACCTGGAAATACTAAAATGATTTTTTCATTATTGTGCTAATGGGGGGGGGGGTCACAAATATTTTTGGCATGTATTACATTATTCATCTGAAGACTGGATTTTTGTTCATGCTTTTAAAAAACTGGATTAGTTTTAAAATCCTTGGCTTTTTCTAAATGAGTTATTCCTATACGGTTAGATAATGTTTTCTTACCTGTTTTGTATATCAATTTTCTTGGCTTCCTTTATTTATTTTTTCTTCCTTGTGATTGAATAGAAACAGTCTGTTAAGTAGCTAATGAGAAGTATGGATCTCAAGAGTGGTTTTACTGTTAACTGGCTATAGTCTTGCCTGCCAGATTGTTTTGCACAAGCAAATTAAGACAGTTAGGGAAAAAAGGGTTTTCTGTGCATTTTAATGTGTTTAGGCAAGTCTGTTTACTAATTCTGTAAGCACAGTGTGCCCAAAGTGAGGTTGGTTTTGAAAGTGGAACACATTTTTCTCCTAGTGTCTTCTTTCTGCAGTGCAGAGAGATTTTGAAAAGTTTGCTGCTGCTTCATTAGGATACACTGGCATGGAATAATGCTATAGGATAGTTGAAACTCTAATTTTCAGGCTGCCACCTACTGGCTGGTAGTCAATCTGGAATCAACCAGAGCTGATGCCCAGGGCTGATTCCAGGTTTTCATGGCCCTGTGTAAGGAAGTACAACCAGGTCCCCTTTCTCCTTTGGTAAGAAACCTTTCCCCACGTCCCTTTGGCACTACTCTTTCTTCTTTAATCACACATTTTTACATTTCAATTTGTTTAGTCTGGTGTAGAGAAATCTGATGCAATTTTTCTTTTTCAGTTTCATGAAAGCAAAAATCATCACGCCATGGATGGACTGTGAAAGAGCCAAACTAAACATGATGGTGTACCCATGAGCCTCTGGGCTCACTGTGACAGTTTTGAAGTGTTTTGAAGTGCTATAAGGGTCCAATCCTGATGGGGCCCACAGCACAGAGCTCCCCCCCTGCCTTTTAAAGCAGCCCCAGCTCCCCAGCTGTACTGGGGGGATAATAATACATTGACTTTGTATACTGCTCTATCTGGATGAGTGGTATATAAGTGTAGTAGTAGTAGTAGTAGTAGTAGTAGTAGTAGTAGTAGTAGTAGTTGTTGTTGTTGTTGTTGTTGTTGCTGTTATTTTAAAGTACCACATCTAGAATCTAAGAAAATGGAAGTAAGTGAATGATATCCTTTATGCCATTTTAGCTAAGTTTTGTTCCAAGAGACTTAGGATAAAGCACATAACTGGGCTTCTATTGTGCCTGCGCAGAATGAAAGATGTAATGAGCTAACTCAGTTAAATAGGATTGAGAAGTCGCCCACCACAACAGGCAACTTCCCACCCCCATTCTCCAGCTCCTGCCCTTGAACTGTGGAGCATCAGGAGGGAAAAATGGTGGGGGGGGGCGCTAATGCCATAGCATCATTTCCAGCTGGTCGTCCAGAAGTGTTGCTGCTGCACACATGGCACTAAGGATTTCCCAAATCTCTTTAGTATGTTGCCAGAGCTTCACAGCACTTGTGTTGCTTCCTCTCTCCAGAGTATGCTCACAGTGCGGCTTCCTCTCCCCATATGCTCCTGGGCTTTGCCAGAGAGGGGCTGGGGCACCTGTTATATTAAACCACTTTCACCCATGCTTTCATGCATTCATGCAACAGCAAAGCCTTACCCCAAGCTTGTGTACAAGACACTGGTAAATTTACAGTACATTCCTTAGCAGTGTTAACCTCTTCTAAGCTGATTGACTTCACAGACATAGAACATCACTCCTTTGTGACCATTTACTTCAATTGCATGTAGAATCAAACATAGTGAAAGATGTCAGGTTCAGAATGCTTTCCTTGATGTTATAACCAAAGAGACTCCATTTTAATTCTTTTAGTATTCTGAGTGCTTTATTCACAGGTGCCAAGACGTTCCCTAGCAGCTATCTTCCAGAAGAGGAATGTTTTGACTACAGCTTTTCCAGCCTTGGGAAACTTTCACTTTCTCAGCTTCAAGCGGATTGTTTTGAGAACTATGGGGGGAGGTTGGGCCTGCTGGGGTTTGATACTCTGTACCTTGTTCTGTGCCTATCATTCGTAACAATACACGTGTACCAGCCCAGATATTGCATCTGGGCCAGTGGACTATAATGGTTGCTTTTTTCAGTAAATCTTTTGAAAACAACGGACTCTTGTCTGATTGCAGAAGTTAGTCTGGATACAACTATTATTTAGCCACAGATCTGACAAAAGAAAGGTCCATTCATATTCATTTTTCCTCCTGCTCTCTGTGGCAGGTTTAAAGCTATAATGGAAAAAGAACACTGCACAAGCATTTCTGCACATTGCTGAGGCCAACCATTCAAGATAGCATCATAGGTACTGTACAGTGGATAAGTTTTGTCTACTTTTCATTCTGCACAGGGTTTTAACGAATTGGCACATTAGGCCCAGTTATATGCTTTCCCCCTTGTCTCTTGGAACAAAAACTAGTAGCATAAATGATATAATTCACTTACATTTCCTTAGACTCTGGATTTGTTTTGTGGGACACCTTGCCAAGTCTGGGGAAAAAATAATGGGCTTATAGATGGCTTCAGAAGAGGATTAGAGATATTCATGGAAAAGTCCGTTGATGATACTTAACCAAGGTTGCTAAATTGACTTTCCATGCTCAGAAGCCGTATGCCTCTGAAGGCTGAACAAGATGTGCCCTTGCTCTGACATATCATGGATCCTCTTATATTGTAATGGATTTAATATTTCTGATATATCACTTCTAAAGCTCTAGATGGAGATTTCAAGTAGGCCTTCTAAAATACGTCATGCTATCAGCTCATCGGCACAGGTGCTGTACTTGCATGAACAAACTTTCTCATAATACCTGATTTCTCAAATTTTTGTATCAACCCATCTACATTCTTGCAATCCTGAAACCCTTTCTCACCAAACTATCTATATTAGTGCAGGCAAAACAGACGTGCATAACTGTTCTTTCAGCCTGAAATTTTGAAAGTTCAATACACACTGTGACTATAGGTAAAACATGCAAATGATAAGCCTCTGAAGGCAGCAATCCATCATATTAAAGGATGATAGAATAAACTGCATATGCAAATAAAGTCTGCTTGTTTCTCTTCTTTGTCTCAGAAAGTCCCACTTCTTGCATAGAAATGGGTGGAAACTTTAAAGCATGAAGGTACATCATTGAGGTCCCTCCCACTTGCATTGCCTGTCCTGACCTGACCGATGGTAGTTTTGGGATGGGAAAGGGTCTTACTTGCTTCCTGAGATCCAGTTCCTGCAGATGGCAGAGGCAGAACCTGCTGGGAGCCTTTGCATGCCAAACAGGCGCCGCGTCACTGAGCCAGAGCCCCTCCTGCCCACTTCTCCTCACAGATTGCTTTTTGCTCAGTCAAGACAAAACAATAGTGAATGATATTTGAATGACTGCAGAATGAGTAAAACTAAAAAGAATGGGAGTCCATTCTCTTATTTGCCATAAAAAACCCTATTTTGCATGATAATGTCAGTTGCAGTTTTGTTCCTGCCAAGGGCTGTTTACTTGAAAAAAATATGACAAAGAATATTGGGGTGAAGGGAGGCTAATTTCAGGGGGAAATGGAATAAAGTAAAATATCCTTTCAGAGTTCTTATCCATCTTGTTCTGTTCTGCTTTCCCTTTTGACTAACAGGAAAAAAATGCTAAGTTCATAGAAAAGATGTTCATACAAATCTGTATGTCTTTCTAGACTTTGTTACAACATTTCTCTCAGTCACCTCTTCCCTTCTCGACCCTCTCTTTTGAAGTGGATTTTTTACTCCAACAAACTCTAGGGAAAGTATTGAAACTTTCTGTCAGGACCTTGCCAGGAAAAATCACAAAAGACTCCACTGGGGGGGTTATATGCAGTTTTATTGCAAAAATAAAAGTTCATGGTATAACGGAGATTTTGTTAGGAATGACATAATAGTTTTAGACACAAATACATAAAGCACCAGCCCCCTCCCTTGGGGGTGGGACTGTCTGTGAGAACTGCAAGCTTCAAGGTCAGAGAACTCGGCAGCGGCTCCCTGTACAAACATCCTCAACTAAAAAGAAACCTCTTGCTATTCTCTGAGTCACCACCGGGGGTGGGGGGTGGGTGGGAGGGAATGAAGATGCCAAACTCCAGGCAGATACTCCCTGCAGTGGGATGTCAAACATCCCTCTTTTTACTTCCATCAACCCAAAGCATCTGTCAGCGGGGAAAAAAATCTTGCTTAAAGACAATTGAAGTCAGAGACTATAATATTTTCTTTTTTTCCTAAGGAAAAAATGAATATTGTCGAAGGCTGTCACGGCCAGAGAACGATGGTTGTTGTGGGTTTTCTGGGCTGTATTGCCGTGGTCTTGGCATTGTAGTTCCTGATGTTTCGCCAGCAGCTGTGGCTGGCA
Organism: Eublepharis macularius; assembly: GCF_028583425.1. Classification (NCBI taxonomy): domain Eukaryota; kingdom Metazoa; phylum Chordata; class Lepidosauria; order Squamata; family Eublepharidae; genus Eublepharis; species Eublepharis macularius. Next base: position 145,046,188 of record NC_072795.1, on the reverse strand, counting down.
TCTTCAGAGGTGTAGCACCAAAAGGTCTACAGGAAATCAACTCACACTGATCGGTACTTACACAAAAACTCCAATCACCACCCCCGACAGAAAAGAGGCATAATGAAAACATTAGTAGATCGTGCAGGACGGATATGTGAGCCGCACTTTCTCAATGAGGAAATTAATCATCTAAACCACGCACTTCAGGCAAATGGCTACTCCAGAAATGAAATCCGAAGAGCACTCAAACCCAGGATGAATCAAACAACCAAGGAAAAACAGTCTCCTACAGGAAAAGTGTTTTTGCCATATATCAAAGGAATTACTGATCAGATGGGAAAGCTTATGAAAAAGCATAACCTTCAAGCAGTATTCAGACCCACCCAAAAAATACAACAGATGCTACGATCAGCAAAAGACAGTAGAGACCCCCTCACCTCTGCAGGAGTATACCGTATACCCTGCAGCTGTGGACAAGTTTACATCGGGACCACAAAGCGTAGCATCCAGACAAGAATAAAAGAACATGAAAGACACTGCAGACTTGGACAACCTGAAAAATCAGCAGTGGCTGAACATAGCCTAACTCTAACAGGGCACAGTATCTTATTCCAGGACACCAAAACACTGGACAACACTTCCAACTACTTTGTCAGACTGCACAGGGAAGCCATTGGAATTCACAAGCATAAGCAAAACTTCAACAGGAAAGAAGAAACCTTAAGAATGAACAGAGCATGGTTTCCAGTTCTGAAAAACACCAGGCTAACAAAACACTCTATACCTGACAATAGCCCTGCAGAGAAGATTAGCATATCAAGCACCAATCCATATGCAAAAGAACCTCCTCAGGATACAGTGAAGCCTCCCGCCATTAGCATTCCACACCCCAGGAAACTCTTACAGGATGACTCAGCTCAACCCCACCCCTCCTGAGTAGATATAAATGACCTGCCAACATCTTTTCCATACTGTGACACTGAGAGATCTCTGTCTTTTGGTGCTACACCTCTGAAGATGCCAGCCACAGCTGCTGGCGAAACGTCAGGAACTACAATGCCAAGACCATGGCAATACAGCCCGGAAAACCCACAACAACCAAAAAATGAATAGTAAATATATCTCCAGAGTCCTGTTATAAGGTGATCTGTCAAAACAATTGGGTTGGATTCAGTGATCTGTTCGATTATACAGGGATCACAGATCCTCCTCTCTTTCACCCTTCCCCTTCTGAGTCCAGGAAAGCTGATTTTATCCTCCCTGTACTGTCAGCACAGCTTCTCTGATAGAAGGGTAATTTTGCCTCAGTTCCCCTTCTCACTGTAGCTCACTGACCCACGTAGGGTCAGGTACTTCCATGACCTCAGAAACCAGATTTACTAGGATCGGAAAGGACTGCCAGGGATGGAGGAGGGAAGACCCACTATTGACAGAACTTTCAGTTGGCTCATCACTGGGCCCAACCCAAGTGAGACCAGTAGGCCTGATGGCCAGTCTGCACATTCATGTTTTACAATTTCTCCCAGACTGTACCACTGTAGAATATAGCTGGGGGGGAATGTACATCTGAATGCTCTCCCCCTGTAAAAACAGACAATTACCACAAAGCTAGGTAAGAAACTGTCTTCTTGACTGCCATGCTGACTTTCACGGGCCAGGACGTTTCTCATTTGGGAATGCAATTATCCACCTCTCTTCTGAAATAGTATTAACCAAAGAGTGCTGTACCTTATGGAGGCATAGGTTCAACCTTTCTTCCTAGAGAACTGATTCTCAAGCAGAATAATTTAGCAATGCCATGAGTAGGGTACATCCTTTGAATGGTTTCTTGCTTCTGACAGGAATGAGTTTGACATTTATGAAGAGTGACATCCTTTATTAAATTTACATGCAGGACAGATAGTACAAACTTACTTACCCTTGAGAAATAACCTAGGGCACCAAGAAGGTAGCTGAACTTTCATGTGCATAGAGAGCTAATTTGTCAGGCTTTCCAGTCTCCTTATAGAACATGCGTATGAATTTGGATGAGTCGATAGGTTATTTAATGGACTCTAGTACCTGCAAATCGCATGCACTCTGTGGTGAGTTCTGATTGGCCCTTTGTCATGGTTGTGGCCACTGCCATACTCTGGGGAGTTTAGGGTTCACTGTCAGGCAGCAGACCTGATCTTCTGTGACATACTTTGGGAGTGCTTGAGAAGCAGTGAGACATCAGTGTTGAATGCGGTTATCGGCGTTGCCAAGGAGACGTGGCCAAATGGCATGAGAAGAACTGAACTGGCCATAACAATTCTACTTTCTTTCTCTATACTTTCCTTTTCTGCATAGATGGGAAGCTAGCTAAAAAAGGAGTGTTAGAGTAGAGCGGGTTGTGCTTGAAGGGTTTAATATGCCTAGTAATGGGAGGGAAAAGTTATTCCTGACAAGAACAAGTACAGAAGTGCTGTACTATTAGATTCTTAATAAAGCTTTAACTCATATATCCAAGGAGTCATACAGTGAAGTTACTGGGATCTAAGTTGGCAGTCCCTGACACCCTTTACCTATCTTGGGCAGAAGGAGACCAAGATGGGGGCAGCTTGGGCTTCATTGTCTGTGAAGTTCAGTATGCCACACACAGCTCACAGTTACCCTGGGCAACATCCAGGGCTTTTTTTCAGCTGGAACGCGGTGGAACGGAGTTCCGGAACCTTTTGAAAATGGTCACATGGCTGGTGGCCCCGCCCCCTGATCTCCAGACAGAGGGGAGTTGAGATTGCCCTCCGCGCCGCTGATCAGGGGGCGGGGGGCGGGGCCACCAGCCATGTGACCATTTTCTCCGAGGGCAACCCACTGAGTTCCACCACCTCTTTTCCCAGAAAAAAAGCCCTGGCAACATCTGTTAACTTTGGCAGGAAATGCATTCCAAATCTATGGTTTGAAATTGAAGGTAATGTCGATCACCACTTTGGGGCCAGGAAGGAATTTTCCTCCAGGACAGATTGGCCAGGAATCTTGAAGGCTTCTTGCCTCCCTGTGGGCATAGAGCAAGAGTCACTGAAGAAAGTGTGTGGGGAGGGGGTAGCTGTGAATTCCCTGCATTGTGCAGGGGGCTGGACTAGATGACCCTTTGAGTCCCTTCCAGTTCTACATTTCTATGACTGCACCATGATGAAAAATCATTGTCTTTACTCAGGGAACCTGTACTCATGACACATTTTAATTCAATCCTCACAATACAGACAAGTTATTCAGATTGAAAGGCCCAGTCAGAAGGTAGAAAGTAGACTAGATCACATCAGACCCTTTTATCAGCTGTTCCTGTAGTTTTTATTAAGACTCTCCAGTCAGGACCGCTGGCCATAAAGCCTCCCAAAAGGGAATTCCACTGTATTTGTTGAAAGGACCCTCAATAATATGTTAGTGACCCCTGATGACTTATTGCTATGCTTTTTCCTATTTACCATGTCTTGCTTACCTGATGAGTTCCTGATGCTAGACAATCTGTAGTTACACTACTGAATAGTTAAAGCATTCTAGCCTAAGATGTTCTGGTGACAAACAGCTCAGAAGAGGGCAAAAAACCTCGCAAGTTAATTCAGAAGAGCATCATCGAATTCTGGATGGATGCGTGATTAGGTAGGAAGGAAGACAGAGCAGTGAGCTCAAACTACTCAGGCATTTCAAAAAAATGTGAATGCTTCCAGCTGTGCAAAAACATACTAACTTTTGGGTGATCTTTGGCACATTAAGTCAAATGAGAATGAAGGGAAACTTGACTCTTCAGAATTAAGGCTGCACCAATTACATAAACAGCTATCCTCTGCTGAGCGCTGACCTGGATAGTCCAGGTGAGCCTGATCTCATCAGATCATTAAAATTACCCTCAGTTTGTCTTCACTTGCCCTCACTTGATATTATCATGTACCCTGTAAAGATTGCTTTCCTCATTGGACCACCTTGGTTAGATCAGGGTCTAAGAAGTTACCACAGCCAGCACATTAAGTCAAGTGAGAATAAAGGGAAACTTGACTCTTCAGAATTAAGGCCGTACCGATTACATAAACAGCTATCCCCTGCTGAGCCCTGACCTGGATAGTGCAGGTGAGCCTGATCTCATCAGATCTCAGAAGCTAAACAGGGTTGACCTTGGTTAGTAATTGGATGGAAGACCTCCAACAAAGACCAGGGTTGCAGAGGCAGGCAATGGCAAACCACCTGTGTTAGTCTCTTGCCACAAAACCCCCACCAGGGGTCACAATACATCAGCTATGATGTGAGGGCACTCTCCACCCCCTCCCCGCTGAACAGCAGAATATCATTTTAAGATTTGACCAAATGAAAATGGTACTTTTAGGGACTCAGACAGCAGAAGCAGAGGTGCAGAGTAGAGATGGGCACGAACCGAAATATGAACAAAAGTTCATGACAAACCGGGCCAGTTCGTGGTTTGTGAACCGGCGATTCATCAGAGCCCATTTCTGACGAACTGTCATGAACTTTAGGCAGGTTCATTTGGTTTGTTTTTTGGTCCATCACTGCAGACAGCCTGGTGCCAATCAATCAGTTTCTTGGGCAACAGGGGATGGACTTCCTGCAGACCTCCTGCTGACTCGGAAGCAGCATTCTGCTAGCCCAGAAGTGACCTTCTGCTGACCTGGAAGCGATGATTTGTTGACCTGGATGAGAAATTTTCATGAACCAAATGAACCGGTTCGTGAACTGGGGCAGGTTTGTGAAAGTTCGTGGTTCGTGAAATGTGATGAACCACGAACCTCATGGTTTGTTTTTTTCTGGTTCATGCCCAGCTCTAATGCAGAGTGTTCCCCCAAACCCCCCAAAAGTGCAATATGAAGAAACAAAGCCTTATTTTTCATTTTTCGGCTATGCCGTTTGCTAAGGGATAAGGTAAAATAGGTCATTTGGGCAAGGGAACTTCCAGAGAAAGGTGTTCAGGTTACTTTCTAAAGCCCTGGATCACTTTCTAAAGCCCTGGAAAAAAAAGTAAGCTTTCTTAGATGTTGGCACTCTTTCCTTTTTCGCACGTAGGAAGTCTCCTGGTCCTGACTCTTTTTTTACTCCCTCAATTGCTCCAAATAAAACCTGTGAAATTATCAAGTCAAGTAAGAAGAGCAAATATTTTGACAGTGGCCTGTATGCAGGCTTTTTCTGGGGTGGCCCCCTCCCTGTGGAATGGCCTGCCTGAGGAGGTCAGGAGAGCCCCCACTCTCCTGGCTTTCCCCAAACAATGCAAAACCAAATTATTCAAAAAGGCTTTTTACTCAGATGGGAGGGCTGTATTGGAGGGAGGGGATCTCAAATGATCCGCTAATGAGTTAGGAACCATAGACCTCACCACAATGTTGTATTGGATTCCTACTAATGCTATGTCTTTGTGAACTTGTATCTGTTTACCGTATGGCATTATTTATGGAAATGTTCTTGATATTGACTGTACTAATCTTATACTGTGTAATCCACCTTGAGTCTCAATGAGAAAGGCAGACTATAAATGACATAAATAAAATAAATAAATAAATAATAAATTGCAGGGAAAGCTCGTCTTAGACGGGATCACTCCCCAATGGATCCGCGTTTCTAAAATAGCAGATGATCTGATTATATACCTACAAGGGTTCCCATATAAATGCTCATTTAATTTAGTTGAACCACTGCCCCCTAACAGATGATTTGTCTCCACGCTCACAAGTGCCTTAAGTGTCTTTCTAATTTAGGTGAACTACAACCACCCCTAGATAACTGACTATCAAAAAATTGAGAATGGGGTTCTGAAGATACTCTTTTGGAAACTAGCGGGCTGGAAGATTTGTTCATTGGATTTAGAGATTGTAGATAGACTAAGGGAATCGTGTCAGACTATGCTACTTCAGAGCTGATAGTCTGGTTCACTCCCTTCAGCAAGAAGACCAAGTCTTTCTATTTCCAAAGGATTTATTGTGAAAGGCAGCATTCATCTCTGAGAATACACATTCCAGGATAGAGATCCTGGCCGACCAAAGAATTGACAAGAATAACTCATGAAAAGAAAATGGTTACATTTCACACTCCTTAGCCCAGCCTCCCCCCCGAGTTCACATAGCAAAGCTTCACAGAGGCATGATGTGCTGGCGAAGGACGAGTAGACTGATAAGAGAGTTTCCTTTCCCATGGCAGCGGCTCCCCGCAGGTGTTGAGGCCTGGAAAAAAGACAGACAAAACACTAACAAATTAAACATGGCATTCTGCCCCCCTTAAAATCTTTCTCCCCCCAGTTTGTGAGGGTATGCTTGATGAAACTGCTTGAGGAGTCTGGGTGCTTTTACATGGATAGACTCTACCCATTCTTTGTACCCTATTTCATAGTCTTTCCAGCGAATCAAGTAAAAAGTTTATTATACTTAATTTTTGAGTCCAGTATTTCTTCCACTTCATAATGTACTTGATCATTGATTAGTGTGGGAAGGGGAGCATTGGGAGCAGTATGCCAGTGGTCTGGTGCTGGGGCCTTTTTTAAGAGGCTTATATGGAAGGATGGGTGTATATGGCGAAGGTTTTTTTGGCAGAGTGATTTCTACAGTTACTTTGTTGATTATTCGTTTAACAGGAAATGGTCCCAGATATTTTAAAGTCAGTTTTTTACTGGTTTGATTCATCCGAAAATTTTTTGTTCAAATGTATACTTTGTCCCCTGGTTGTAGTTCCCATTCTTTCGCACGGTGGTGATCTGCGTATTTCTTATAATCTGCTTTGGCTTTGTTCAGGGCTGTTTGTATAGCCGCCCATTGTAGGCTAAGGGAAGTCCACCATTGTTGTAAGTCACCGGAGGGTTGTTGTCCTGGTGGCAACTCGAAGGGGAAAGCTTTTCCATCATATCCATGTACAATTTTAAAGGGAGTTTCTCCTGTTGAACTGTGGACTGCGTTGTTGTATGCGTATTTGGTGAAATGAAGACGTTCCGCCCAATTATCTTGTTGGAAATTAATATAACACCGAAAGAATTGTTCTAATATTTGATTAGTTTTTTCCGACTGTCCATCACTTTGAGGGTGGAATGCTGAACTGATTCCTTGCTCCATCTCTGTTAATTGAAGTAATTCCTTCCAGAAATTGGCAATAAACTGTCCGCCGCGGTCGGAAATCACCTTTGAAGGAAAGGAATGTAATTTAACAATGTGTTTCATAAATATTTCCGCTAGTTTCTTGGCAGTGGGTATGGTTGTGCAAGGTATAAAATGTGCTTGTTTGGAGAAAAGATCTACAACAACTAATATACAGGAGCAGCCTTTGGAGGCAGGGAGATCTGTAATAAAGTCCATAGAAATTACTTCCCAAGGTCTGCTTGGGGTTTTGAGTGGTTGCAAAAGCCCCGGAGGCTTCCCCTTCCTGGTTTTGGCACTTATGCAAATAGGGCAGGAGGAAACATATTGGGAAACATCTTTTCTGATGCCTGGCCACCAAAATTGCCTTTGTACTAAGTGTAGAGTTTTTAAATAGCCGAAGTGGCCGGCTGTGCGAGCATCATGACAACGCTGTAAAACTTCCTTTCGGAGACTAGCCGGTATGAACAATTTATTCTCCTTAACCCAGTCTCCGTCCTCCGTTTGAGACATTTTTGCTTTGGGCGCTCCCTCCCCTTCTTTTTCCACTTCGCTTTTCACTTTTGCTCTCCACCCCTTTTCGGTCTCTTGCTTTTGCGCAGTTTGACTGCAAGTGGTAACCACTCCCCCTAGTTGGGTGGGGGTGAAGACAGTATCAACGGTTTCTTCCCTCTTACTTTGATGTTGGGGCATGTGCGAAAGAGCGTCCGCCAGAAAATTCGTTTTGCCCAGCAAGAACTTGAAAGTGAAATTGAATTTGGAAAAGAATTCTGCCCAACGAAGTTGTTTGGCATTAAGACGTCTAGGACTTCGCAGGGCCTCCAAGTTTTTGTGATCCGTCCACACTTCAAAAGGGTGCCGAGCCCCTTCCAGCCAGTGACGCCACACTGTGAGAGCTACCTTTATGGCAAAGGCTTCCTTTCCCCATACATTCCAATGCTGTTCTGCTTCTGTAAATTTTCTAGAAAGATATGCACATGGTTTGGCTTTCCCATCCTCCACCTTCTGTAGAAGTACACCCCCAATAGCTGCATCGCTGGCATTGACCTGCACTATAAAGGGTCGGTGTTCGTCTGGGTGTTGTAGGATGGGTTCTGAGGTAAATTTGAGTTTGAGTTCATCAAAGGCTGCTTGGCAATGTTGATCCCACTCTAATTTAGTATTGGGTTTCTTTGCTTGATCTCCCTTCCCTTTGGTTTTCAAGAGTTCAGTTAATGGGACGGCTATTTGAGCAAATCCTTCTATGAAGTCTTTATAGAAATTGGCAAACCCCAAAAAAGATTGCAATTGCTTACGAGTACGAGGTGTCTGCCATTCTTGTACGGCTTTAATTTTGGCAGGATCCATTTGTAGTCCTTGCCCGGAGATGCGGTAGCCCAGATAGTCTAGTTCGGATTTATGGAACTCACATTTGGACAGTTTTATAGGTAGTTTGTGGCACATTAACGTAGTCAGTACCTCCCGCACTAATTTGACATGCTCTTCTTTTGTTTTTGAATAAATTAAAACGTCATCTAGGTACACGACTACTCCCTTGTACAAAAATTCATGTAGAACTTCATTGATCATGGACATGTATACAGATGGGGCGCCAGATAAGCCAAAAGGCATGACCAGGTATTCATACTGCCCTAAAGGCGTGTTCAATGCAGTTTTCCATTCATCCCCTTCCTTAATTCTGACATGGAAGTAAGCATCTTTCAAGTCCAATTTTGTAAAGATCTTACCTTGCGCCACGACGTTGAGTAGATCGCTGATGAGTGGAATAGGATAAGCATTGGTTGCCAACACTGCATTAATCCCTCTGAAATCTGTGCAAAGTCTTAAGCCTCCATCCTTCTTTTTTACAAATAGTACAGGCGCTGCATGTGGGCTATTAGCTGGGCGGATGAATCCTCTTTCCAAATTTTTGTCTATGAATTTTCTTAATTCCTCTCTTTCCAGTGGGCTCATAGAATACAGTTTGCCTCTGGGTAGCTCCTCTCCTGGCAGAATTTCAATGGCACAATCTGTAGCGCGATGAGGGGGAAGACTGTCAGCCTCTTCTTCACTAAATGCTTGCTGCAAACTTCTATATTCCTTGGGGATACGGTTTAACTCCTCTTTAGTTAGAAGTGCAACATCCATTGCAGGAGGTTTTGTTTTCCCCCATTCGGTTTGCCATTTATGAGGCTTGCAATTCTCATGGTGAAAGTCTATTATTCCTGTTGTCCAATCTATACGGGGGTTATGATCCCATAACCACCGACTGCCAAGGATTAGGGGATATTTGGCTGCTTGACTGATCACAAAACATCGTTTCTCCCAGTGGGTTTTAATACCAGTGGGTACTGGTTCAGTCTCTAAGATCACTGGAGGCATGTTGGAACCATCCATTTGTTCAAAATAATAGGGTTCTCCAGTTCTTTAGCCTTGAGACATAATCCATGCACCAAGGCTGGGGCTATAATATCTCTGGAGCAGCCAGAATCAATTAACGCCTGTACACATATATGTGTCCCCTTTTTTGGGTTTACTAACGTAACTGGTGTAAATAAGACAGACCCTTTTTCTCTCTCCTCTCGAGGGGAGTTGTCCTGCCTGATCTGCCGGTCGGGTCTCCTCACGACAGATCCATCTCGTTTCCCGACTGGGGGCTGGCTGCTTCCTCCTCCTCTTCAGTAGGTGGCACGTCGAGTTCCATCAAAACTTCTTTAGCTTCCAAGCCTTTTTCTGGTTGGTTGCGTCTCAGTATTCCCCTTCCTCGGCTTGCTCTTGGGGCTGGGACAGGTCATGCTTGAGCGGGAGGCGGTTGCAGCGGCAGGCGGTTGGGACATTGCGCTGCGAAATGTCCGCTTCGGCCGCATTGAAGGCACAGTCCTTGTTGCCAATGGGTATCTCTAGATCCACGGGTCGGGGGTCCTCCCCTTCCTCCCTTCTGGATTATTGAGGTTCTCCGAGTCCCCATAGTTTGTTGTTGTTCTACTAGCCGCACTTGTTGGATACGGTTTTTGACTTCACAGGCTAGCTGGATCCAACCGAGAAGGGTTGGCGGGTCGTCTTGCATTAATGCTCGATCCAGCAATCTGGGATTCATGCCCCCTTTGAACATTACTATCTTAGTCCCTTCATCACAATGAGAACATTTGGCTGCTAATTGTCTGAATTTAGCAGCAAATTCTCGTACTGGCTGCGTGCCTTGCCGCAACATTTGTAACTCCGTACAAGATCGGTCCTCCTCCAGAGGATCTTCATATTGTGAGCGTAACGCCACCATAAGAGATTGTAAAGTGTCCAACTCCGGGGCGCCGGAGTCATACAATGTTACATACCATTCGGCGGCCTTGCCTTCTAGTCTCGAACCGAAGTGATCAATGCGGCTTTCTTCGTCTGGAAATAGGTGTCCCCATCTATTGAAGAATTGAAGGGTTTGAACGATAAAAAATCCCAATTTCCGTGTATCTCCGTCAAATGTGGCTTCCAGTTTAATCCATCCCCACGGTAACTGTGGTTTGTTTCATCTATCCGGCAACACCTGCGACAGAGGAGGTGGTCACAATGGTGCTTGTTGTATTCCCCATGGCGGTCCCCGTGGTACCCCCATTGACCTGGGCCTTGGTGGGTTCCCTGGTGGCGGTACTCCTGGGGGTGCCCCTGGGGGTGTTTGTATTGGCAGGGGCTGCTGAGTTACCAACTGTCTGGGCGTAGTTGGAGGTACTTGTCTTGGAGGTGGAGGGACTTGCTGTCTTGGAGGAACTGTTTGGTCTGGAGGCGGCTGTTGAATACTTTGAGTGGTGGATGTTGATGGAATTGGGGCCGGAGGTGTTGGCAAAGATGTTTGAGCCACTTGTGCGGCGACTTGCGGTTGTCGCGGGGCAGACGTTGATCTTGGCATTGGGTGAGTGGTCGGTTGTTGCTGAGGCAGCGGAGAAGGATGCACGCTAGATCCCGGCGTGGATTGCATAGCTACCGACCTCGGGGCATGCGACGGTGCTTGTCCCTGCGCTATCGATAGTGAGCGTCAAGCTTGAATTGCGTCCGGGACCTAGAAGGGGGAGGAAAGTTTAATCAGAATTTGAAATGTTTATTTTCTGTATGATTAACCACTCCATCATTATTCTATGGAGCTATTTTTGTATTATGACAGTATGAAGGGAAACATTGAAGTGTAGTGTTTAGTGTTTGTAGTTCATTCCCCCCCTTTTTCTTTTTCCACCCCCCTTTGTCCTTTCCCTCTCCCCTTTCCTTGTGATAGTAAAAAAAAAAAAAGATAAAAAAAAGTAAAAAAAAAAAAAGAAAAAAAAGATAGTGAGCGTCAAGCTTGATCCACCACAGCTCATTCTTCCCTCTGGCCTCTCACCAACTCATTAATAAGATATATCGCTTGTCCCAATTCCTCTTCCATCGCCTCCATTCGCCTTTCCATGCGGCGGTTGTATTCAGCAATTTCCCGCACCGCTCTGCTCCCTCCTCGTGAACTGGCCTCTGAGGTTGATCGCGATGGAGGGGGAACAACATCCGACGGCCCTGGCTCCATGGGTCTCTCCTCGCCCTCACTCGAGCCCTCTTCCTGGGGACTTGGCCCTTGGGTACTATCAGGGGGTATTGGGCTTGACACGGCGTCTTCCTGCATACATCGTTCCTCTTCTTCAGTCATGTCGGCTAATATTCCCTTTGCTAGGCCAGTGATGTCCGAAATTCCGGTATTCACCGCTCGGGTTCAATATTCTAATTGTTGCATATGGCGACTCTCCCATACTCTGGCTGAGTTCACATCTGAGTAATCTCAACTCATAAGTTCATGTCTAGTGGCTTCCCAATCCTGGAGGCTGTCTTCGCCCCGGGGATCCCACTCTTTCAGGTGACCCACCACTACATTCCACTTGTACCAAGGCTGTGTACTGGCCTGTACTTCCTCGGGCGTTCGGGTAGCCCGCCGTGGGTCCCATATGATGCTGGGGCCCTCTGGTTCCGTCGACCCGATGGTGCGTCGAACATCAATCATGGACCGAGAGAACATGGTCCCCACTCTTCTCTCCTGCACTTCTCTTGGCCGGGAGCCCCACTGCCGGGGAGTCGGCAGCGAAATTAGCTGATTCTTTCCGTTAGCCCCTCGCACTTTTGGTCGTGCTCCGGCTATTCCTGGATCAGGTGGTTCAGCTCCTCTGTCCGGCACCGTTCCTGCTCCGTCCTCGGGAACTCCCTCTTCAGGGACTTCGTAGGGTGCTTCACTAGGTAATACAGTAGGGTCTGGGATCTCCCCCGACCCATTCGCTGGTAACAATGGTAAGGAGTCGTCCTCCTCCTGGCCAGGGACTGGGAGATCAAGTAAGGATTCCTCGGACTCCATCTGTCCTGGGTGAGGTGATTGTCGACTTCAAAGGAGATTGTCAAAGTGTCAGACTATGCTACTTCAGAGCTGATAGTCTGGTTCACTCCCTTCAGCAAGAAGACCAAGTCTTTCTATTTCCAAAGGATTTATTGTGAAAGACAGCATTCATCTCTGAGCATACACAATCCAGGATAGAGATCCTGGCCGACCAAAGAATTGACAAGAATAACTCATGAAAAGAAAATGGTTACATTTCACACTCCTTAGCCCAGCCTCCCCCCCGAGTTCGCATAGCAAAGCTTCACAGAGGCACGATGTGCTGGCCAAGGACGAGTAGACTGATAAGAGAGTTTCCTTTCCCATGGCTGCGGCTCCCAGCAAGTGTTGAGGCCTGGAGAAAAGACAGACTAAACACTACAGAATTAAACATGGCTTCACTCAGGTTAAACAGGTTCTGACAAATCGCAGGTGATCCTTCTACCACAAACTTGGGGGCAGCAGCCTTTCTACTTTGCTAGATAAAAGATAATTACTTATGCAGCTACTGTAGGGATTGCGGGGATGCCCTCAGACTGGACTAGCATGTTTAGTGACTACCACCCTTGATGCCAAGGTTTCAGAAATTGATTCTCAGTTGTCTTTGGCTTTACTTCTATCTATATCCCCCCCTGTTAGCTCAGTACAAGTGCTGTATTCTAACTGGGCAGAGTTATACTGCCTACTTGAAGGACTCTTCATGAAATTCTATAGAGCTAAGTTTTTCTTAGATGGGGATTTTAACACTAGGGTGGGTCCCTCGGATTAGTCTTTCATTGATAAAATCCCAGAGTTACCTACCGACCTCAATTTACTGGGGTGTTTTGAAAGAAGAACTAGAGACTAAAAGACCAACCAAGCAGGGATTCTCCCTATTCAAGATGATTATTTAGTTTGGTTTAGTAATGTTAAATGGACGGTTGGGTCTTGATCCCTTTGGAGAGTTTACTTTTATTTCTATAAGACAATGTAGTATTAATGATTGTTAGGTCAGTTTCGCTGCTCTTCCTTTAATCATTGATTTTAGCACTGGTGAGTTTCAGGGAGGCTACCACTTGCCCCTAATGGTTAATCTCTACCTATCTGGGCCTCTTTATCTGGAAAAAGGTCCAATTGACCATTTGGAATCACATTGGAAGAGTTTGAGAACCACTCCAGGCTGGTAAGGGTGCTTATGAGTGAATTGTGAAGGAAAAACAAACTGCTGCCAGGATGAGATCCCGACAGAAGCTAATAAAAGCTGCCCAGTACAGAGTCCTCTAGATTCTGGTTGATTGTCTCCCCTTCTTTAAAAACCAGAGGTAGTTTTTCTCATGTTATTACTGCTCAGACTTGGGTATCACATTTTTCATCATTGTATTCTAAGTTGGAAAATGATGACAATTTAGATGTTTCAATGTTTCTTGATCTCCCAGAATGGCAACCAGTCCTATGTTCAAAGAGAGTGAACCTTATTCAAAGTTTCATGCTCAAAGGGCCACAAGTCCCAATGGTATACCAGCAGAATTTACTATTTATAACATGTACTGCTGGGTGCTGCTTTTGGCTCATCTTGATTGAATAGGGATTTTGAACTGATGTAAAACTTTGTTGGGTGGGAAAAGATATTGGCTGGGGGGGGATATTGTAGTTCCACCCATAGAATTGAATGTGGCTGTAGTTTAGAACCGAGACATAAGAGAATTAATTGATAGGCAGAGAAGCTTTGGTACTCTCCACTGATTAATGTCTGTATACTATGACTGGCATTGCAATTGAAAGAGAGCTGGTAGCATGGACGAACGGTGTGACCAGCAGGGTGGTGGACATGGAGAGTGGTCGGCATGGAGCTGGGTATCCCGGTCCTCTGGGGATGAGGGAGGTATGGTGGTGGGACCCAGGGAAGGGTGAAAAGGACAAGGAGAAATGGTGAGGCTCGGTGTCCTTCTAACCTGCATCCCATCCTGAGGTATGTTGGGTGTGGAGCTAGGAAATATACCCCCCTTCAACACTGATGTTGCATAATGCCAGGTCCATAAATAATAAGACCAGAACATTACACAATTATTTTGTGGAAAATGATGTGGACCTGGTATGTGTGACGGAGACCTGGGTGAGGGAGGGCGAGATGGTTGCTCTGAATGAACTGGCCCTGCTTGGGTTCTTGATCCTTCATCAGTCCTGAACAGGAGGCCAGGGGGAGGGGTGGCGATTCTTGTCCGAGAGTCTTTCTCCTTCAGGCTGCTCCCCATCCCAGAGATCCCTGGCATTGATTGTGTAGGCCTGGTGTGGAGTGCCAAGGAGAGTTCAGCCATCCGTGTGGTGTACTGGCCACCCAGCGCACCGGCAGATGCCCTGCCACGTCTGCTAGAGGTGGCAGCTGGATGGGCCTTGGAGCACTCAAAACTACTGGTGTTGGGTGACTTCAATGTCCATGCTGACGCTGACGCCTCTAGTCCTCCATGGCCACACTTGGACTCTCCCAGATTGGTTCGGCCCCTGGTTCGGCCCACACGCCTGCTTGATGTGATCTGCTTGATTTAATCTTTGTAATGGGGATGGGTGTGGTACTGGAAACAACTAAGTTAGTGCCATGGTCGGACCACATGATCCTGAAGACTCGGCTGGATATCTCACCCTCCCCACCCCCCCGTGCAAGGGCAGTGAGCTTATTTATGCTCGCCTGCGGAGAGTTATTGATCCAATTGGCTTCCAGAATGCTCTGCGGGATCCAATGCTCCCTGGCGGTTTTTTGGATGAGCTGTTGAAAGATTGGCAAGTCCATCTTTCCAAGCCATCGATAAAATCACCCCCCCCCCCCGTCACCCTCTCTGCCCCCATACCAAACTAGCTCCCTGGTGTACAGAGGAGCTACGACAGAAGAAGCAGGAGCTGAGACGGCTAGAGCGAGTATGGCGGCGAACTCGCAACAAAGAGGCAAGAACATCCTATAGGACGTTTATGAAAGCCTATGAGATGGCAGAGAAGGCTGCAAAGAAGCCTGCAGATTAGGGTGCAGAGCCAGCTTGATTCCTGACCACCTAGTGTTGTGCAACCGGTGATTGCTCTGGTCTGGAGGGATTAGGCAGGTGTGCTATTCTGCTGCAACGACGGTATATCCTCACCAAATACCAGTTTGGGACAGTACTGTGGGCACTGTCCAGTTGGCCAGGCAGGCAGAAATTCTTCACCCATTATTTTCAGATTGGGGCAGCCTCTATGACAGCAGGGATCCACTCTATGACAACTAGGATCCAGTTATCCAGTGCCTGGTCTGGTCAGCCATGGACTGATCCTGTAGTCATCACATGGTGCTGTGGAGAAAGCTTTACTATGTTTTCTCCTTAAGAGCCGTATCCCGCCATGGGAGGCTGAGGATCTGCATACACAGCATGGTGTTATAGAGGCCCTTCAAGCCAAGAGGATGCTGGTTGGGTTCCAGATGGGCCAGTGGAGAGTGACAGGTCCAATGGGGCCTGTCATGGCTGGGTTGCTGCCACTGTTTTGAGCAGAGGTGTGATCCTCTGTCTCTCATCTGGTCATTCACCTAGGGTAATGACCTTGGCTTCTCAAGGGCACAACCCTTTTGTTACAGGCTCTCTCAGACTTGCAGGCATAGGCAAGGGTGGCCTGGTGTGCTGGAAGGGAGGTGCAGTCCCCTGCCTCGTGTTCTGGTCATTCACCTGGGAGTAATGGCCATGGCACTTTTGTTACAGGCTCACACAGACTTGCAGTGCATAGGCAAGCCGTGGCCTGGTGTGTTCCACTTTAGGTCTGCAATGCTTCCCTGTCATGTGTGGCAGGAAGCTTGGGATCCTAGAGATCAGAAAGCACGATGGGAGGGACTAGGGATTTATCTTCCCCATCCACAAATTTGCTCACCTCTACAGAAGGGATGGAGTTCACCTAGCGGTGAAAAAGAATGGCGTCTTCCTAAATGATTTTTGGCAAGGGCCCAGGTTGGCCTTAAGCCATCTGTGGGACGCAAAGGCTTGGCCTCTGCAAAGGCTTGGCCTCTGGGTTAAAAGTGAGCAGGGTTAAAAGTGGGTTAAAAGTGAGCAGACTGGTGAGCACCCTTGGCACACCCTCGTTGTTGGGGGAATTGGGGTCTGTCAGGATCACTGGCATGTTTGATGTCTGCCCGCGGAGTGGGTAGAATGCCGGATGGGGTCCCCCCCTGCACAAGCCTGTCCTTCACGTTTGACGGCTGGGGGTAGAGAAGCCAGTAGGTGGGGAGTCCCTTCTGTCTGGCCGGCCAGCCAGGTCTCAGCCATGTCTACGGATGGCTCACAACTGGAGCAGCAGGGGTTCACCCAGACAGCTCAGGGCAGAGGTCCAGGGGCGATCCCAGGGCCTGACCTGTACTGCTAGTTAGGCCCTTGCCGTGTCTGCAGTAATGTTGAAGGTTAATGCCATTGTCAAATAAAATGGCCCTTTAGTTCCCAAATAACTTGTCAGCCTCTTTATTCCATCTGGGGGGGGGGGGCAATGCAGCTCCTCCTGACCTGCGGCTTCAGTCAAATAGGCAGAAGGCCATCCTTTGCCTACCTGGCAGGGGGAGAAGCCAAGAGCCTCTTCCCAGCCATCTGGGTCTTCCCACTGGGGGTGGAGCCAGAGGCCTTAAAAGGCAGCTCTGCCACTCAACCTGTAGTAGCATAGAATTAGCCAGTTACTGATTATCAGGGCCAGGTAGGATTTTTTCCCCTCCTTTTCCTAATTAGGTAACGGGTTTAGATGTTTTTTGCCTACCTTGCTACTACATACGAGGGTTGTGGTAATTGGCATGTTTGGCGGCTGCCAGCTGAGAGGGAAAACTGCCGGATGGGCCCCCCTGTTCAAGTCCATCCTTCATGTTTGACAGCTGGGGATAGAGGAGCTTGTAGGGGGAAACCCTTTCGCCCGGCTGTCTGGGTCCTAGTCATGCATATGGGTGGCTCCTACCCGGGGCAGTGGGTGGCTCACCCAGACAGGTCAAGGTGGAGGTCCAGGAGTGAGCCCAGTTAGTAGAAAGATCCTTGCTGTGTTTGCAGTAATGTTGAATGTTGTCGCCAAATAAAATGGCCCTTTGGTTTCCAAATAACTTGTCTGCCTCTTTATTCCATCGGGGGGTGGGGGTGGGGGGCAATGATGAGAACTCACCAAGGAGTAAAATCAAAAAGAGTCCAGTAGCACCTTTAAGACTAACCAATTTTATTATAGCATAAGCTTTCAAGAATCAAGTTCTCTTCATCAGATACTCTTTTTGATTTTGCTACTACAGACTAACACGGCTAACTCCTCTGGATCTATCACCAAGGAGTAAGTCCTTCAGCTTTACCGGGACGCATCTTGTACTGTCAAAGTCAAAATACGGCAGAAACAAAAAGAAATTACACAAGTGACGCAAGTTAGGCTTTCTATGGCAATCCCTAATGAAATATCTTCCCATCTCAGATGATCAAATATTTAGAAGCGCCTGAACTTGATGATTTGCATTATTTGAAAAAAAACTGTGATAGCAGCATATTACATTTTTTTCCCAAAATGGAGCTGGGAAATATGTTCCTGGTGCTGTTCAAGTTTTTAACTTAAAAGTAGCTCCCATTATCCTTTACAGAGTGCCAGTTAATGAAAATATCAACCATTTACTTTGATCTTTTTTACAGAAATTGTTAAATATTCCCAGCTGTGTATCTGGTGAGGCTCTCCTTTCTGAACTAGCTCAACCTTCCCTTGAGGCAAGGGCTTGGTTGCAAGCATTTAGACTATTTATTAGGTTACATTTATGTAGTAAGGGCTATCTGGTGCGCTTAAGAAAAGATGCTTATAGGTCTATTTGGTTTAAGACGGCCTAGGAGAGACTTCTGGCTGTAGCTGTTACTCTCATCACCACCACCACCATTCAATTTATATACTGCCCTTCAGGACAACTTAAGGCCCACTCGGAGCGGTTTACAAAGTATGCCATTATTATCCCCACAACAAACACTCTATGAGGTGGGTGGGGCTGAGAGAGCTCCTAGAAGCTGTGATTCACCCAAGGTCACCCAGCTGGCTCCAAGTGGAGAAGAGGGGGATCAGACCTGGTTCTCCAGATGAGAGTCCCAAGCTCTTAACCACTGCACCAAACTGGCTACTCAGGAATTAGGTTTTTGTGCATCATTTGCTTTGGTGAGAAACTGTGAGAAATTAATTGACTGCCAAAGTTCTGCTTTTACACCGTGTTGTGACTGTTCCTCCTCTGAGATCTCTTCCTTCTGATAGCTATTTGTTGACCTCTTCAGGAAAGAGCTTTTGCCTTGGCTAGACTTAATTCTCATTCCTTGGTAGTCATGTGGGGTAGATTTTTGCATTTATCTTATCCAGAATTAATTTGTACTTATTTCTTAGATAAGATCGATACTGTTGTATGTATTCTTTTGGAGTGTCCTTTGTATGTTAATATTAGGAGAAGTTCTATTTCACCATGCTTGTCAACTTGTTCAGATTCATATCCCCATGAGATGGTTACATCTTTACTTACTGATAAGGATCCCAGAAAGAACCTAGCAATTGCATTTTTTTTTTGCTCTGTTTGTCTATTGGGTAATAAATGGTTAATAACAACTACATACTGCTCAAAATCATTATATCATAGAGCTTTTATTGGAGGGGAGGAAAGGATAATTTGCATCAAGTTTTGATGTATTGTGAGTCATTCCCAAGTATTTGTCAGCCTGGCATTACAAGCTGATTTTACACAGGTCACTTTTATAGTGAGCCTTTCTGTTTGTTTATTTCTATAGCTACTTAGATACCTTAGAAAAAGGATGAGAGGGACAGGCCTGTTGTCTGCAGAGTTCTGTCTCCAGAAGACCCGCCATGCTATCTTCAGAGTGAATATTTTATAGTGTTTTTTTTTTAGAGATGGAGAACATAGCAAAGAATACAGCTTCTTCAGATTCTTTCTTTTCCTTATCTTTGAAGTATGTAAAGGGGGGAAAAAAGAAGACGGTCCTTTCTGTTTATCTTCAGAAAGCAGACGAGGAGAATTTCTCTCTGTCTCAGTTTCCACTGACTATAAAACCATAAATGTTTCAGCAAACAAGAGTTGTTTGTGTTGCTATTTTTCTTTTTTGCTTCTCTTTGTAAGCTGAGGGATATACCATAGACATTTATTTATGATTTCCAGATCCAGCCGATCCTATTATGGTGGGCAGCATTCTTAGAATATAAAGAAAAAGAAGGGAAAATAGCTTAGCCGATAGAAAATGTGAGTATTGTAGGCATAAGCTGGTATGATCCAAAAGATGAATGAAATACAGAGGGACCAAGCTGTGGAGACTTCC
Organism: Eublepharis macularius; assembly: GCF_028583425.1. Lineage (NCBI taxonomy): Eukaryota > Metazoa > Chordata > Lepidosauria > Squamata > Eublepharidae > Eublepharis > Eublepharis macularius. Next base: position 145,026,494 of record NC_072795.1, on the reverse strand, counting down.
ATATAATATAATGGTGATGATGATGGTACATAATGGATTGCACCCTCCCATACTGTGTGTTGGGATAGGCGACTCAGCCTGCCTTTGGACACTGGGGGCACTGCATGTCTCTTTGGATGTAATGTATAAGTCTAGCAACCTGCCACTCTCTTGACTAAGGTGGGAACGCCTACTGACTCCTCCTCTCTTGCCTCTGTGCCTCTTGGGAAATCTTTCTCTCTCTTCCCACATGGTCTTCCAAAGAGGAAGGATGTAAATCCTCCATGCTCCTCTATGGAACTTCTTTTTGTCCACAAACCCACACCTCCAGCCTCGCTGGTTATATTTTCAGGCCGTGGTATTAGGATAAGGAATGTAACTCTTTAGATTAGGATCTTTCCCTTCTTATTACCAGAAGATATTGCTATGGAAGAAATCTGCTACAATAAACTGTAAATTCTATCTTTCTATGATTTTGTCTGAAGACTAATTAATTAACACATTTTTAAGGGTTAAATGCTTCTGACTAAATAACTCTGCTATGTTAGTCTGCTAAGTTACTAAACTAAACCAAACTAAGTATATATCCCCAATACTATGCAGCTCACCGGTTAAGATCTGCCTCTCAGAGGTGAGGTAGATAGTGATCAGAGAGCCGTGCGGTGGCACCTTGCCCCTGGAATGCCCTTTCCCTTGAGGCTCATCTGATACCCACTTTACTTTCTTTTATGTGCCAAGCCAAAACATATCATTTTACCCAGGCTTTTAGCTAACTTCCTTTTTTTTTGTAATTGTCTGTTTCTGTTTTAGGGATAGTTTTTATGCTATATCCAATGGCTTGTTTTTACACTTTTACGTTGTTTAATTGCAAGCCACCCCGAGAAGGACTTTGAAGAGACAGCACAGAAATATCTTAAATAATTAATCATTATAACAATACTTGGGGAGTGTACAGAGTGATGCCAGCTCCTAGGAGGCACAGAGTCTCCTGTTAAATGATATGTGCACATGACGACCAGCTGAGCCGTGGGATTAGAGCAAGGAACCAGTAGCCTGAATAAAGAAGGATGACATTGTTTTCTACATCCTGTCGCATGTATTGCGTGGGCAAATGTGGGAACACGGGGCCCTGAGTCAAGTGTCAGATACAAGATCTTATGATGATTGAAATATCATTTCTGTAAACTTCAGACCTTCATTTATGTATGTATGTATGTATGTATGTATGTATGTATGTATGTATGTATGTATGTATGTATGTATGTATGTATGTATGTATGTCATTTATAGTCCGCCTTTCTCACTGAGACTCAAGGCGGATTACACAGTATGAGGTTAATACAATCAGGATCAAGTAAGTACATTTCAATACAATACCATAAGATAAACATATACAAGTTTAAAGACATAGCATTAGCAAGGATCCAAGACATAGTAGAGATACTGAAGCAAAACATAATCAGTTCTAGGACTAACGTTAGACAGCATGGTTGTACAAAGGAGTACATATTTAAAGCAGCAAATATTATATGAGGCAAAAATGGTGATGAAGTCTATGATCCCCAACTTGTCAGTGAAGCACCTGAGACCCCATCCCTACAATGCAGCCCTCCCATTTGAGTAAAAAGCCTTTTTAAATAGTTCGGTTTTGCATTGTTTACGAAAAGCCAGGAGAGTGGGGTCTCTTCTGACCTCCTCAAGCAGGTCATTCCACAGGATAGGGGGCCACCACAGAGAAAGCCTGTGTACGGGCTGCTGCTGACTTCACCTGTGTGCAGCCTGGCACCTGCAGGAGACCCTGTTCAGATGAGCGAAGCTGTTGTGGAGGAACATAGGGAGGGAGGTGGTCCCGTAGGTATGCCGGACTAGAGCCATGAAGAACTTTGTATGTAATAACTAATACCTTGAACTGAGCATGGGAAACGATGGGTAGCCAGTGGAGTGACTGTAGGATGGGAGTGATGTCCATGCTTCAAAAAACTTTATTTTTTAAAAATGCCTGTCCTCTAGAGTGAATGTCAGTCCTAGACCAGAATCTCATGTAACCTTTTGGTTGCTAGAGCCATTCAGGGGAGTGGAATTTCTTTTTCTGAAGTTCACTGTTTTAGATATAGCCATTGATTCCTCCTATTCTCTTTGTAGTTTTTTGTTAAACCTCTATGTACCCTTTTGAAATTTCAGCCATTGCCAGATTAATTTGATGTTACACACCATAGGGTGCTCTAGCAAGAGGGTAAGAAGGTTTGGGAAGACATTGACTGTCTTTGACCATCTGTAGAGCGAAATTTTGCAGTATTTCTCTTCTTACCTCCTCCTCTCTTCAAATTTCTCTATCAATAAAAATGGAATTAATTTGAAACAGTCTCCAAATTCCTAAAAAGAGGAACAGAAATAGATTGTTGGATTTCTGGGAGAAATTGGGTAAAGAGGAATTAAGAAAATTACTCTTCACAATGCTCCATCCTGATTTCTCTGTGACAGATACGATACTAGTTCTTGATTCCTCTGTACAAATGGTCAAACAATTTTGCTTTTCAATTTGTGTGATATTTGAATGTTTATAAGGAACTTGTCCTTTCAAAAATTTAATAGCCTATTAATACCAACAATGCTTTTAAAAATGAGAAGATTTTTTAGATATCTTTAAAATCTCAGTCAGCAGAGTTTTTCATGAAGGAAAAATGACCTTACTTTTATCTCTCAACCGTGATACTCCCACACCTGCTGTCTCCGCAGTTACAACTGTATCAAGATCTGGCTCACAGCCAACTGCCAGAACACACAGAAAATCATCTACTGGGAGGCAACAGGAAGCTCCATCCCCAAAGCTTTTTAAAGAACTATCTGCAAGAAAGTCAGAGGATTTGGAATCTACTAAATCTAAAAAGATCCTTACAAGAGCTTCAATCTAGGGCTATTTCCATAGCCAGTCACCAATGAAGGGAAGACGTGGAAAAGACTTCAAACCACAACAAAACAGAACCCCCCAAAGAAATGCAAAATTGCATGGCCACTGGTCACTCATCACCCTCCCAAGAGCTCTAGGAATTAATATCTCCATTAATTAAAGGTATCTCTACATGAACTATTAAGTACATCACCAGCAGGGAATGAACTACTCATTGATCTCCCTCTAGAGAAAGATCATAAAACCAGGCTTATTCAACCTACAGCGTCTACAAAGGAAGCACTTGCATGAAAACCTAGTTCCGTTCCCCTTTCACCAAATATATTTGTGTCAAATGTTGCAGTTCTTAGCCAAACAGCTGACAAGATGGTTATTTAAAACCGAGTGAGCCACAAACTGCAAAGCAGCACTCTCTCTCAAGACAGAATAAAATCCTCAGCTGGAACACAGCTGGCTGGAACAGGACTATATCAGGTCCCGAAACTTTCCCTTTCCTGACAAACTTTGACTGTGTTATCATGGAGGAATCCTGGCTCTTTAGCCCCTGTGAACTAACTGAACAGATATAGCTCCTTTCACTTACCTTCCCAGAAGCAAAAAGGGTGCCCCAGGGGGCCTACTCTGCTTTATTTCAAATTACTTGGACAAACCCACTCTCCTTCCCCCATGCCCTACAAGCTTGGCAAAGGCAGTTAAGATTGCCTCAAGCCCAAAAGGAGTCATACTGGTAAATGTCTACCTCCCTCCCCAAACCACCAGGACTGATACTGACACTCAATATTGACACTTAGAGGACTATTTACTGGATCTACAAAGCAGCTATCCTCAAACAATCATGATAGTTGCAGGGGGGGGGGGACTTCAATGCCAGAATTGGTTTAAACAACAACAATTACTTCCCTCCAAGTTCTGGAAAGACAATCTCTTCTACCACAACGCTGCAGAAGAAAACACGCCATTCCAAAGACAAAGGTATAAATTGGTCAGGAGTCAAAATGATAAATATAGTTTCCAAACTATCCCTGGCAGTCATCAATGGAAATGACACTGTCGATTCTTCTAGAGACTATACGTTCATCTCCTCACAAGGAGCAAATGTAATTGATTACGCACTGATCGGTGATTCTTGCCTCTCCAAGGTGGAACATCATGGAACAAGTTACCGCCTCCCAATCTCCATCAGAATATCAATGGAGACCACACCTGACTTGAATACTGGTCTAACTGATCCTAAAGCACTGCCTCCTAAACAAAGATGGTCCAAAATCAGCTGAAGCTATAAAAACACTGTACACCACTGAAGTGCAAAACTTGAAAAGGAAGATTATGGTGGAACAAGACTGCCGGCCAGCACTGGAATCCATGACACTGGTCACTAAACCATTTGACCCAGTTCTGCTAAACTACAGGGAAAGCAAACGGAAATCAAACAGTCCTTCCCACCATAGAAGGAGCTGGCTTGACAAGGACTTCAGGAAGGCCAAAACCCAAGTTAAGCAGAACTATGAGCTCTTTAGACACAGTAATACAATGATCACAAGACGTTCATTGATATGAACCAGAATAGAAAATCATACTAAAGGAGAAAAAACGCCACTGTATGAAATCTCTATGGAACAAGATAATTGCAGCTGCCAAAGAGAAATCTAGCGTATCTCTATGGCACCTAATTACATCAATACTGAAGCCACAATGCAGCACTGCAACCGCCATACCATCAACTACCCGGGAGAGACATTTTAATAACTTCTGTAAGAAACATAACCTCAAAACAGAATTGGACTTTGAAATCAATTTCAAGCAAGTTCCAAAACGGGAACCTGTTGCGAGGTAGTTGAATTGACCAAAGCTTTGAAAACAGGGAAGTCCCCTGGCATTGATGCGTTCTCTGCCGAGTTTTTGAAGTTAGCCCCCAACTGGTGGGCTCAAAGTGCTTGCACCTCTATTCACGCTGGTAAACTCAAATGGAATTATACCACACCTGGAAAGCATCACTGATTACATCTATCTATAAAAAAGGTGTCAAAACTGATCCAAGAAATTATCGACCAATCAGCCTCCTGGCAATAATTGGCAAACTATGCATCTCTTTTACAAAAAAAAATTGCTGTACTGGACAGATAAAAAGGAGGTACTGGGGAATGAACAAGCTGGCTTCAGAAAGGGCCACTCTTGCACGGGCCATTACTTTACACTTGCTTTGCTGGTAAGCAAATATGTGTTAGATACACCTGGCTGTCAGGTGCTTAGCATCACCTGTCATATCCAGCAGCACCCTGCTGCCATGTTTGTAGTCTAATGCTTTATGTTATGGCTATGGTTGAATGCTATTTTTTTTACTGGCCTGCAAATGTTACTCGTTTTTCGAACCCGTGATGTGAAACTATGCAAGGAAGACATTTGTTCCTGCTGTTATCTCTACGATCCTCTGAACTGTACCAGGGTCTCTTTCCTTAGTTTGGAAAGAGGCACCTGCCCAGATGCCACAACCTTGCCTACTTCTGCCTCCAACTGCCTCAACAAGATGGCATGGTAGCAGATAGATCCAAGAGGAGCAACAAAGAAGCATGACCTTTTTCTATCTTCAGATGGAGCTCATCAACTAAAGGTACCAGAGCTGCAGGATTTGAGTCCAGTTGTACCTTAGAGACCAAGGCAAAGGCACACTAAGGACACGCCAAAAGACTGCTGCTGCACCCAGTTAGAGACCAACAAGTTTTTCAGGGTGTATGCTTTCAAGAGTCAGAACTCCCTTCTTTTTAACAACAACAACAACAACAACAACAACAACAACAACAACAACAACAACAACAACAACAACAACAACAACAACAACAACAACAACAACAACAACAACGGATTTATATACTGCCCTTCAGGATAACTTAATGCCCACTCAGAGCGGTTTACAAAGTATGTCATTATTATCCCCACAACAAAGCACCCTGTGAGGTGGGTGGGGCTGAGAGAGCTCCAGAGAACTGTGACTAGCCCAAGTTCACCCAGCTGGCTTCAAGTGGAGGAGTGGGGAATCAAACCCAGCTCTCCAGATTAGAGTCCCGCACTCTTAACCACTACACCAAACTGGCTCTCATATACACATAATACACATACAGGGACTGCCCTAGAAGTCTTTCATTCTGTTTTCCTGGGAATATTAATGCAGAAAACAAGCTGTTATAATCATCCTTATAGATCATCTAAGGATAATAAGATCAATCTATCTGGTAAATTGATGGACACATTTATAGATAGTAGACAACTGATTATTTTAAATGGCCTTAAGGAGAGAGTAGACCATGGGAAGTTTACCAGTTTGAACAATTTTGGGGCAAGTGTTATAGACTATTTTCTTATTTCTGCTGAATTGATTGATTTGGTGGATTACCTTGAAGCGAGGAAAACTGTTGCTCATGATCATATGCCCTCACTTCTACTAATAAGTTTCCCTCTGTGTTCAAAATAGTCACTCAATTCTCATTTGTCAAAATCATAATAAATGGGACTAGTGAAATGGAGATTCAAAAACTACAGTTTGAGTAGAACTCAGATGTTCTCAGATAAATTCCATACCCTTAAGAAAGACTTTATCCCAAGACCTTGTGTACAAGACAATTCTTATGTTAGAGCAAATTTATACTCACTTGCTGCCTGCTTATGCTAAACCAATCAACCAAAATAAAGCCTCAAAATTACAAAAAAGCTGGTTTATCCTTGAGTGCAACTGTTTTTTAAAAGTTTGCTATCAGGCACTTATGGAATATAGATGAGCTAGCTCTTCAACTACATTACAATCTTTTCTTTTTTGGAAAAATTATATAGACAAGCTATAGGCAGAAGTAAAGAAGAAGCATGCCTTAAAGACTGGCAAAAGCTAATCAGAGCAGCTAGAAATAACAGAAATCTGAGTAAATTCTCGAAGTAGTTTAGTTTTGTTTTACCTTCTAACAGTCCATTCTTATTCTATATTTCTTCACACATCAGGGAGGAACATTTTGCTAATATTTTTGCTAGTCCTTGTAGTAATTATGATTACCAGAGCAATTCGAATCTAGTTGAACTATCAGAGTGGACCTCTGTTCGACCATCAAAAATTAGTTTCTTAATTTCTCAAATGAGAAATGTTTCGCCAGGTAGGAATTTTTTCTCCTTGCCCTAATTGGCTTACAGGGATAGGTGTTTTTTTTTTGCCTACCTTGCGCTACGCACATGGGTCTAGGCAATTGGCTTTGGTGGAGCTGAAAATTGTTTGGCCACTGGCAGGATAGGTTGGGAAAATGAGCGGGCCAGTGATCCCCATTGGTGGGGAATTGGGGTCTGTCTGGATTGGCTGGTAGGCTTTACAGCTGCCACCTGTGAGGTCAGACTGTCAGGTGGGGCCCCCCGTACAAGTCCATTCAGGCTCCACGGCTTGGGGTGGTTGGAGCTTTAAGGGGGGAATCATGTGCCTGGCTGTCCAGGTCCCATCCATGTGCTTGGATGGCTCGCAGTTGGAGCAGTGGGGGCTCACTCAGACAGGTCAAGGAAGTGGCCCTGGGTGACCCGAGGGCTTGATCTGTACCACTAGTTAGACTTCCTGCTGTATTGACAATGTATATTGTATTTTAATAAAAATGGCCCTTTAGTACCCAAACCTTGTGTTTGACTCCTTATTCCGACTGGTGGGGGGGGGGAATGCAAAGTTCTGCATTTAGGTAGGAAAAATCAAAGACATAATTATAGGATGGGGAAGACTTGACTTGGAAGTAGTAGGAAATAGTATAAGCAAAAAGGATTTAGGGGTCTTAGTAGACTGTACACTGAACAAGAGTCAGCAGTGTGATATGGTAGCAAAAAAGGCAAATGCAGTTTTGAGCTGTATCAACAGAAGTATAGTGTCCAGATCACACACTTATGGTATCTCTCTACTCTGCTGTGGTTAGCTCTCACCTAGAGTGTTGTGTCTAGTTTGGGGCACCACAATTTAAGAAGGATGAAGACAAGCTGGAAAATGTACAGAGAAGGGCGATGAAGATGGTGAACAGTCTGGAGACCAAGTTTTTTTTTTTTTTTGAAATTTTTTTTTATTGGGTTAGAATCCGTTATTTTTACATTTACATTCAATTTTCCCCAAATTTTTCATTTCTAACCCCCTCCCTTTCCCCCCCTTTTGTTGACTTCCAACAGTTTTCCAACCCTTTGTCCCTTTTCCCTTACTTCTATTAAATTTCTCTATCTAAAACAAATACATATTCTCCATTATACTAAGCAGTACATCCTTAACTACTTTTCTTATTATATACCCAAACTGTAAGTCTTTGTTTCCATCTTAGATAAACAATTTATCCCTTTTCCAATTTTAAATATTTCTATATTTCTATATCATAAACCTATATAACATAAACCATAAAAATCTTACACGTTTAAATCAAACCATTTGACTTATTCTCTATGTATTACTCATTCTATCTTTTTATGGTAATTCTATATAACTCTTGTCACATAGTCAATCAATTTGACTCGTCTATACATTCAGTTTGGTGCATTATACAAATCTTATCAAAGAAAGAAAATATTGTTGGTTACTCAATCCGTATATTTAATCCTTATCCTTAATTATTTTCTATCAATATTCTATTTATTAACCAATATATATCTATATATATATCAATCTGTTAATCTAACTGCTTATAAATTCACATTCATCTCTTCCCCCCCCGGTAAAGTCACCCCCCTCTACATTTTATTATACTTCAGTAGTTCTCAAACTGCCACAGTTTTCCTCCCACCTCCCATTTCTTCTCCAGATATTGTTTCAGCTTCTCCCAATCTGTGTTAAACTGCCCTGAGTCCAGATTTCTCAGTTTTCTTGTCATCTTATCCATTTCTGCCATGTACAGCAATTTGTAGGTCCAATCTTCAATAGTTGGCACTTCTTGTACTTTCCATTTTTGCGCATACAAAAGTCTAGCTGCTGCTGTCATATAAAATATCAACGTCCTATGATGGGCTGGAATTCCCTCCATTCCCAAGTTTAGTAGCAGGAGTTCTGGGTTCTTATTTATTTGAAATTGTAAAATTTCACTCATTTCTCTTATTATTTCCCCCCAGTACTGCCTAGCTACCTCACACGACCACCACATATGATAGAGGGAGCCCTCATGCTTCTTACATTTCCAGCATTTATTAGAAGTGTTCAAATTCCCTAGCGCAATCTTCTTTGGTGTCATGTACCAACGATAGATCATTTTGTAGATGTTCTCTTTGATATTTGTACATGTCGTTGTCTTCATTGTAGTCTTCCACAAGTATTCCCATGCCTCCATTGTTATTTCTTTGTTAAAATTTATAGCCCATTTCACCATTTGTGTTTTAACTGTCTCATCCTCAGTATACCATTTCAACAGTACTTGGTATACCTTAGATATTCTTTTCTTGTCCTCTTTAAGAAGGGTCTGCTCTAGTTCTGAATTCTCTATTCGTATACCTCCCTTTACAGAGTCCGAGTTATACAAATCTCTGATCTGTCTATACTGGAACCAATCGTAGTTCGGTGATAGTTCCTCTTGCGTCTTTATTCTAAGTTTAGATGCTTCTATTTTAGTTATTTCTTTATAAGTCAAACATTGTCTTTCGTTATCAACAGCTCTCGGGTCTATCACCTCATATGGAACCACCCACCAAGGAGTTCCTTCTTGTAGGTAAATTCTGTACTTCTTCCAGATTGTGTATAGACTTCTCCGTACAAAATGGTGCAGGAACATCGAGTTGACCTTTACTTTGTCATGCCATAGGTATGCATGCCATCCAAATATTTTTTTATATCCCTCTAGGGCTAATAGTTTCTTGTTCTTTAATGTCATCCACTCTTTCAACCAAACTAGGCAGATTGCATCGTGGTAAAGTCTCAGGTTGGGCAGTTGCATTCCGCCTCTTTCCTTTGCATCTTGTAAAACTTTCATTTTCACTCGAGGCTTCTTGCCTGCCCATACAAAATCTGATATTTTCCTCTGCCATTTTTCAAATTGTTTAGAGTCTCTGATGATTGGTATTGTCTGTAGCAAAAACATCACTCTTGGTAACACATTCATTTTAACCGCTTCAATCCTACCCAACCATGACAGATTGAGCCTATTCCATTTAATCAAGTCTCTCTCAATCTGAATCCACAATTTTTCATAATTATTCTTGAACAAATCTATATTCTTTGCAGTCAGTTCAATTCCCAAATATTTCACCTTACTTGTTACTTCACAATCCGTTGTTTCCATTAACAATTGTTGTTTCTGCTTAGTCATGTTTTTGCATAATATCTTTGACTTCTTTTTGTTAATGAAGAAACCTGCCAAGTCTCCAAACTCCTTGATTTTATCTATCACTTTTGGCATGTTCTCCAGTGGGTCTTCTACAATTAACATTATGTCATCCGCAAATGCTCTGACCTTATATGAATAGTCCTTTATTTTTATTCCTCGAATTTCCTCATCTTGTCGTATTTGTATCATCAGAATCTCCAATACTAAAATGAACAACAATGGAGATAACGGGCAACCTTGTCTTGTTCCTTTGCTTATAGTCAATTTCTTGGTCAATTCATCATTCACCACAATTGCTCCAGTCTGGTCTCTGTAAATTTCCTTAATTGCTCTGATGAACCTTTCTCCTAATTGTAGCTTTTCCATAGTGGCAAACATAAAGTCCCAGTTTAAGTTGTCAAATGCCTTTTCAGCGTCAACAAAGAAGAAACCAACCTCTTTATCACAACGCTTATCATAATATTCAATAGCATCAATCACTGTCCTTAAATTGTCTCTTATTTGTCTGTCTGGCAGAAAGCCTGCTTGCTCCTCCTCTATAACTTCCGAAAGCCACCCCTTCAGTCTCTCCGCCAGTATCTTCGCAAAGATTTTATAGTCATTGTTGAGTAACGATATAGGTCTGTAATTTTTCACACTAGTCAAGTCTTGGCCCTCTTTTGGGATCAATGATATGTTCGCTTCAGACCAAGTGTCTGGAATCCTTTGATCCCTTAAAACTCCATTGATCACCTCCTTTAGGAATGGTGCCAGCTCGTTGGCCATAGTCTTATAAAATTTAGCTGTAAGTCCATCTGGCCCTGGCGCCTTTCCTAGATTTGCAGATTGTATTGCCTTACTTATTTCCTCATCCGTTACTTCACTGTTCAATTTATTTCTCCAAGCGTCCGAGATTTCTGGAAGTGTCATTTTCTCCAAATATGACGCTATTGAATCTTTATTTACTTCTTTCTTATTATACAGTTTAGCGTAGAATTTATAAAAGGCTCTACTAATGGTATTCTGTTCCAAATACGTTTTGTCATCTTCACAAATTTTATTTATTGTTTTCTTTTCCCTTCTCTTCTTCAGTTGCCATGCCAGGTACTTCCCAGGTTTATTTGCACCCTCAAACACTTTCTGATTCAGCCTTTTGAGATTCCACTCCAATTCTTTATTACTCATTGCTGTTAGCTGTTCTTGCAGTATTTTAATTTCCTGGTATAGTTTCTTTTTCCCTGGTCTCTTTTTTAACTGTATTTCCTTAGTTTTTATTTTCTCCTCAATCTCTTGTCTCTTCTCCTCTTTCTTCTTTTTTGCTCTACCATTTAAGTCCATTAGTATGCCCCTTATAACCGCCTTATAAGCATCCCAAACTTTATCAGTTGGTACTTCTTTATTCACGTTGTATTGTATAAAAAACTTTGTCTCTCTTCTCAATATTTCCATATTCTCTTTTTCCTGTAACAAATCCTCATTTATTCTCCATGCTTTCCTTTTCCTCCTTTTCCCCAGCTTCCACATAATTGGGTTGTGATCTGAGCCTACCATTGGCATTATTTCTACATCTTTAGTCCATAACGCCAAATCTTTTGAGGCCCAGATCATGTCAATTCTTGATAATGTGGAGTGCCTTGCAGAATAAAAAGTAAACTGCCTACTTTTAGGATATTCTCTCCTCCATACATCTTCAAGAGTCTCTTGTTGAATCAACTCAAAAAAGAGCTTTGGTAATAGTCCTCTTTTCTTTTGTGCCATTGTAGTCTTTTTATCCAGTTCCAAATCTGCCACTCCATTGAAGTCTCCAGCAAGAATTATCTGGTCATATGAAAGATCATCTAAATGCTTCCTCAAATCCTCAAAGAAGCTCTCTTTTGCACCGTTGGGTGCATAGATTCCGACTACCAACACTCTCTTTAAATTCCAAGTACATTCCACTGCTACAAATCTGGCTTCCACATCTTTCATTATGAATTTTGGTTGTAGCTCCTCTTTTACATACAACACCACTCCTCTTTTTTTCTTACTTGAGGCCGCTACAAAGTCTTTGCCCAATTTTCCCAGTTTTAAATATTTTACATCCTGTTTTCGAATATGAGTCTCTTGCAAACAAACAATATCACATTTTTGTTTTAGTAGCCAGTGAAAAATATTTTTTCTCTTATTCGGTGAATTTAGTCCATTTACATTCCAAGATAATACTTTACACTCCATATTCATAATCTTGTTGGTAAGTCTTTTTCATTGTCCCTTATAAATCGCTCCATCTCCCGCTCAGATCTGATACGCTTTTTGGCGCCTCCAAATTCGAAGGACAAACCCTCTGGGAGCTCCCATCTGTACCTGATTTTCATGTCCTTCAGCATCTGGATTAGCGCTTTATATTTTTTCCGATCTAGTAACACTGATCTGGGTAGTTCCTTCATTATAATGATTGTCTTGCCATCGATCTCCAATGGATCTTGAAACTGTTTAGTCACAATCTTCTCTTTCATGTTTCTTGTTGTAAATTGTACAATCACGTCTCTTGGTACTTTTCTCTGGGTTGAAATTCTCGAGTTCACACGATATGCCACATCTAGGATAGCCACAACATCCTCCTCCTCCTTCCCCAGGTATTCAGCTAACACCTCCGTCATCTGCTCTTGCGCTGTCTTTCCTTCCATTTCCGGCAGGCCGCGAAATCTGAGCTGCTTCTCCATATGTCTACTTTCCGCAACCGCCATCCTTCCCCTCATCAGCCTCATCTCTGTTTGTTGCGTATCTGCTAAATTCTCCATCGCTCCTTCTACTGTTTTAACTCTTTGCTGCGTCCCTTGTAATTCACTTTGTATTGTTTCCATACCTTTCTTCACTTCTGACAGCTCCGATTTTACTTCTGACAGCTCCGATTTTACTGTCTGTTTAACCTCTTTGATCAGCTCCAATTTCATGTCTTTAAATTCTTTAATCACCTCCAAAAGTTTTTTATCCAGGTTTTCTATTGCCGATTGCCACTCTTTCTTCGACATCGTGGGGCTTGCTTTGGCTCGCTCCCACGAATCTGCTCTCTTCCTTAGCTCCGTGGCGTTAAATTTAGTACCTTTTTTATTTCAAATGTCCCGGTCTTCTTGCATAAATTAATTTTAAAGGATCCAAAATGTCGGGCGTCTTTTCTCTATGGTTTCTCTATGATTTTATAATCCAATATGGCCTACTTCCTTTTCCGCTGAAGCCGCGACCCTTCCCCTCTCAAAGATGGCGATTCCCTTCTTCCTGCCCTCCAGCAAGGGCCGCTTCTCTCCAGCCGCTCTATTGTTGTTACGCACTTCCTGTCTCCCGTCTTCCCACAGCAGGTCTCGCGATGGTGTCTTTTTCTCACAGCTCCAAAGCCACAGGTATTCAAAACAATAATCCGATTTCTTTAATAACTTCTTTAAACTTAGTCTCTTTTCTAATACAACTCCTGCCGAAGCTTCCCCTCCTTTTCGCTAGTCTGTTGCAGTTTAAAAGTCTACTTTTTTTCCTCTCTGTTTTTATCAATCTGTCCCGTATCAGAAGATAGTGATCTTTACCTTCCCTTCACTTTCCTCGGGTTGTAATCGCTGTTTCGATTTCAAGTTCTCCTTTCCACTTCTTCCCCCAATCGAAGCTTGGGTATGTAGGTCTTATGCCAGCCGAATTGGCCCCAAAACTGCCGCAGAGATTGTAGCCGACCCGTCGCAAGGTGGGACCTCAAGGATCGGGAGGGGACCCGTTATGTAGAGCCCCCCCTCGTCCGAGATCTAACTCACCCTAGGGTCTTGAGCGTTCTTTGCCTGCTCTCCGCCTGAGAGCAGTCGGCCGCGGGCTATTTTCACCCCGCCGGCCGCTTAAAACGGCAGTCCGGTCAGCTCCGCAAATGGAGCTGCGTTAGACCTCCATGAATCCCAAACCGGAAGTCTATCTGGAGACCAAGTTCTATGAGGAAAGGTAGAAGGACTAGGTATGTTTCGCCTGGAGAAGAGACAACTGAGAGGTGATATGATAACCATCTTCAAGTACTTAAAGGGCTGTCATATAAAGGATGTGGTGGAGTTATTTTCTGTTGCCCCAGAAGGTTGCAACAGAGGCAAAGGATTGAAATTAAATCAAGAGTTTTTGCTAAACATTAGGAAAGAATTCCTGACAGAGTGGTTCCTCAATAGAACAGGCTTCCTCAAGAGGTGGTGGGCTCTCCTTCTCTGGAAATTTTTAAGCAGAGGCTAGATGGCCATCATTCAGCAATGCTGATTCTGTGAACCTGGGCAGATCATGAGAGGGAGGGCAGGAAACGTTAAATAAGAGCTTAGTTCTTGTGGCCCTTTCTTACACACCAAAGGTAATGCCCATCATCACCACTTTGGGGTCAGGAAGCAATTTTCCCCAGGCCAGTTTGGCCAGAGATCCTGGAGGGTTTTTTGCCATCTTCTAGAAATGAAGCAGGGATCACTGGGGGTGGGGTGGGAGGTATGAGGCCCCGCCCTACCTGCCGCAACCCCCCTGCTCCGCTGTGCCCCTGGGCCTCACTGGGGTGGTGGCAAGGGGATTCCCCTCGGCCTCAGACTGGGCAGGGGCAGCAGTTTCACCACTGGCTCCTGCCTCCTACCAGCTGCCTGGAGAGCCTCCGGCCATTCCCTCTCTCTCTCATTTCCACGCTCTGGCCTTGCTTGCTCTCCCTGCCAACTTCTCCTCCTCGGCGTCCTTGGGTTCCTCCCTTTTATGCCACCACCTTAACCAGCTTCCCACTCCCCTACCAATCCGCCACCGTGCTCTCCTTCCTCCCTGCCTCGTGCTCTGCTGTCAGCAGGGGGCATGGTCTGTGACCAAGGTGAAGGGGTTGTTGGAGAGGTAGAACTGCAGGGTGCCCACGGCCCACTTGACGGCAAGGGCTTCCTTCTCCACCGTGGCGTACTTGGTCTCAGCCGGCTGCAGCTTCCTGCTGATAAACAGGACGGGCCGCTCCTGCCCCTCCACTTCCAGGGACAACACCGCCCTGAGCTCCACGTCCGAGGTGTCGGTCTGGACGATGAAGGGGCGCCCAAAATCTGGGTTGTGTAGGACAGGGGAAGTGGACAAGGCCTTTCGGAGAGTCTCAAAGTCCTGCTCCCGGGACGGGTCCCACCGGATGGCGTTTGGCTGGTCTTTGCAGAGACAGTCGCAAAGGTCTTTGCGACCAGTCCCAGGAATTGCCTCAGCTGCTGCTTCGTCCGCAGGCAGGCACTCTGCTCCAAGGTGACCACCTTGTCTTGGACCAGGCACAGCACCCCGCGTCCCACGCGGTACCCGAGATAGGTTAGCTTCCGGAACCCAATGCGGCTCTTGAGGGGGTTGGCCCGTAGGCTGGCTTGCTGGAGGGTGTCCAGAACCAGGCATAGGTGCCGCAGGTGGGAGGGCCAGTCCGGGCTGAAGATGATTATATCATCAATGTAGGCCTGGGTGAACTCCTGGCAGTGGGCGAGGATGCGGTTGACGAGCCTCTGGAAGATGGCTGCGGCCCCGTGGAGCCCGAAGGGCATCACCTTGAATTGGAAGAGGCCCTGAGGTGTCGCAAAGGCTGTCTTCTCGTGGTCCTCGGGCGCCATGGGGATCTGCCAATACCCCTCCGTGAGGTCCAGGGCCAAGAGGTACTGGGCCGCCCCTAGCTGACCGATGAGGACGTCGGCCCGGGGCATGGGGTAGGCATTGAAAGTGGCCATGTCATTCACCTGCTGGTAGTCCACGCAGAAGTGCACCGAGCCATCGGGCTTCCCCACCAGCACTATGGGGCTCCTCCACGCGCTGCGGGATGGCTCAATCATGTCCAGGCGTAGCATCTTCTCTACCTCCTGGGCCACGACCTCCCATTTCTTCCAAGGCAGCGGCCGCCACGGGGCCCAGGCCACCTGCCCTGGCGGGGTGGGGATGTTATGGGAAATGACTGCTGTCCTCCCCGGGCGGCGTGAGAAGACCCCCAGGGCCTGGCAGAATACGGCGCACACCTGCTCCCACTGTCCCGCCTGGAGGTCGGGGTCCAGGTCAGGCTCTTCCATCCCTGATGCATCGGCAGCCCAGGGCAGGTCTCCTTCTGAGAGCTCCAGAGGCTCCGGGGCCAGGTTGCACTGTAGGGCCGCGGGGTCGTGCCAGGCCTTCAGGTCGTTCACGTGGAGCCTCTTCCGATGTTGGGGCTCGGGGCCACACTGGACCTCATAAGACAGGGGCCCCTTGACCTTGGTGACTGGGTAAGGGTCCCTCCACGGATCCCCTGGACCTGGCCCCATGACCCGGTGGTGGACGAAGACCTTGTCGCCTACACGGAACTCTCGGGCCCGGGCGCCTTGGTCGTAGTAGGCCTGTCATGAGTCAGCCCCAGCCCCGACTGGCCACCTTACCTACTGCCTCAGAGTCCTCCTCAGAGGATGAGCAGGAAGGGCCAGCAGAATCTCCTCTGGAGTCGGAAGCCCCTGCAGAAGCTATGGGAGAGGAGGAGCAGTCAGAAACTACTGCTGCTGCTCCAGAGGGAATTCAGCAGGAACAGCCTGGAGCTTCTGCAGAGACTGTCAGGGACGAGGAACAGCCAGAAACCTCCACAGAGGCTGTAAGAGACAAAGACTCCCCCAGGGCTAGAGCGAAATCCGAGCCTCTGGGGCCAGCTGAAAGGAGGAAACTTAGAGATAAGGCAGCGTTTCTGGAAAGGCGGAGGAGTAGCCGGCTATTAGCACAACGTCTGGCAGAGCTGTTCGAGGGAGAGGCAACAGCTGGCCCTCATTAGAACAGCAATAAAGGAAGACGCTGAGAAGACCAAGCGTGGAAGCAACTCAGCTCGCCACTCCCTGCTACCTGGACGTTCGTGTACCTTGCTCTACTGCTTGTTTGGACTTGACCTTGGCCTGCCTATTGACTACTCTTCTGCCTGCTGCTCTCTCACTCCCTGACTGATAGCCTGACCCTGGCACCTGGCCTGACTCCTGGACCCTGGTTTGCTGTCTTGCAATACTGAACTCCTGCCTGCTGTGTTCAGCCCTGCAGTACCAGTGAGCCTCCTGCCTGCTGTGCCCAGCCCTGTGCGCGACAAGGCCTTCTGGGCTTCCTGGGCAGCCTGGAGGTGTTTTCGGGCCTTGGCTCAGCAGGCCGCTAAGCAGGCCTGTAGTTCCTGGACATAGGCCGGGACGGGTCGGGCTTCTGCCTCCGGCGCCGGCCCCCCTTTGTTCCTCCACCAGCCCCAGTATGCCCCGGGGGTGGCGTCTGTAGAGGAGCTTGAACGGGGCGAACCCCATCGAAGACTGGGGGGTCTCCCGGACTGCGAAGAGCAGGGGGTTCAGGTACAGGTTCCATTGCATAGGGCAGTCGTGGGCCAACTTGCGCAGCATGGATTTCAGCGTCTGATTAAATCTTTCCATGAGCCTGTCCGTCTGGGGGTGGTAGACACTGGTGAAGATCTGGCGGACCTGCAGGGTTCGACACAGGTGCCGTGTGAGCTGAGCTGTGAAAGGCTTCCCGCAATCTGAAAGGAGTTCACGCGGCAGGCCCACCAGGGCAAAGAAATACCGTAGTGCGCGGGCCACCCAGGGGGCCTTCATGTCTCTCATCGGGAGGGCCTCCGGGTACCGAGTGGCATAATGCATAAGGACAAGGATGTATCGGGCCCCCCGCGGCATCCGGGGCAGGGCTCCCACGAAATCCATGGCCACTCTCGTGAAGGGCTCCTCAATGACTGGCAACGGGGCAAGTGGTGCTTTGGCCGGGCGATGGTGGAACAACTGCTGGCAGAGGGGACAGGCATGACAGTACCGCATCACGTCCTTGGCCAGGCCAGGCCAGTAGATGTGGGCTTCGAGCCGGGCCATTGTGCCCTTGGTGCCCCACCCAGGGGTGGTCGTGAGTGGCCTTCAGGACCTCGGGTCGGTAGGCCGCAGGGGCCAGCAGCTGGGAAACCTCCCCGTGAGCCCCCTTCACCTTCCGGTACCAACGTCCCCCTTCCTGGATGACTTGGGGCCATCTTCCCACCCACCGGGGGTCAAGGATGGTCCCTTTGCTTATCGCCACCATCCGGCGCAGGTCTGCCAGAGTGGGGTCGTCGGCTTGGTCTGCAGTGAAGCGAGGCTCCACTCTCCACTCTTGGCGTAGCTGTTGAGGGGCACCCCCAGTCTTGGCCTCCTCGTGGTTGGTCCCCGCCTCCTCCTCCTCCTCCCCGGCCATGGCTTCTTCGCCCGCCTCCCCCTCTTCTGCCGGGAGTGCCTCTCGCATGGCAAGCTGGAAGTGAGGGCCATCCCTCCCAAGCAAGACCGGGTACGGGAGAGCCCGGACCCGCACCAAGGGCGTCTCATGTGTGCGCCCCCGGTAGGTGATGGGCACCAAGACGATGGGGCATTGCTCCACATGGTTGTGGAAACAGGCAGTGGTGGCCTGCTGGATCACGGGGATGTCGGGAGGCAGGAGGTGGACACCGAACTCCCACTGTCGAGCAGGGCCGTCAGTCATCGCCCCGCCACCCAGACTCGTACCAGCATGGGTGGGGGCCGCGGGGCTCTGAACGTGACTGGCATGGCGGTGTCCCAACCGAGGTCGCACTCCATGAGGGGGTACTCGCGATTCCAGTGTCCCCACTGCCCACAAGTGAAGCAGGGGCCCTTCTCGCTAGCTTCCTTTCCACCCCCCCTGGCTCGGGCCACGGGGGCCGGGGCTGGCGGCGGCAGGGCAGGCCAGGGCTTCCGGGGCCCTCCCAGGACCCCCGGTGGGTTCCACCCCTTGGCAGCGGGTGGGGGGCCTCGCGCCCCGGGTTGCGCCTGGCCGCCCCGAGTCCCAGTGGCGGGGCTGCCCTCCCCGCTGGGTCGAGCCTCGCTCCGTGAGGGTTCCC